>NC_041391.1:246387045-246460729 GCF_002162155.2 Triticum dicoccoides
GGGGGGTGAATAGGATTCACATGTTTCAAATGACGCTTAAAGCGATAGACCCAATTATCAAAATCTTCATGTTTCTCATATTTAGGAGGTGGACCGGCATGATTCAAATGAGTGGAGGGGATTGGCCCTTTATAGACCGGGGGTTCCACATGGGCAAAGATGCCGGTGCCATTTCTCCCACTAGTAGAGGGACTCTTTTCATTGTTAGCTTCCCCCTTATCGGAGATAGCATCCGTCACCTTGTTAGTAGGATCACCCACTTTCATAGGCGCGGTAGATAGTTTAAGTCCCTCTAGAAAATCATTAAACATGCTTTTAACCTCGGTCGTCATGGAGGTTTTCAATGTGTCTAAAGCCACATTGAATTCCTCACGAGAGACCGAGGTTCCCCCTTCGGCCTAAGACGAGATGGGATTTACACCGGAGTGTTCCTCCGCACCATCATTGGTGTCAACCATACTCTTCGGACGGCAAATTCCATAATAAAGAGACGAGGCTCTGATACCAATTGAAAGGATCGATATGGTTGACTAGAGGGGGGGTGAATAGGCAACTAACAATTTTTAAGCTTTTCTTTACCAAATTAAACTTTGCAACAAATAGGTTGTCTAGATATGCAACTAAGTGAGCAACCTATATGATGCAATATCAACTAGCACGCAAGCAAGCAAGAGATGTAACAATAAGTAAGCTTGCGAAAGTAAAGGCACGAAATAACCAAGAGTGGAGCCGGTGGAGACGAGGATGTGTTACCGGAGTTCCTTCCTTTTAAGGGGAAGTACATCTCCGTTAGAGCGGTGTGGAGGCATAATGCTCCCCAAGAAGCCACTAGGGCCACCGTATTCTCCTCACGCCCTCACACGATGCGAGATGCCGTGATTCCACTATTGGTGCCCTTGAAGGCGGCGACCGAACCTTTACAAGCAAGGTTGGGGCAATCTCCACAACAATCGGAAGCTCCCAACAACAACAACACCACGAAGCTTCACCACAATGGAGTATGGCTTCGAGGTGACCTCAACCGTCTAGGGTGCTCAACACCCAAGAGTAACTCGATCCGCAAGGGATAAGTGGGGGGAATCAAATATCCTTTGGTGGAAGTGTAGATCGGGCCCTTGTCACCCAATCCCGAGCAAATCAACAAGTTTGATTGGCTAGGGAGAGAGATCGGGCAAAAATGGAGCTTGGAGCAACAATGGAGCTTAGAGGTGGAAGAGGTAGCCAACTAAAGGTAGAAGACATCCCTTATATAGTCGTGGAAAAAATCCAACCGTTATCCACATGTTCTGCCCGCGACTCACAGTACTACCGCTCCAAGGAAGCGGTACTACCGCGAGGCAACGCGGTACTACCGTGGACGACCACGGTACTACCGTGGCAACTGCACAGGCCGGAACAAGCCTGACGAAGGAGCAGTACTACCGCTGGCGCGGTACTACCGCTCCCCCTTGCGGTACTACCGCAAGGCAGGAGGGTCACGGCCTGAGAAGGGCGCGGATGAAATAAATTACATCCGTGCCTACTTCCGCAGAAACTAGGGTGGTGCAAAAACCCGACGCGGTACTACCGCAAGAGAGGCGCGGTACTACCGTGGTCGGGGCGGATGTAAAAAATTACAGCCGCGCCTACTACCACGACACTGCGGTACTAGGTCGAAGGGGCACGGTACTACAACTCCTAGGGAGCGGTACTACCGTGGGCCCCCGCGGTACTACCGCGCTGGGCGAGCGGTACTACCGTGGGGGGCGCGGATGTAAAAAATTACATTCGCCCCTACTACCGCACCGGAGCGGCACTAGGCCAGGGTGCCGCGGTACTACCGTACCGAAGGGGCGGTACTACCGTGACACGGCGCGGTACTACCACTTGTACCTGTGGTACTACCGCAAGTACAACAGTAGTCGCCAGTTTTCCACACAACCAAGATAACGACGGGTAGCTCCAAAGTGCAAGGAAAGGAGGGACAAGTGTACGTGTGATTCCACCCTACCTTTCCGACGCGGACCCCCTCTTAATAGTACGGCTCTCCTACGACTCAACTCCACCAAAGTGAAACGTAGAACAACGCCGGCTTCGACAGTCTCCGAGGGGCACTGAATCGTCTTGTGCCTAATGATGAAGTATCTGAGGGACTCAAGGCACACGATTAGTCTGCAAAAGCATTGTCATCAATCACCAAAACACTTAGGGATAAATATGCCCTTAGAATCACCCTCTTTTTGGTGGATTGATGACAACACGGGATTTGCACATAGATAAGATAATTTAGAGCAGTGGCAAACCCCACTTCTCTAAAGTATAGACAGGGCTCCCCCTAGATGTGTGCACTTTAGATGAATGCTTTGGACTGCATGGCACACAAACTAGGATCAACACTCCCCCTATATTTTAGAGACCAAGACATGATAATAAGCATAGCATAGCATGAAGGTAGCACAATATAACACAAGCTAGCTAGGATAGATAGAGTGCATATGTCTTACACCATACGAGGTAAGGTAACCAAGGTTCAAACGAGAAAAACAGCAAAGAGTTCAACTGAGAAAGCAGCAAACACACGACACACACGACTCGCAAACTCGCAAATCCCTTCACTCTCTCCCCCTTTGGCATCGAGACGCCAAAAAGGCAGAGAGGGCACCTACACACACGAGAGGTGGCTCAAGCAGAGAAGTCGTCCCAAGCCTCTTCTTCAGACGCCTCAGCAGCTGGAATGGACTCCTCGGCCTCCTCCTCAGAATCAGTCCACCTGTATCCTTGCTTCTCCATCCACTCGGTCTCAGGAGTGATGTGCTCCTCAGACCCGCCAGACACATCCTCGCCATAGAGCCGCAAGACCTTGTTGTGCCGGCGACGACTCTCCTTGGACTCCACGTGAGCCCTGTACTGACCCTTGGCTTGCATGCAGAAAAGAGACTTCATCTTATCCTTCAACTTCTTGGCCCAAGATAGCCTAGAGTCACTCTGAGAGGGCCTAGCAGAACGGCCCTCGGCGCCAGCAACATCCTCATCAACAGCAGCAGCCCTAGCAGCAGACGCCTCAGCACGAGTAGTGGTGTTAGCCCAGTTGGGTTTGACCCGCAGACAAATGGGCTCATGGCGAATCCAGTCTAGAGCCAGGAACTCCTCCTCAGGGTACATCTTCTCCCAAGTCTTCGAAATCAGCAGAAATAGGTAGGGCCCATAAATAGGCACCTTGCGGTTGAACACAGCAAACCGAAGCTCACACCACATGATGTGAGAGACATCAAGTGGCTGAGTCTGAGACGAGCGAGCCTCCTGGCAAATAAGCATCATGTCCACCATATAGGCATGAACCTTGTCTTTGTCACCGATGCGTGGGAACAAGGAGTTGCGGAAGATGCGGTACATGATATCCAAAAAGGGGTTGAGAACCAAAATTGTCTTGCTATTGGCGAGCGTCTTCTCAACCATGAACGGGGTGAGCTTGTCCTTGTCGGCAGAGTCAGCATTGCCATGAGGGCGAACACCCACAGGAGTGTCAAGTCCATCATCAGCAACTTGAAGCAAATCCATGAACTCCTTCCAGGTAGCAGACAGCTTGCGGCCATTGGTCATCCAGGTCATCCTTCTTTCTTCATTGGAGTGAAAGTACACTGAAGCAAAGAACTGACATATGATCTCAGGGTCATAGTCCAGGTGGAAAGAGATCACATGCTCAATGCCAAACTGCTCCACCAAGTCCAGAGCCTCCCCAAAGTAGTCACGGAACTTGTCCTTCCTCATGTGGTGCATATCAATCCACTTCACTTCCACATAGGTATTCTGCTTATTCTTGATGACATCCAAATAGATTTGGGTTTGGGTCTTGTTCCAGAACAGTTCACACCCTCTGACAGTGGAGCGTGGGGTCACATAAGGGTGAAGCTGCCTGAGACGGACATACTCTGTAGGGCCTATCTCATCCATACCCCTGGCGGGGTCCTTGTGCTTGCTAGCGGTGGTCTTGACATTGCGCTTGGACGCAGATGACCCCTCGGGAACTTCTCCTGGGTTGCGTAGACGCTTGGAGCCAGTGTCACGAATGGGATTGGACCGGCGAGAGCCACCACCTGAGACACACATGCAAAGCACCAAAACAAGAGGCGAAAAGAATCAATGCAAAGGCCATAAGACAGCACATGAAACCCATAGAAAATAAACGAGAAAGTTGGCATGCGATAGATGTGAGCCACAGTAGATCTGCCATGGTTTGCGGTACTAAAGGCTTAGTACAACTCCAGACGCGGTAGTACCATGCGGGGTCACGGTAGTACCGTGGCTGGGGCAGTAGTAAACTTTTAGTACCGCACGCTGCGCGGTAGTACCGCGCCCTAGGGGCGGTAGTACCGTGCGAGCGGTAGTACCGCTCCCTATGGGCGGTAGTACCGCGTCGCGTCAGATCTAACAGGATTTGAATCTGAAAAAGAACCGCGAAGCCATGGCGGTGCTACGGTGATCAGATCTAGCACAAGACAACAATACAAGTGTAAATCCTATGCAATACCACACTCCTTCATCCTACTTTTGCAGAGATTTAGTCTAGGAATCTCAAGAACATACAAGCCTCCCCCAAAACCTAGAAGAACCAAAACACAAACAAAAAGGAGAAGCATTTGGGGAAAAACCTTGGTCCATAGCAAGAGCACGTGGTGGGGAACGATCCCACCGGACGGAATCACGGGAGGGCAGCCGGTGGAGGAGATCCGGCGACGAACGCCGGCTCTATTCGTTAGCACGGGAGAGGAAGAGACAACGTGGAGATAAAGAGGACGAATGGGTATGGGGAGTTAGAACTCCCCCTGCCCGGCCTTATCCCCACGCGCTCGAACCGGCGCGGTAGTACTGCGGGTCATCGCGGTAGTACCGCTCGGGCGGTAGTACCGCTCAACCAGGCGGCAGTAAAAAATTACTGCCGCTTGGGGACGGTAGTACCGTGCTCCCATCAGCGGTAGTACCGTGGCTGGCCGCGGTAGTACCGTGGCCGACCGCGGTAGTACCGTGAGCTCACGACAACGAAGGTTTCAAACAAGAGAAAAAAATACGCCTTTGCACGGAAAAACAGATACACACAAGCAACCACAAGAGAAACGGCAAGAAACCACCAAGTGACAAATTCTCTCGAGGAGAGAGGGTGGTGGCTGAAGCCACCTATGTTTGAGTTGAAAGGTATGGCACCGCGAAGAATTATCCTTGGGCCCATGACCAAAACTCGTCTTTGAAGCACAAGTACCATCAAAAATGGCTAATGTGAAAGAGGTGATCTATTTATGCATAATGGGGGAGGGAGAGTTCATTGAGAGAACAACACTCCCCCTATGTCCATGCCTACACCTAAACTAGGCAACAAGTTGAGTGTGGTGGGGGGTGCACGGGTTCAAGTCACATTGCTCAAATCAATGATATTTAGCTCATGCCTTAACTCGCAAAATCTTGCTTCATCCAAGGGCTTCGTGAAAATATCTGCAAGGTTATCATGAGTGTTGACATACTTGAGCTCGATCTCCCCTCGCCTAATGTGATCCCGGATGAAGTGATACCGAATCTCAATGTGCTTCGTCTTGAAGTGTTGCACCGGGTTGAGAGAAATCTTGATGGCACTTTCATTATCACACCAAAGAGGCACTTTGTCACAAATGACACCGTACTCCTTTAAAGTTTGCCTCATCCATAGGAGTTGAGCACAACAACTACCGGCCGCCACATACTCCGCTTCGGTGGACGAGAGAGACACACAACTTTGCTTCTTGGAAGACCAACTTACCAAGGAGCAACCAAGAAATTGGCACCCTCCGGAAGTGGACTTCCTATCCACTTTGTCTCCCGCCCAATCGGAATCCGTGAAACCTTCAAGCTTGAAGTTTGCTCCTCTTGGGTACCATAAGCCAAAGTTTGGGGTATGAGCCAAATATCGAAAGATTTGCTTGACCGCCACAAAGTGACTTTCCTTTGGTGCGGCTTGAAAACGTGCACACATCCCCACACTCAACATGATATCCGGTCTAGATGCACAAAGGTAAAGCAAGGAGCCAATCATGGAGCGATATACCTTTTGATCCACTGATTTACCATTGGGATCGATGTCAAGTTGGCACTTGGTAGGCATTGGTGTAGTAGCCGGCTTGACATCACTTAGCTTGAATCTTTTAAGCATGTCTTGAGTGTATTTGGCTTGGTTGATGAAGGTTCCTTCTCTTCTCTGTTTGATGTCGAAACCAAGGAAGAACTTCAACTCTCCCATCGAAGACATCTTAAACTTGGAGGTCATGAGAGCGGCAAATTCTTCATTGAAAGCTTTGTTAGGGGAACCAAAGATAATATCATCAACATATAGTTGGCATACAAACAACTCCCCGTTGACCTTCTTAGTAAAAAGAGTGGGGTCGATTAGCCCTACTTCAAATCCACGATCTTGTAACAACTCAGTAAGGTGGTCATACCACGCACGTGGGGCTTGTTTAAGGCCATAGAGTGCCTTATCGAGTTGATACACATGATCCGGAAAGTAGGGATCCTCAAACCCGGGGGGTTGCTTGACATAGACCAACTCATTAATAGGACCATTAAGAAAAGCACTTTTCACATCCATTTGTTGCAACTTAAAGTTGTGATGGGAAGCATAAGCAATCAACAAACAAATGGATTTAAGACGAGCAACGGGAGAAAAGGTTTCACCGTAGTCGATGCCCTCGACTTGGGAGTAGCCTTGTGCTACCAATCTTGCCTTGTTGCGAATGATGTTCCCATGAGCATCTTGCTTGTTCTTGAAGATCCACTTGGTTCCAATGACGTTGTGGTTCCCGGAGGGTCTTGGCACCAATCTCCACACCTTGTTGTACTCGAAGTTGTTGAGTTCTTCATGCATGGCATTGAGCCAATCCGAGTCTTCGAGCGCCTCGTAGACCTTTTGGGGTTCAACACAAGAGACAAACGCGTGATGTTCACAATAGTTTGCCAATTTTCTACGAGTGCTTACCCCCTTTCTTAGGCTTCCAACCACATTCTCCATGAGATGGCCTTGGGTCGTGAGCTTGGAAGCAATCTTCGCGGCACGACGCTCTAATTCCTCCTCGGGTGTGGAAAGAGGAGGGTTGACTTGATCATTTTGAGCGCCGTCTTGAGCTTGTTCTTGATCTTGAGGTTGCTCTTGATCTTGAACTTGCTCGAGGGGGAGAACTTGACCTTGGGCATCATTTAGAGGTTCACCACCGTCTTGAGGTAGATCTTGCCCTTGGTCTTGTTCACGAGGTTGAGGGCCTTCACTTTGTTCTTCGGAAGCGTGTGGGTCTTGATGAGGTGATGGCTCTACTTGAGTAGAGCACTGTCCTTCTCCTTCGGTCACAAGGGTTTCCTCAATGGGTAGGATTTGACCAATACCCATTCTTCTTATGGCTTGGGGAGGAATTTCATCACCTATATCACAAGTACCACTTTGCTCCACTTGGGAGCCGTTATTTTCGTCAAACTCCATGTTACACGTCTCCTCAATGAGTCCGGTGGACTTGTTGAGGACACGGTAAGCATGAGAGTTTGTAGCATAACCAACAAATATGCCCTCATGAGCTCTAGCCTCAAATTTAGACAATCGAACACCTTTCTTGAGAATGAAACACTTACAACCGAACACCCAGAAGTACTTGAGGTTGGGCTGGTTGCCGGTGAGGATCTCATAAGGAGTCTTGTTCAAGCCTTTGCGAAGATAGAGCCGATTGGATGCATGACATGCGGTGTTGATGGCTTCGGCCCAAAAGTTGTACGGAGACTTGAACTCCGCCATCATGGTCCTTGCCGCATCCATCAACGTCCGGTTCTTCCTCTCCGCAACACCATTTTGTTAAGGGGTATAAGGAGCTGCATATTGATGCTTGATCCCCTCATCACTAAGAAACTCATCCAAGGTGTAGTTCTTGAACTCGGTGCCGTTGTCGCTTCTTATTGTCAAGATCTTTGCATCATGTTGACGTTGAGCTTCATTTGCAAAGTTGATGATGGTTTGTTGGGTCTCACTCTTCCTCTAGAAGAAGTATACCCAAGTGTATCTTGAATAATCATCCACAATCACCAAGCAATACTTCCTTCCTCCAAGACTATCAAAAGATGGAGGCCCGAATAGATACATGTGAAGGCGCTCCAAGGGTCTCTTTGAGTAGATGATGGTTGAGGGAGGGTGAGCCTTTTCATGAAGCTTTCCTTCGATACAAGCACTGCAAGCACGATCTTTGGCAAAACTAACATTTGTTAGTCCACGAACATGGTCCCCCTTGAGAAGACTATGCAAAGATCTCATATTGGCGTGGGCTAAACGGTGATGCCAAAGCCATCCCACGTCAACTTTAGCCATTAGGTATGTCGCGGTCTTAGTGGGTTGCTCCGAAAAGTTAACCACATAGAGGCCGTTCTCGACATGCCCAACAAAGGCTACTTTAAGAGTCTTGCTCCACAAGAGGGCCACGGTATCAATATAAAAGAATGTAGCAAAGCCCATGAGTGCAAGTTGACGAACGGAAACTAAATTGAATGCAAGGGACTCAACAAGCATGACTTTCTCGATCGTTAGATCATGAGAAATGACAACCTTGCCGAGACCCAATACCTTAGAATGTGATGCATCACCCCACTCGACATTGGTGGGCATAGATGGAATCTCTTGCACGTCCACCACCAAGTCCTTGCTCCCGGTCATATGATTTGTTGCTCCACTATCGAGCAACCATGATCCCCCACCGGAAGCAAACACCTACACGAGATCAATGCTTGGTTTTAGGTACCCATTTAGTAATGGGTCCTTTGATGTTAGTAACAAGGGTCTTGGGAACCCAAATAGACCATTCAATGTACTCAAACGAAGAACCAACAAATCTAGCATAAACATGTCCATCACTAGCACGGCACAATACATATGAAGGGTTAAAGTCGCCGGCTTTGTTTGAGGAAATGCTTTTGCCCTTTTGGACAACAACTTCGTTCACTTTCTCCTTCTTCTTCTTAGAAGCACCCTCTCCCTCTTTCACGAACGTTTGTTTGAGGGGAGGAGGACGATTGGCCTTGTTCTTCTTCTTCTTCTTGCTCTTGGACTTGGGTGCAAACCCAATTCCTTCTTTGGCCACAACTTCCTTTTGATTGCTCAAAAGGTCATTGAGGTTTTTCTCACCTTGAATGCATGTCACAAGGCCTTTCTCAAGTTGATCCTTCAACTTGGCATTTTCCTCCACAAGATGCACATGCTCACAACAAGGGTTAGTAGCACATGCATTATCAATTAATACCATATGAGAAAGGTGGCCTTTTCCTTGATTAGCTTAACTTGGAGTTGAGCATGAGACTCTTTGAGGCTAGCATGAGTACCCTTCAAGACCTTGTGGGCCTTGTCAAGTATCTCAAACTCCTCTTTGAGTCTAGCATGATCAACCCCAAGTTTAGCCCTCTCGGAGGTTAGCACACGAGACATGACAAGAGCATGATCAAGATCTTTCTTTAACTTAGCATGGTCATCATTGTGTGACTCCTCAAGAGTCAAATGATGCACACGCTCTTCCTCAAGAGCATTAGAGAGATCCGATATCTCATCGGCATAGTCACGACTATGACCTTCCATCTTGGAGATGGTTTCTTCGTGAGCCTCGATCATGTCATTGGCCTCACCAAGTTGTTCCAAGAGAGCAACAAAGTGCTTCTTGGACCTTCCCTTGAGCTTACTCATAAAAGACTCAAATTCATTCACTTCCTCATTAGACTCAACATGTCCATCAATGCAATCCTCCACGGAGGGATTAGTAATGATGGTGGTTGTGATGTTGGGAGTAACCTTGTTTGAAGCCTTAGCCATGAGGCGTCTAGCGGTGATGTTTTCGTTGGGTGATTCGAAGAGAGACACCCGGGGAGTAGCAATGGCAATGGACGCCATGGCCGTTGCTTCTTCATTCTCATCATCATCGTCATCCTCTTGGTATTCTTCTTGAACCACCAACCCACGAGAGGGAGTCTTCTTGGCGAAGTTGTTCTTGTTGGGGAAGGACTTGGCTTTGTCTTTCCGAATGAACTTGCCACCATTGTCTTCCCGCTTCTCGTAAGGACAATCCGCAACGAAATGGCTCACATTGCCACAGTTGAAGCAAGTTCTAACTCGTTGCTTGCCCTTGACGCCACTTGAGTTGTTTTTGTTGAAGTTGGGTCTTGAGCTCTTCTTGCTCCAAAATTGTCTTGAAGCAAGGGCCATGTGCTCATGATAGTCAAACTTGGTGTCTTCGGGGTTGCTTTCCTCATCTTCCACTTCTTCCTCTTCTTCCATAGTAATCTTGGCCTTCAAAGCAAGGTTAGGCTTCTTTGCTCTTTGAGAATGAAGCACCGCATTGTCGGCGGTCTTTTCCAAGATGCTCATTGCAACGAACTCATCCAACACTTCACTTGAGGTCATGGTGTGGAAGTCCGGTCGTTGACGAATGACGGAGGACATGGCCTTGTTGTAGGGCATCATGGCCTTGCGGAACTTCCGCTTGATCCAATTGTCATCCGTGTCCTTGCTTCCATGATCTCGAAGTGCGACCGCGAGTTTGGTCACTCTTCGGAAGAGCTCACGGGGTTCTTCATCTTCTTTCATTGCAAACTCATCGGCTTCATCTTGCACCACTTCATAGTTGGAGCGTTGAATGCTAGCACTTCCACGGTAGAGACGCTCAACACATTTCCATGCTTCTTTAGCCACGACATGGGGTCGAAGATGAGGGAGATCTGCGGGAACAATTTCATCATGGATTATGAAGAGAGCACTCTCATTGAATTGATTGTCCACGTCTTCTCGAGGGGTGAAGTTGCTTGGGTCATGAGGGTAAAAACCTTCTTCAATGATTCTCCAAAGGTTAATATTCACATGTTTCAAATGATGCTTAAAGCGATAGACCCAATTATCAAAATCTTCATGTTTCTCATATTTAGGAGGTGGACCGGCATGATTCAAATGAGTGGAGGGGATTGGCCCTTTATAGACCGGGGGTTCCACATGGGCAAAGATGCCGGTGCCATTTCTCCCACTAGTAGAGGGACTCTTTTCATTGTTAGCTTCCCCCTAATCGAAGATAGCATCCGTCACCTTGTTAGTAGGATCACCCACTTTCATAGGCGCGGTAGATAGTTTAAGTCCCTCTAGAAAATCATTAAACATGCTTTTAACCTCGGCCGTCATGGAGGTTTTCAATGTGTCTAAAGCCACATTGAATTCCTCATGAGAGACTGAGGTTCGCCCTTCGGCCGAAGACAAGATGGGATTTACACCGGAGTGTTCCTCCGCACCATCGTTGGTGTCAACCATACTCTTCGGACGGCAAATTCCTTAATAAAGAGACGAGGCTCTGATACCAATTGAAAGGATCGATATGGTTGACTAGAGGGGGGGGGGTGAATAGGCAACTAACAATTTTTAAGCTTTTCTTTACCAAATTAGACTTTGCAACAAATAGGTTGTCTAGATATGCAACTAAGTGAGCAACCTATATGATGCAATATCAACTAGCACGCAAGCAAACAAGAGATGTAACAATAAGTAAGCTTGCGAAAGTAAAGGCACGAAATAACCAAGAGTGGAGCCGGTGGAGACGAGGATGTGTTACCGGAGTTCCTTCCTTTTAAGGGGAAGTACGTCTCCGTTAGAGCGGTGTGGAGGCACAATGCTCCCCAAGAAGCCACTAGGGCCACCGTATTCTCCTCACGCCCTCACACGATGCGAGATGTCGTGATTCCACTATTGGTGCCCTTGAAGGCGGCGACAAAACCTTTACAAGCAAGGTTGGGGCAATCTCCACAACAATCGGAGGCTCCCAACAACAACAACACCACGAAGCTTCACCACAATGGAGTATGGCTTCGAGGTGACCTCAACCGTCTAGGGTGCTCAACACCCAAGAGTAACAAGATCCGCAAGGGATAAGTGGGGGGAATCAAATATCCTTTGGTGGAAGTGTAGATCGGGCCCTTGTCACCCAATCCCGAGCAAATCAACAAGTTTGATTGGCTAGGGAGAGAGATCGGGCGAAAATGGAGCTTGGAGCAACAATGGAGCTTAGAGGTGGAAGAGGTAGTCAACTAGAGGTAGAAGACATCCCTTATATAGTCGTGGAAAAAATCCAACCGTTATCCACATGTTCTGCCCGGGACTCACGGTACTACCGCACCAAGGAAGCGGTACTACCGCGAGGCAACGCGGTATTACCGTGGACGACCACGGTACTACCGTGGCAACTGCACAGGCCGGAACAAGCCTGACGAAGGAGCAGTACTACCGCTGGCGCGGTACTACCACTCCCCCTTGCGGTACTACCGCAAGGCAGGAGGGTCACGGCCTGAGAAGGGCGCGGATGAAATAAATTACATCTGTGCCTACTTCCGCAGAAACTAGGGTGGTGCAAAAACCCGACGTGGTACTACCGCAAGAGAGGCGCGGTACTACCGTTGTCGGCGCGGATGTAAAAAGTTACATCCACGCCTACTACCGTGACACTGCGGTACTAGGTCGAAGGGGCACGGTACTACAACTCCTAGGGAGCGGTACTACCATGGGCCCCCGCGGTACTACCGTGCTGGGTGAGCGGTACTACCGTGGGGGGCGCGGATGTAAAAAATTACATCCGCCCCTACTACCGCACCGGAGCGGCACTAGGCCAGGGTGCCGCGGTACTACCGCACCGAAGGGGCGGTAGTACCGTGACACGGTGCGGTATTACTGCTTGTACCTGCGGTACTACCGCAAGTACAACAGTAGTCGTCAATTTTCCACACAACCAAGATAACGACGGGTAGCTCCAAAGTGCAAGGAAAGGAGGGACAAGTGTACGTGTGATTCCACCCTACCTTTCCGACGCGGACCCCCTCTTAATAGTACGGCTCTCCTACGACTCAACTCCACCAAAGTGAAACGTAGAACAACGCCGGCTTCGTCAGTCTCCAAGGGGCACCGAATCGTCTTGTGCCTAATGATGAAGTATCTGAGGGACTCAAGGCACACGATTAGTCCGCAAAAGCATTGTCATCAATCACCAAAACACTTAGGGATAAATATGCCCTTACAACAAGGTAAACAATTCATTTGTAAAAGAGGTGTCAGGCAGGGGGGCCACTTTCACCTCTTCTTTTTGTCATTGCTGCTGATTTACTACAAACTGTGGTCAACAAAATGCTCCAGCAAGGCCTTCTTTCACCCCCAGTTTGCCAGCTGGGATTATAAAGCAATTGGAAATAATAATGAGGCAATGCTTATGGAGAAGAAATACTGACACACCAAAGCAATCTTCGCAGCTTGGGCAATGGTTTGCAGGCCAAATGATAATGGAGGCATGGGTATCATCAACCTTGCAGTGCAGAACAAAGCCTTGCTTACTATGAACCTACACAAATTTTATAACAAGGCCGATATTCCTAGGGTCTCTTTGATCTGGGCTACCTACTATAATGGATTAGTTCCTCATACAACAGTGCTGTGCGGCTCCCCGTGGTGGAGGGATATTATGAAGCTTAATGAGATATATAGATTACATTATGTAATCACAATCAATGATGGAAACAGCTCGCTGCTCTGGCATGATTCATGGAAGTTAAATGGTTGTTATACACCTATCAAGGAGAAGTTCCCCAAACTTTTCTCATTTGCACTTGATGACAAGATTTCAGTTAAGGATTTTGTTGAAGATTTTGACATTGATACTTATTTTCAACAACCTCTTTCCCATGAAGCAATGGATGAGTTGGACTCCCTTAAGGCTGCTATATAGGGTTTACAAAGGAATCCCAATGAGCCTGACTCCTGGGTTTGGACACCTGGTAAAGGAACCTACACTCCCAAGAGCTATTACGCAATGGTGCATACTTCCCTGCCTAATGATGACCCTGGTAAATGGATTGGCAAAGCAAATGTATCATGAAAATCAAGGTCTTTGCATGGTTAATGCTCAATGATAGGATTAACACAAGAGATATGCTTGTTAGAAAACACTGGAGGTCCGATGAAGATGGTAATCGACGCCCTATGTGTGTATCCCAATTACATGAAGACAGAGATCACCTCTTATTCAAGTGCGCTTTCAGTACTAGAGTTTGGAACTATCTACATATCCAATGGTATGCATCATTATCTACCAGAGAATGCCCTGGCTGCCAAAAGGGGTTTTCGGAAACCTTTTTTCTTTGAAGTAGTCTATCTTGCAGCATGGAGTATCTCGACTACTAGAAATGACAAAAATTTCAGTCACATCAGGCCAACTTTTGGCGCATGGAAGGCCAAGTTTGTCCATGACATCACCTTACATTCCCATAGGATGAAGGCTTCAATTAAACCCTTGTTGCTGCAATGGATCAATGGTCTGCCATGATCCTTGGTTGTACTTTTGTAAATACCTAGTTGTAAATAGGTAGATTTTCTAACGTTTTGTTAGCTAGCTCAATTTAGTTTCTTTAGCTCTACTGTAAGACTTTGGTTTCTGTGTTTTTAATAAATGGCTATGGGGCTTTTGCCACATAGTGTTCAGTCAAAAATAAATAAATTAGGTGCATATCAGGATGTAGTGTTCCATCTCCTGCGAAAGGATTAGCTAGCAGCTTCTCTATCATACCCAAAGGAATCTCATAACCAATGTATCCACTAGGTGCAGCAGGTTGAGGAGCAACTCTTTTTTCTTTCAATCGAGGTGAAGATACCGCGGACAAATCCCTCAAAGGATTGTTCTCCATAGTAACAAGTAATAGTAAATTTCAACACAAAATATAATATTTTCCTTATAAAATTCCACTCACCAAAGGCGCTTCATTCCCCGGAAACGACGCCAGAAAAGAGTCTTGATGACCCACAAGCATAGGGGGTCAGTCGTAGTCCTTTCAATAAGTAAGCATGTAAAACCCAACGAGGATCAGAAGGAAATGACAAGCGGTTTTCAGCGAGGTATGTTTTGCAGGCACAAAAATTGTTGGTAACAGATAGCTTTGTAGCAATATAATTTGTAACAAGCAAGCAATGATAACGGTAACAAAAATGCAGCAAGGTAGCCCAATACTTTTTGTAGAAAAGGACTGGCCGATGGTCTCTTATAACTAGTAAAACGTTCTTGACGACACACTGGTATTTCATCTAGTCACTTTCATCATGTTGGTTTGATTCACGTTCCCTACTTTGATAATTTGATATGTGGGTGTACCAATGCTTTTGTGATGTTCTTACTTGAACAAGCCTCCCACTTATGATTAGCCCCTCTTGCAACCATCCGCAACTATGAAAGAAGAATTAAGATAACATCTAACCATATCATTAAACATATGTATTCAAATCAGCCCCTTACAGAATAGCGCATAAACTAGGGTTTAAGCTTCCGTCACTCTAGCAACCGATCATCTAATAACTACTCCAGAATGCATTATGTTAGGCCCAAAGATGGTGAAGTGTCATGTAGTCGACGTTCACATAACACCACTATGGGAATCACAACATACACATTATCAAAATATCGAACAAATATCAAATTCACATGATTACTTATGAAAAGATTTCTCCCATGGCCTCAAGAAAAAAGGCAACTACTCACAAATAATATTCATGCTCAAGACCAGAGGGATAATAAATAGCATAATGGATCTGAACATATAATCTTCCACCAAATAAACCAACTAGCATCGACTACAAGATGTAATCAACACTTCTAGTCACCCACACAGGTACCAATCAGAGGTTTTGATGCAAAGATTGAACACAAGAGATGAACCAGGGTTTGACATGAGATGGTGTTGTTGAAGATGTTGATGAAGATTGGCCCTCCCAAGATGACAGGGTTGTTGGTGATGATGATGGCTTTGATTTACCACTCCCGGAGGGAAGTTCCCCCGGTGGAATCGCTCCACTACACGGCAAAAGTGCTCCTGGCCAAGTTCCGCCTCGAGACGGCGGTGCTCCGTCCCGAAAGTCCTCCCTTTATTTTTTCTAGGGCAAAAGACCTTATATACTAGAAGATGGGCACCGGAGGATGGCCGGGGGCCCATGACCCACCAGGACACGCCAGGGGGGTAAGCGCGCCCTGGTATCTAGTGGGCACCTGGGTGGCCCCCTCTCGTATTCCTTTTCTCCAATATTTTTAAAATATTACAATATAAATCTCCATAAAATTTCAGCTCATTTGGAGATCTGCAGAATAGGTATCTCTGACATAGCTTTTTCAGGTCCAGAGTTCCAGTCATCGATAATCTCTGTCTTTGTGTAAACCTTGCATATTAAGAGAGAAAATGCATTAGAATTACTCCACAGAGTGTTATATGGAATGAAAACACTATAAATAATAGTAGGAAAAACATGATGCAAAATGGACGTATCAGGACCCCTGCTCAGTGCTAGTCGAGGCAAGAGAACCAGACACCCACACCGCAACCTACGATCCAAGTGCATCAACACATATAAGAATGACAAGCTACCCTCATGAAATAAAAGTTGGTTGAATAGCACTGGAGTTAAATCTCTATTGGATACTATACTCGATGCACCATGCACAATCCCCTCCAGAACTCCGGATAAGCCAACCACCCACAGACTCGGGAATTGTTCGGTCCTCAGGTAGGTGGCAAAAGGAGGAGTGGAGTTCCTTGACTACCCTGGTGTCCTAGTAAGCCAAGATGAAGCAATCAACCACCACCGAGGATAGTACCCTGATGTCTACTATGCAACTTTTATTCTTGTAGATGTTGTTGGGCCTCCAAGTGCGGAGTTTTGTAGGACAGCAACAAATTTCACTCAAGTGGATGACCTAAGGTTTATCAATCCATGGGAGGCATAGGATGAATAAGGTCTCTCTCAAACAACCCTGCAATCAAATAAAAGAAATCTCTTGTGTCCCCAACACACCAAATACAATGGTAAATACAAGTGTAGTATGGATAGTAGATATGATGGTGATACAAGTGTAGTATGGATAGTAGATATAGGCTTTTGTAATCTGAAAATATAAAAACAGCAAGGTAGCAAGTGATAAAAAGGAGCACAAATGGTATTGCAATGCTTAGAAACAAGGCCTAGGGTTCATACTTTCACTAGTGTAATCTCTCAACAGTGCTAGCATAAATGAATCATATAGCAATATCTCTACATGTGACAAAGAATCACTCCAAAGTTTATGTCAGAGAACGTAGGACAAAAATGTGTATCAACCTATGTGCCTACATTCACTATTGCAGGATGGTCCAAACGCAACACTACAATCAGAGACACTTCGACGAAATTGTGTGCGATGCATCAATCGCAAAGAGTGATGTAATAAAACCATCAAAAAAGATACAAAATGATTGCAATGGAGGAGATAACAAACACATTTTAGATTATAGTTGAATGTGCAATGTGTGGCATAAAGTTCACTTAGAATGAACTATTTGCGATGAGCTTAACAACAGAAACGGGCAGCGAGATGAAGGTGTGTGCGATATATGGCATACAGTTCACTCAGATGAACTGTTTGTGATTAGGCAACACAACAAAAACAGTCATCCAGATCAAGGTGTGTGCAATTGACATCATAGAGTTCACTCAGGTGAACTGTTTGCGATTAGACAACACAACAGAAATGGTTCCAACTTAACAAGATGCGTCTGATAGGCGGCAAACATGTCAGTAATTAGAAATGTGTGGGAAGGCCAATTACAACACACACAATTCCTGTTAACAAGTCGTTTGTGTTGTGAGCAAACGATTGCTGGTATACAATTGTGAGCGATTGATGAAATCATCACCAATGGTTTCCATTGTTTTGTCCGTGTGCAATGTGATTTACTCTGTCCGCACAACATCTATGTGTTGTCTGTAGAACATCAACATATATACTTATGAGAACAACATTGCATAACCGAATTAAGCATACAATTACATAAGTGACTACACACATAACATTTCCACACACCAAAGTAAGCAATTACATGCATATATACTAAACTAGGAGAAACGAGCATCTAATCATCTACTTCTTTTTGTGACAGCGCTTGCCATTGCTCTCCTTCCGGCTAGATCCCTGACCGTTTTGGGGAAGGAGGCACCTCCTCATGTCAAAGATCCTCCTATACATCTCGTAGCTCATGTACGCCTCCTTGGCCACGTACACGGCATGAGCTTTGTCGAGTTTCTCTATCCAGGCCGAGTGCCAAGCATGCTTGTTCTTGTCGCAGGAATCCTTCATGTCTCTATAGTAGGAGTCGATGATGGCCTTGGCGAGGTGAACTAGTGAGTCCTTCTCATGCTTCTTGCTTCCCCAGGTCTTGTATTCGCCCTGGATGTCAACAAAATTCTGGCAGGTGATGCCCGAATTCTGGAGCACCTTTACATCGTTGATGATGCCCATCATAGCGAACATGTAGTGGGGGTTGTTTACAAACCTGGTGAAATGCTCGCAAGGCCTTGTGGCTAGGCATTAGTGGTAGACCAGGACGTGATTGCGCACACACATCTAGGCGACAACGATCTTAGGATGAGACCCGACACGAGCGCGGGTGTACTCGAGGTTGAACCCGACCACCTTATACTTCTCCTCAGCAAGCAACAACTCCATGGTGTGGATGGTGTGCTCCGCCCAGACCGGGTTGTTGGTGCACACCACTAAGAGCTCCCTGAACCTTCTATGAGTGTCCACCGCATCATGCAAACTGAACTGCTGCTCGTCGTCGGCAGCCGCTCGGAGCGCCATTGGATCCACACAGGATACCCTTTAAGAATTTGTCAAGGTGGGTGTGATTCTTGCAATACTGGGGTGCAATTGAAAGGTTGAAGAGACACAAGGGTCAAGCCACTCTAATAAATGGGGGCCAGCCGGCCTGTAATCATCACGTCTTCTCACCGTGTTCATAGCGGAGGATTCCAGTGCACGCTTGAGAACCCCACATGCGTTTTGTGTGACCATGCCTAGGATCGAAGAGGCGCCAAATGTATCGTTGGTGAGCCTATTCCCGCACAACCGTGCAGTTTACCATGCGCAACCACGCAAGCTTCCCGCTTGGCTAGTTGGGCCACGCTCGACTAGTAGAGGGGCAAATCGTGGGCATTTATTGGCAAAAAGCTTTGCAAAAATGAAGTGTGTGGAATGACTTCGACCATAAGTTTACCCATGGGTGATGAGGTCAAAGTTACACAAAAGGGTGATGATGGACACTCGAGTGCGCTAATTTTTAGTGCTTTATAGGGCACACGGTTGAAGAAACCAACTGTGTGCAATACTACCTTCGTCCTGGTTTATTGGTCTCTTATGTAATTTGTGCGGGAACAGATATTTATCTAAGAAAAAGTTAATGCATGTCACCAAAAATTATACCCTTAGATTCCTATTTGAACATAGTTTCCATTGATATAATTTTTGGTGACATGCATGGACATTTTTTAGTTAAATTTATGGTCCAAATTTGGCACACAGAACAATGAGGACCAATAAACCGGGACGGAGGTAGTAATTAGTGTCGAAGATCGCAGTCAAGTCAGATATACAGATCGTTCGTGATGAGATCGATAGGGGAAACACATTCGAGAATGGGTAATAAAATCTAAGTCCATTGCATATTAAGGTTAAAATAGTACTACCAAAACATATGAGTCTCATACATGCCATTTCAACCATTGTACCACAAAAGGCCGAAATATTACAAGGTTCAAATTCCATAGTTATATTGCTCGAATTCGAAGATTACAAGGTTCAACTTGATATTAGAAATGAAATTTAGCTCATGCAGCGGCAAACGCCTGTGCTAATCAGCTGAACATGGATATAAGACAGGTTCAAACTAATATTACGACTTGTAAGGCTTGTTTCGAAACCTCATCATTTCTGCAAAGGGATCATCTACTGATAAGTCATGTATGGGCTTGGCATAATGACTTTCGATTACTCGGTCATATGAAGTTCCAAAATGAAATTCAGCTTCTTCGGAGCCTTCTACATTCTGCCATAGCCGCCGGCGCTTATCAACAAACCATTCATTTTTGCAAAATAAATGTAGTGCAAACCTCATTACCTTCACCACCCTTGCTCTAACAACCAAGAACCTGGCGAATATAATCTCCAATAAGGTCCCTCAGCAGGAGTTCAATGTAATTCTGAGAGATGTAGATCTAGGCATTCGATGTGATGGTTATATTGTATCACATTATCCACCATCGGCCCTAATCTTATCTGCAAAAGAAGAGAACATATTAGTGCCTACAAGCAGTTTTGAACACTACTACGAACCTATTTGGTTTGCAGGATTTGTAAAATGCACTAACGTGCCATCTTTGATCTGACATGATTAACATGGGTATTAGATTACAATCTAGAAAAATATAGCCTTCTTCACAAGAGGTTGGAGTGGATGAAAAATTCCCTGAGAAAACTAGTATAGATGAATCCAAAGGAGAAATGCTTATGGATTGTAACCATAAGAATCAAGAAACCAATATGGGGGGAAAACATGTATGTACTGAAATCCTTCAAAATTCCTTCAGAAATCATAGTAGATTGTCATTGTAAACTTGGGAAAAGGTGCCAAAAATTTAACTCCCTTATGGTTAACATTTAAGCGGAAAGGAACATCACCTTGATATATAGCTTCTCCAGGCACGGAAAGCATCTCAGGAAAGTGACAACTTGGTCCAGGTTGAGGCCTATAGATTCTAGTGCCAAGACCTTCACTGCACGCAGATTCGGGGTCAAGCTTGTCCGAATAATTTTCTGGGTGACAGATGAACATACATCTTCAAAATTAGAAATAGTGTTAATTTCTAGAAGGAGAGGTAGAAGGCGACTATTGTACCTGAACGGGTGTGGATCCAATAACAAGTTCAGAGTATTTGACAGACGAGTAGCCCAGAACTATCAATTTTGGCGTAGAAATGACAATGATTCTTGTTGGACCTTGTTGGTCAACTACAAGTAATCTCTCAAGTGAAGGTGTGTGCTCAATGACCATACTATGGTACACCTTTTGTGATTTCTTGTTACAGCACCAGAAACACACATAAATAGTCTGGTGAGTCATGGAGATGATATTGAAGCTACTCAACCTATTGATCGCCTAAAGACGAAGGTACTAGAGTGAAGTACAGCTGCGGAGCAGGCGCTCATATGATCCTTTGGGATACAGACGTCGATGAGCTCGAGGTGCTTCAATCGTGGTAGAAAAAGAGCGGGCACGTCATGATGACCCACAAGTATAGGAGATCAATCGTAGTCCTTTCGATAAGTAAGAGTGTCAAACCCAACGAGGAGTAGAAGGAAATGACAAGTGGTTTTCAGCAAGGTATTCTCTACAAGCACTGAATTATAAGTAACAAGTAGTTTGATAGCAAGATAATTTGTAACAAGTAAGTAACAGTAACGGTAAATAATATGCAGCAAGGTATCCCAATTCTTTTGAGGCAAAGGACATACCAAAACGGTCTCTTGTAATAAGAAAAGCGTTCTTGAGGGTACACAGGAATTTCATCTAGTCACTTTCATCATGTTGGTTTGATTTCTGATCGCCACTTTGAGAATTTGATATGTGGGTGGACCGGTGCTGTCGCGGGAAACCACGGCTACCTATGGGACCAATTGGCCCCTTGCTAGTTCGGTAGGGGGGACGTCGCGTTGCACATAGAGCAGAGGAGCATGGGGCAGCACGGCAGGGATCACACGAGCAATTTTACCCAGGTTTGGGCCGCCGCGAGGCGTAAAACCGTACTCCTCCTTTGGTGGATTGATGGTGGAAGAGTGGTGGTGGAGCATAGTACACTTGCCTGGCAGGGGCGGCAGTGGCTACGCGCATACGGGCGTCTACTCCAGCCTCGCGTGCCGAATGACCGAACCCCTTCTACAGTTCCCATGGGCCTCCTTTTATAGGTTAAGGAGTCACCACAGTGGCAAATCAGTCATTATACACTGATAAGATAGCAAACAGTGCTATCATACCTAACTCTATAGGCCGACAGGGCACATTAAATGTGCCGCTCAATGTCATGTTGTTGCTCTCTCGGTGTCGGTTCAATATCCGGCGTATCTCATAGTAGGGGTCCTAAGCTAGGCGTCTTGGAGCAATGGGACATGGACACAGGGTTTTACCTAGCTTTGGGCTCTCTCGAAGAGATAATACCCTACATGCTGCTTTTGATTGTTTTCATATGGGTGTAGTACAGAGTACATGTATCTACCACAAGATTGTAGTAATGAATATGATATGCCTATTGACTAGCCTGACCTCGGTTTATATAAGACACCGGATGCCTAGGGTTTAGGAGAGTCCTTGTCTTGGGCGCCAAGTCTTGTGGAGTATTCCTTGTATGCGGCAGGGGCTGTCCAAGCTGGCCCATGAGTAAACGGCCCTGGGGGTCCTCGGCCCAATCCAAGAGATCGGGAGACGACGTGGTGAGGCCCCCCTAGTCCAGGACACCGTCAGTAGCCCCGTGAACTGGTCTTCAAGTTGGGGACGCTCCTTAGTTCTTCTGAACTGCTCTTCGTCTTCAGTCGTCGGTCTTGAAAACTGGTTCAACAAATCTTCCCATCATCTATCTTGAGGATTGCCAAGCTAAATCTGAAGAGTTTACACGTTGGGTATCCGAGGAGTCCTTTAAGTCTTCGGCCTTTATCAATGCCTTGTTATTTTTACGCCCACCTCGGGTTTGAAGTTGTCCCCGTGCGGCGGTGTCCTCTTGCATCCGAGCTCCAAAGGTGGACTGCATTCGAGGTATCTTTTGCAGCTGAGCACCAACGCTAGACTGCTTCCGAGCTCCGACGCCACAATGTATTCGAAGAGTCTTGTTACAGTCGTGCTCCACTACCGGACTGCATCCAAGCTCCAACGTCGGACTATGTCCAAGCTCCAACGCCGGACTGTATCCGAGGTGTCATAGCTCACCTTGGTTCAAAAAAGTCGAAGGAGTTTAAAGTGGGTTAGCCGAGCTTAGTGCCGAAAATGCCCTCTATAGAGCCAGCCACTTGCATCCGAGCTTTATGCCGAACTGCTTCCAAGATGACGCACCACCTCGGGCTTGGGCTGATTGTTTGCGGATTTTATTTCCGGTTGACGCAATTTAATTACTGACGAGATATGTAGCCAGTAGCCCTCAAGGTGTGTATCGGTCTAAAACCCGAGATGCACCTGAAGGATGACACAAGACCGCTGATCCTGGTAGCCCCTAAGACTTAGGTTGATTCGCCGGAGGATCAACTCGTAGCTCGGCAGAATACTTCGGGACACAAAAAGCGGTGTGCAAAGTCCTCAAGACTCAGGTTTGGTGCGGCCGACCAACCTGAGGACCATAATCTCCTAAAAAACTATATTGCACTTTAAATTTACTGCATTGTATTATCAATGCAGTAGCCCCCGAGCCACTGGTCGGGTGGCAACAACAGATCATGGGATCGATGTACCCCTTTAATATTTGTAAATGATAAGCATGAAGCCCAGTAGCCCCTGAGCCTTAATGTGGGCACGGGTGGCAGAATTAAGGATCGATATCCGGAGTAAAATCACAAAGTATGTGTAATGATTCTATGTATCTAAGTACTCTACATTGTTAATGCTCGGATCCGCATTGTACAAAACTTTGTTGACCGACCATCGGCTTCCACCTCGTCGGCCAGTAGCTAAGGAGTGTTTGTTCTACTTTATAAAGTCTTTATGAGGGCAAAGATTTACGACAAACAAGGCAATCTGGCCATACGGTTTTATAAACAAAGGTACACAGAGAGATATGTTATATTATTGTTTTAACAAAAAAATGTCTTCCAAAGAAAATAATCCCACTATCCGTTCCTTTCTTTGGGTTGTCATGCTAAGCATGATCATCGAACCTCACCTCCGATCAATGCGGATATTGAAGATTTAGTTTGGGGAAAGTTCCCGAACTATGTGGTCCTTAGCGAACCTAAATTTTCACTTCCGTCATTGCCGACCAATTATATCCTTTAAGATCGCTAGCTTTCGGCTTCACCCAGTCTGAGGTACTAACTCGGATGACCCGGTAGTAACAATCACAGAGGTGCTCCCTTTGCCGCCTAGCCGAACAATCGGGAACGTAGGGGCAAGCACAGGAGCCAGGCAACCCAGCTTGGCCAAAATCTTAAGTCAAATTGATGCATATTTATGGATTTATAATGATGATTACGGAAGGCTGCCATCGTATATTAAATACAAACACCGATGATATATGTTTATTTTAACTCCATGGCAACATTTTATCAATTGAAAGTGGCCCATCGTCGGCTTCTACCCCTTTGTAGATACTATGCAGGGTGTTTCTGCAATAACCAGACAGCCCTTAGCCGACGTCTCGGTTCCCGAAGGCAGTTGTGTTAGCAGAAACGAGGCAATCGGATATGCGGGCTTTATAACTTTCACTTAGTCATAGGGGCTTAAAGTTGGGAAGCCACCTACTAGCCCCCGATTAGTGCTCGGCGACAGCCAAGGTCAATCCGTAACACTTCGGCCAATGTTATGAACGGACCGTCATTTAACATGGGGTGACCTCTATCGATCTTTATTGTTGAATACAGTCATCAGATCGCTGACCAGTTTACGCTTATTGTGACAGTCAGTTTTCGGCTTTCTCCACTGAGGCGCTTAACCATGCTAGCTGGAAGCACAATCGCAGTGGTTCTCCATTTGCACACTTGGCCGAACAAAGCGGAATGTAGGTGGCAAGCACAGGAGCCGGGCAACCCAACTATTGACCGAAGACACAATTCGAAACTAATGCATATATAGCAATATCCGAGAATATTTTTGCCGAATCTCTAAAGGTGTCCGGCGTTGCACTGCGAGGCTTATGCTGGGAACACACAAATAGTTTAAAAGTGCCATAGGCTTGGAAAACCAAAAACTTCAGTAAAAATTGGTCGTTCGAACTAGATCAAGTGTTCGTTGCCAAATCTAAAATTGGTCTTAGAGAAAAAAAATTGTGCTTCTGTCGTGCTTTAACATGACACATCCTATCTCAAGACTTCAAGCGGGTCTGCCTACAGCTTCAACCTCCTATCCTGAAGGCGGAGTACTACTCATTAGGCCAGTTTAGCAAACTAAACTCTAGTGGCTTTGAGAGAGAAATGAGGCTCCTCCGCTATTGACCACACACTCGCATCGAAAAAGGGGGTGATAGAAAAAGACTTTGCAACGACTAAGAAGAAAACACTTATCACACTACAAAAAAATACACTTCCTGATGATACGTGTTTGTCACAGTAGGTCGTGTTTTTTGTCATGCATGTACATCCATGACGATTTTATGACAGAATCAAGATAGTCATACCTGTGCTGTCGTAGAAGTGTTCCATGACATTACCAAAATTATCATCACGGAAGTGTCCACTTCCATGACGATAAATCGTGCGTCATAGAAGTGCTTTCGTTAAGGGTGACCGACACATGGCATCCACCGTAACGGAATGCCGTTAATCTATCGGGTCGGGTTTTGGATCCGATAACCCGTTAACAGCCCTGACCAATGGGGATTTTCCACGTGTAAAATCATCATTGGCTGGAGGAAACACATGTCGGCTCATCGTTGGGACAGATGTCATCCACTCACTGGACGGAAGGCGCCTATGATACGTCGACACGTGGCACGGCCCAACAGAGGCCCATTCCTGTGAAAAGGCCGGCCCAGTAAAAATTAGCAGGCCAGCCGATATAAGGCCTACTTGTGTCAGGTCCATTTAAGCCCACGGCCCATACGAGATTTGCCAATTCGGCCCGTTAAAGATTTGACACCATTGCAGCCCATCGTCAGTTCGAGCCCGTTAACAGGCCGCTATATATTTGGGCACAATATCGGCACGATGAGATTTCGGCCTGTTAACGGCCCATTTAATAGATGGTCCAATTTTCAGGATGTACATCTTTCGGCCTTTTAGCGACCCATTTAAATGTTGCGCTAGTTTACGGCCCGGTGTATCTTTCAGCCTGTTGACGGCCCATAAATCTGATGGGCCATTTGTTGTCGGACCTGAGTTTCGGCCTTTTAGCGGCCCATTTAAGTGTTGGGCCAATTTCTGGCCCGGTGTCACTTTCAGCCTGTTGACGGCCCATAAATCAGTTGGGCCATTTGTAGTCGGACCTGAGTTTTGGCCTTTTAGCGACCCATTTAAGTGCTGGGCCAATTCCAGGCCCTGTGTGCCTTTCGGCCTGTTAACGGACCATAAATGAGTTGGGCTATTTGTAGTCGGACCTTAGTTTTGGCCTTTTAACGGCCCATGCCCTTCATGGTCCAATACCAGCCCGGTTTCTCTTTCGGTCTGCTAAAGGCCCACAACACAGTTGGGCTATTTACAATACGACCTGACTTTCAGCCTCTTAGCGGCCCATGGTCTTCATGGTCCAGTACAAGCCCACTGTCTCTTTCGGCCCGCTAAAGGCCTACAGTATAGTTGGGCCATATGTAGCCCAAACTTAGTAACGGCCTGTTAACGGCCCGTGAAATAATCTAGGGCCACCTATTGCCCGCTTCGATATCGGCCTGTTAATGACCCGGGAGGTAAGAGGGCCAACCATTAACTTTCGGCCTAGTAACGGCCCATTAACTTAATGGGCCCACTAAAGTTCGTACATGTCTTTAGGCCAAATTAGATAATTTGAGCCCATTACGACGAGCAATTATGCACAGGACCAAAATCGATCACGCAAAGGTATGGCATACGGGGAATAACGTTGCACATCCAGCATATATTACAGGAAATTACATCCACTGGGCAATCAAAGATTGATGCCAGTGCAAATAAATGAGCAGAACCTAACCATCTACAATGTCACAATCTGCAACCTCAGCACAGATGACGCCCATAAGCATGTGGGCAAGTTCTTTCTGCTTTGCTACAGTGTCTCTGAAAACATTGATCAATTATTGTGTCGCACGACTCTGCACCTTTGATTCATCCACCATTTCCATCATTGCTTCAGCCATTAATTTGTTCACAAAAATACATTTATTCCGTTGCATTCGAGACAGAGGATACTAAACAGATTCAGATGGCGATTTTGGCAGGCTTGTATTATTGATAGTGGAGAGTGTCTCGACCACTTCATCATAACATAAATTAGGACGGGAACCAAACAGATTAATCATGAGTTATTGCCATATTACCTGGCCTAGATTTACTGGAAAGAAACAATGGGGTTTCCTTGCTGTTTTCAGAGTTTGTCTTCTAATCTTCAGCAGCCTGCACAAAATTAACACACTAGCATTGCTATCATTGGCCAAGTCAGATAATAGGAAAGCAACATTGACACAACGAACGTTTGGGCAACTAGCCTACACCAAATTAATACAATATGGCACAGCTATCATCAGCCAGGTAAGGTAGTACGAAAGCAACATTGACACAATGAATGAATGGGCAACCAGAGAAGCACTACAATTCAGTAATGTGCATGATATGAGATAGTACATTCATGCAGCTCAGTATGCAAAACTACCAGGCAGTTTTCCTTACAAAAATCAACATTGGCGCCTTTAATATTTTGCTACAACTAATTTTAGGTCAGATAAAGGTTAGATTCACGCTGATTAACAAAATACATGTTGATGTAAAAATATAGTGATATACAACAGGTACATACATCAACATTGGAGCACAAAGAATTCTCGCGAGATATTTTCCTCGAATACGATCTCAATGGAGGAAGTCTTCTATCATTTAACCTTATTTTCTAAAATAGAGATGGGTAAGAAACATGTAGAAAATATGATCAGAATGCTATAAAATTTCATGATGCGAGGATATGCACACGCTTCTTAGAATGGAGTTGACATTCTTTTGCTGGACTGGAGCAGACTAGTTCTTTGGCCACTGGAATCTGCTTATTATCTGTGGGAGTTGGGTTTCTCTGTGCTGGAGCAGTATCTATGAAAAATGGAGTTGGTTTATTATCTCCTGGCGTTTGGATCTTTTGCAAAGACCTGGTTTGTAACCCTTCAGATGCTAACATAGCCGTCTTCCCCTTGCATGCCTTATATAGAAGAATGGTGATTCAGTTATAAAACATGCTACAGCAGAGATGGAATAGGTACTGAAGAATAGAAAGGCATGACATATTGACATGTATTCCCTCCATCCGAAAATAAATGGACGGGTCTATGTGTATTTCAGACATATAGTTTTATCCATTTCTGCGACATTTAATCCGGACGGAGGGAGTATGATGTAAGAGCTAGGGATACGACAGGACAACACAGTAAAAAAACACTGAAGAACCCACTGCAGAACTAAAGTATTCAAAGCCACTGATATGAGATAGTACACTCATGCAGCTCAGGATGCAAAACTACCAGGCAGTTTTCCTTATAAAAATCAACATTGTGGCCTTTAATCATACATTTTGCTACAACTAAATTTAGATCAGATAAAGGTTGGATTCACGCCGATTAACAAAATACATGCTGATGTAAAAATCAAGTGATATACAACAGGTACTTACATTTACATTGGAGCACAGAGAATTCCTGCAAGAATCTTTCCTCATAAACGATACCATTGTAGAAATTCTTCTATCTGTTAAGGTTATTTTCTAAAAGAGAGATGGGTAAGAAACATGTAGAAAATACGATCAACATGCTATAAAATTTCATGATGCAAGGATACGCACACGCTTCTTAGAATTGAGTTGACATATTTTTGCTGGACTGGAGCGGACTAGTTCTTTGGCCACTGGAATCTGCTTATTATCAGTAGGAGTTGGGTTTCTCTGTGCTGGAGCGGTATCTATAAAAACTGGAGTTGGTTTATTATCGCCTGGCGTTTGGATCTTTTGCCAAGGCCTTGTTTGTAACCCTTCAGATTCTAACATAGTCGTCTTCCCCTTGCATGCCTTGTATAGAAGAATGGTGCTTTAATTATAAAACATGCGATAGCAGAGAGATGGAATAGGTACCGAAGAATAGAAAGGCATGACATATTGACATGTATTCCCTCCATCCGGAAAAAAATGGATGGGTCTAGGCGTATTTCAGTTCTAGATACATCCTTTTTTATCCATTTCGGCAACATGTAATCCGGACGGAGGGACTATGGTGTAAGAGCTAGGGATACGACAGGACAACACAGCAAAAAAACTAGTTGAATGTAAAACTATATGCTAGCAGAATACATACAGAAATAACTAAGGCAACATACACGTGTATGATTGGGAAAATAAGATGGCATTGAAACAGAGCACTAGAACAACACTTCAATGTAAAAAAACATGGTATGGCAGACAGATGAAGTACATACTGATGAATAACAATGCATAAGATATTCAAAAGCATGATGTCCAAATTAAGCAGATGGCATTGCGATAGAGTAGAATGATAGTACTTGAATTTGAAAACATGTTATCATGAATGGAATAGGTACTGAAAAACAGGAAGGCATGACATATTTACATGCATGATCAGTATGCTAAGCACATGGCATTGCAAAAGAGTAGATACACTCCAGGACATTATATGCATGTTGTACCCATATCACAGGCCAAGATAGAGCAAGGACCTTGTGGGGTGAAGAGGATTCATCATCTTTCTGCAAGTCTTCTGAAGAACTGCCTTTACATGTTCCATCATATTGGGTATCATTGACATCAAGTTTATTGGCCTTTACATTGCTCCGTGAGGTTCTTGTGGATATATCAATGTGTGCAATTATATCTGACATGCATGGAAGACAACTAGTAGTTAGATTTATGTAAATGAGTGCCGGAGACGACATAAATAGTAGGACTGGGGTTAACTAGCAGCAACAGGTCTCATAAACTAAAGGGAGAACACAGATAAAAGCTACATAATATGTATCGTTTGTACTCGAGATTAACTAGATGGCACACAAAAGTATCAAAGAACAACATAGGTAATACTAGAAGTGGTATAATACTATAATCACCAGCCTGTGGGACAGCATTGGCTGATGGATGATAACTATGGAACAATGTTACCTAAAGAACAAGTATCTTAGCTGAACTATGGAACAACGTGAACTCCTGAACAAGACCCATAAGAGATGAGCATGAATATACAGTGAAATGTGATGATCTATTTTCCGTGCTTAGAAGAATATCAAAGCCATAAATGTTGCACACAAGTAAGATGAGGTTACAACCTATCTGGCTGCCATCCATAGGAGTGAGCATCATGTGCTGACTTGTCGATGGCCCTGCAGTTGTTGTGGCTGTCCATGTCGGGCACGCGCATTCGATGCAGGGAACTGTTGAGTGGGGACTGTAGCTCCCTTCTGGTGTATGCTTCCCTTGTTGGAGCAGCTGTGGTGAGTCGGAAGACGGTGTGTTTGAAGATGTAGATAACACATAATGTTAAGAATGACATATCTCTTTGATTCGAAGAAATACACTAAGAGATCAACAGCAAGGTACGAGAGTGGTCACACGTCTGTTGACTGAAGACTAAATTGGGTTCACACGATTTTATTTTATTTTGGTACTATCCGATCTACGCCGGATGGCTTGATGGCCGTCTTGTGCCTCCTGGCTGACACTGTTCGGAATCTTCCCCGAAGAGCTAGTGACCAACGGCAGAGCAGCCTGCCTCCGCCGTCCGTGGCCCTGGCCAAAACCCCGCTCCCCGCCCCACCGCACTGCCGTGGTTGCGCCGCCCCCAGGCCAATCCACAAAGACTCCCCGTCATCCAGATCCGGCGGTGGCAGTACCTTCAACCCACGCAACTCTAAAAGATAGCCATCTAAGCGCTGCTTCTGCAGTGAACTTGCGGCCCTGCACCCTTACATTAGACACCAGCCAACCGGCAGCCTAGAAGCTCCGCCGCCTCGAGGGGTGCTGCTTCCCATTGGGAATCGATTGGCCCAGAATAAAAATTCAGACAACTGACGCCTAAATAAAGTGATTTCAGATGAGGGTCCAACCTATCTGGCGGCATGGTGAAGTACGCAGGTCCAGCTGCCGAGTCGGTGAGGCCGGCGCAGTTGCGGTGGCGACCGGTGGCAGGGAAAGAGCGATGTCGCCATGGTCGATGGCTACGTGGAAGCAGTGCCAGGACTCTGGACGGATCCAAAGTTGGAGCCGCTCGGGCGCCGTGAACAACAGCAGGGGTGAATCGGCTCCGGTACGGTTCACGCGGCCGTCGTCGAGGCAGCACCAGCAGCACGGAGTAAGAGGCACACGGCCCAGTGCAGGGCGGCAATTGGACAGTGTCTCCGGCATTAGGGAGGAGGGCGGCTGTGAAATTGGTGCGGTGGGGGGTGCCAGGGAGGTAGGGCTGAGGTTTCGCGGCTTGGGAGAAGGGAGCTTCCCAGGGAGAAGGTGATTTGGCGCCCATGAGGTATGAATGGGGGCGGGCGGGGGGAATTGGGAGGGGAGTGTAACCATGTCTTACGGACGCATTTGTCTGAAATGTGAGGGGGAGTTACAGTTCTACCCTTGCCTATAGGCTTCTCGGCTTGGGTCTGTGTACTGAGGGTCGGGGATAGTAGAGTAACTTTGTTTCTCCCCAAATAGTGGGCGGGAGCGATTTCGGGCGAGGAGGGCGTGTTTTGAACTATAGTGGGCACGAGCGATTTCGGGAGAGGAGAGCGTGTTTTGAAATAGTGGGCACGAGCTATTTCGGGCTAGGAGAGGGTGTTTTGCCGACCATGGTTTATGAACTATTGAGCACATGTCATTTCTTCCGAAGAGAAGGCGCGCTTGGATGAAGTTACGAACCTACCCTCGATGTACAACGGGCCAATTGATGCGTCTCCCACATAGGACGGTAATTTCGCGTCTCCAATTTATTTGCTTGGGCGAATCCACCGAGCAGAGAGGATGTTTAACGGTTCGTTCAAATTTTGGGAGAACGAGCATCCACGTCTACCTTACCAAGTCGATTCGAATCAAATTTTGAAATATTAGCTTGCCACTTTTTTTGGATGGAGAGATGATGCTCGGGAGTAATGTGTTTTTACTTGCTCGTTGCTAGCGATTTACTATATGACAAATAGTTGACCCACTCAAAAACGCGAATCAAACCCAAAATGAAATATCTCGATTCAATGAACTAGCTCGTTCAGTAGGTCAAAATAGTGAACTAAATCCAAAATTGAACACCTCAATCGAGTAGCATGTTGTACAGTGTTATAGTACTCCATGAACATGTTGAAAGTCAAATTAATGAACTTGTTTGATATACGCATATATCCGTTCATGTGTGGATTGCAGACAACATGTTCTCCAATTTAAATATTTGAATGCAAGTTTATATCGAAACAGGTTTATATCAGTCTTTGATGCATAAAACGCGACCTCCCCCTCTCCCGGACTCATGTTCTCTCTCTCTCCCTCACTCTCTCGCCGACAATCTTCAATTCTGTCGCACGCATCCGACACAAAAACCTTGTTGGCCTCTCTCTCTCTCTCTCTCTCTCTCTCTCTCTCTCTCTCTGCGTGTGTGTGTGGGGGGGGTCTTTCTAGTTTGCATTCATATATACACCATCTATAGGTCTCTCTCGCACACTATGTATGATACTCTAGCTAGTCCAAGCTAGATATCTTGGGTGCACTCATCGTACGCACACAAATTCCTTGGCTCTTTGCCCGTAACTCTCTCACGCACCACTATGTCGTCTCGGAGCTCTTCCCCCCCCCCTCTCTCAAACTCTCCATCCACCTGGGTCACACATACACATGCATATCTCACTCGCGCTCGATAGGCCCATCTAAAACTCTATCTCTCTCCCTCGTTCTCTCTCCATCTCACACGCACACACACACAGAAACAATCTCATGCCCAGCTAGCCAAGTATGATGGTCTCTCACTCAATTGTAGGCACACGCAGTCCCCCCTATATGTATATGACTAGCTAATCTTAGTCTCCATCACAAACATGTGCATGGTCTATCTCGATTTCTCTCGGGGCATCTTTCTATCACGCACGCACTCCCTCGATCTCCCACCCATATAGTCCCCTCACGGTCTCGAGGGGATCTCTCTATCACAAACACACCCTCTCTCCCTCCCCATGCGTCCATGCCATCCATGTGTCCCTCTCGACCTTTTTTCCTTGTTGGCCAGACCTCTATTGGACATGTGCTACAGGGGTGTCTCTCTCCGTTGCAAACAAGCACACACTAGCTATCTTCGTGTATCTCCTCGCCTCGCTTTTCCATCTCGGAGATGCATGCGTGATATGTTCGCATAAGAAACGAAAAAACGCACTCTCTGTCTAATTTATCGTTTGTTGTCACTTTCTCTTTCACACACATACTCTTTTTGCACACTTACTCAGTCTCCTTCACACGCACTTGATCTGTCTCGACTGAGGCACTCTCCTCCGTCCATAGCACATAGATTTATTGAAAAGTCAAACATCACAAAGTTTGACCATGTACATGGAGAAAAAGAGTTACATCTAGTACGGAAAACATATACCATTAGATTCACCATGAGACGTAGTTTTGTATGATGTATCTTTGGTATTGTAGATATAAATAACATTTGCGTAAACCTGATCAAAGTTTCCAAAGTTTGACTTCTAAAAAATTTACATGCACTGCATTATCGAGCGGATGGAATATCTCTTTCCCCCTCTCAGCTAACTGACGCACCACTCAACCTTATCGGGGCTCCTCAATCTCGCTCAAACTTTATTGGTCAGTTTGGTTCATGACCTGACCCTCATGCCTTGATGGCCGGTACTGCCTGGTGTGGACGTGAGATGTAAAATATTTCTGCCTGGCCAGGATTGTGTGGTGCTGAAGCGTTTGGTTCATGCCTGGGCCAGGCAAAGCATCAACGTCCCATCAATCAATCCATGCATCAATTATTTAATGCTAATATCCATCCATGTTGTTGTTAGCCTCGTGGCCGCACGACCAAGCACGGCCAGGCGTTCGAAATCAGTCGCTTGGGCCAGGCTACTTGCAGTGTCTGGAGTTCAGCCAGGCTAATTAAAGTGCAAGGGAACCCAGCCCAAGCCGGCTTTCTTTTTCACAGGGTAGCAACCAAACAAGCGTGCATGAAATCCAGCTACAATCCCAGGCCATGCAAAAGATGCTCACGACGCAAGCCAAACTGGCCTTATATCTCCCTGGTTCACACATACACATGTCTCGCTCGCGCTATACATATAGACCCATCCAACACTCTCCGCCCTTGTTCTCTCTCCATGTGACACGCACCCCCCCTAAGTACCATAATCCCTCACTCCATCATAGGCTCTGTTTGGATCCATGGGTTAGAGTTAGTTTGGGTTAGCTTGGAGTCAACTAACCCAAAAAGATCCAAACAGGAGGGTTAGTTTAGGTTAGACGCATCTAACCCATCCAAAAAACTAACCCATCCAAGAGGTGCTTATTTGGGTTAGTTCTTCTCGGGACCACTAATAAACACTTTTTTCTCTCGCTCCCCCCGCAGCAGATCCCTCCCAACTTCCTCAAAGCTTCTCGTCCTCTCCCTCCCTCCCTCTCGCACCGCCCGTGAAGGTGCCTCGCCGTATCCGCGCTCCATCTAACCCTGCCATCCAAACACCTCTTTACTTAGAGTTAGTTCACGGTTAGTTCAGGGTTAGAATCTAACTCTAACCTCTAACTGAGTTAGAGTATCCAAACAGGGCCATAGGCGCAAGCACTCCCCCCCCCTCCTAAGTATGATTATCTCTTACTAGCCATCAGGAACACATGTATTGTCTCCTTCCATCCATACGTCTATCTCGATATCTCTCGGGGCATCTTATATCGCGCACACACCTTGTCACTCGATCTCCCACCCACGTAGTCCCATCACGATCTCTAGGGGATATCTCTATGACAAACATACACTCTCTCCTCCCCATGTTTGCATTTTCTCCGTACGTCTCTCTCGACCTCTCTCCCTTGTTTGTCAGACTCCTCTTGGCCATGTGCTAGGGGTCTTCCTCTCTCGGTTCCAAACAACCACACACTATCTGCTCACCTTGCCTCCGTTGTCGAAGATGCATGTGTGATATGTTTGCATAAGACACGCACGCCATTTCCCCACTTTTATCGTGTGTTGTCCATGTCTCTTTCACACACGCACACACACTTTTTTCACTCTCTCTCTCTCTCTCTCTCTCTCTATCTCTCTCTCTCTCCCGCTGTCGTTAGGGACTCTATCACGTCCATAAGCATATGGATGTTTTGAAAAGTCAAACCTCAGAAAAGTTTGACCAGGTATATGTGGAGAAAAACATTTACATCTGGAACGATCATTAGATTCATCACAACATGTACTTACTTCATACTATCATTTATCTTTGGTATTGCAAATATAAGTAATTTCTTTATAAACTTGGTCAAAGTTTCAAAAGTTTGACTTAAAAAAATGTTGTAACTACATTATCGAACGGAGGGAGTAGCTCTTTCTCTCTCTCTCTGCTATCTCTCACGGGCCTCCCCTCTCACTTGAACTCTCTATATCGACGGATTATACGCTCACTGTGTCAGCGTATAGCTCCATATATTGTTTAGTTGACCGGTTAACCAATCCACATGCTGCGTTGTCAGCTCGTGTTCTGTATCTTGGTGTGCTGGCCCATGTGGCAGTGGGTGAAAATAAGTAAACTAGAGGCCCATCTGACACGCGGTGAAGGAAACAAAGTTGAAACCACTCGGGGTAGCACCCCGCACGCTAATAAATTGAGGGCGAATTGAGGACAAACTTCTTGCGCATGAAGGACGCAGTCGCGCACAATTCACCACTGCGCGGCGGCATGCACAAAAGGACGCACTCACGCACACCCAGCACACAACACACACCAGCACACGTGTACATCGGCGTCGCCGCAGGTTGAGATGGACGGCGAGGTAGCCAACAAGCGGAGGCCGCTCGAGCCAAAACCGCATTCGGCGAGCCTGGACTTCATCAGAAGCCTCCCCGATGACATGCTGCTCATCATCATCGGCCTCCTCCCCGCCAAATCTGCCGTGCGTCCCCCTCAACCTCACCGTCGACAGCTGCATCTTCGACGGGGATTGCAAACGCATGGCCGCAGTCTCCAAGATCCTTTCATCGCACCCTGGGCCAGCCAGACGCCTTGACATCCGCATGTTCAGTACCAACTGCAAGGTCCAAGCCAAGTTCGACGAGTGGTTCTTATCCCCCGCCCTAGATCAGCTCGAGGACCTCAGCTTTGAAGCTGGACGATGTCGCTCTCTGCAGCCGTCCGCGCTCCGCCTCATGCCAACGCTACACCGCGCCAGCTTCAGCTCCTGCCATCTTCCACAGATTAATGTCGCGCCCTCCCTTCTTCTCCCTCAACTCAAGCAGCTCGTCCTCTTCGACGTTGTCATCTCGAAGAAGGCTATGGAGCACCTGCTCTGTAGCTGTACTGCGCTCGAGTACCTTCGTCTTGAGCAGATCCACGGGTTCATTAGCCTCCACATCGCCTCGACGAATCTCTGATGGATTTATGTGTCTTGCTAGCCTCGCAACAAGACATCAATTGAGAAGAGATCACTCCAGCCGTTCCACGTTATGGTCATTGAGAATGCGCCTTCCCTTGCGAGATTGCTTGTATCGGATCTAGAAGGTCCAACAAAAATCAGGGTCATTGACGCGCCGAAATTGACAGCGTTGGTGAACTCGTCTGCCAAATTCTCCGAACTCTTTATTGGATCCGTAATAGTTTAGTTACAGCACTCATCTTCTTCTCCATCTTCTTGAAATTCACATTTTTAAATTTCTTCTTGATGTATTTACGACCGTCTTCCAGAAAATGATTCCCACAAGCTTGACCCAGTCCATGCGCACAATGAAGATCTTAGCACTAAAATCAATAGGCCCCAATCTGGATCAAGTTGTTGGATTCCTTACATGCTTTCCATGCATGGAGAAGCTACTCATCGAGGTGAAACTTCTTTCCTATTAGTAAACGGTAATCACAACGTAGCTCAATTTTTTCATAATTTTCCCAAAATTACGATGACAAGTGTAGTGTTGAAAACTACATCTATGCACTGCATCGAAAGAATTGTTTTTAGTATTTTTTCTCACGTGATCACCTACATCACTTTTATGCTGTACTACTATAGTAGCCTAGGCTAGTCATAGTGGAAATTAACTTAGACTACTCCAGTAACTCTATGGTTACCCTAAGGGCAAGTACTACCTCCGTCCTGGTTTACTCTTCCAATTTTGTAGTATCAAAATTTGACCATAGATTTAACTGACAAAATGTTAATGCATGCCACTAAGAACTATATCGTTGGATTCGTATTTGAACACCATTTCAAATGGTGTAATTTTTAGTGACATGCATTGGCATTTTCTTAGGTAAATCTATGGTCAAAATTTTATACTAAATACGAGGTAGTATTCCCTCCGTCACAAAATTCTTGTCTTACATTTGATTAGATACGAATGTATCTAACACTAAAATGTTACTAGATACATCCGTATTTAGACAAATTAAAGACAAGAATTTTGGGATGGAGGGAGTACAAAAGTGGGCTATGTAGGCCAAAACACGTGCCAAATTCACTTGTGATGCATTTGACATCGATGCCCCTCCATTGCTCACCTGGTTCCCCAATCTGGATCACCTAGTTTGCTCTGGTGCCAAATTAACTCACGCAATGAAAAAACACTGCGTGGGAGAGAGAGAGGACCGAGGCAATAGAAAACACTTGTTTGGGAGAGTGAGAGGGTGGTGTAGTTGGTTTGATTGATTTGTTTATACATGTGGGTCTGTGTGCATAGCGGTGCCAACTCTCTCACATTGCGAGAGGGGTGCCAAAATCTTTTGATTTGACATCGATGCATATTATGTGGCATACTTTTGCGAAATATGCCATCGGCCACATAGTGGAAGGCAACAAATGCCCAAGCTCTTCACGTGCTCCTAGTTAAATGAGAGGAAACAGAAAGAGAGAGAGAGAGGGAGAGAGAGAGAGTGAAAAAATATCACTAGCCAGCCAACCCTATCGTATGAGTGAATGATATTGGTACCTCTTGATGACACGACAATCTTATGTAGCCAGCTGCTCTAATATGTTCTCTTCTTTTGCAGATAAAAAAAGACCCGAAACTGAAAAATGTGCTGCACTATAACAATCTCATAGAATGCCTTGATCTCCATCTTACAGAAATTGATTTGATCGACTACCGAGGCAGCACATCTGAGATTAAATTGGCCAGGTTCTTTGTTCTAGAGGCAAGTGTGCTCAAGGTAATGAGGTTTGGCGTTCTCTGGCGCAACAATGAATGGCGTGCTGATCACCGCAAGCATCTAAGCCTAAATGAAAAAGTCTCCGCAGAAGCTAAATTTATTTTTGAAACAACAAGTGGCCAGAGACTCGAAAACTTATTTGCCCATTAGTGTCTTATCAGGGCGGTGGATTTTAGTTTGTACGATAACGTTGCATCCACCTAAAGTAACGAAAGTTCTTACGTAAACTTCCTAGTAATTCCCTCTTCCTAGGTGCAGCATTACTTCTAACATTTGTAATATCAGTTTGAAACTTGTAATATTGCCGTGTCCTATTCCTGCATTTTCAAAATCCTGCAAATCAAACAGGTCCTGAGTTGGCAATGATGTTGTGCCTCCCATCTTTCACCAATAGCCGTCGAATCTATATCTGACGCATACAAACCAAGCTTCTCCATTTTTGCAAAAAGATGCCTGCACTTGTTCCCTATTTACAAACAAATCCTTGTCTCTCACAATCAGCCTTATCTCCTCCCCACCACATCTAGAAGGCCGTGGAAAAATCTGGCGCGATGGCCTGGGAAAAATCTGGCGCAATGGCCGCTGCCAGAGCCGTCCACCCCTAATCTTGGTGTTCCGTGCAATGCACGGACATCTACGCACGGGAAATTATGTCAAACAGGGCTAGTTGTAAGAAGGCTAGCTCTACAGCCATGATGATAGTGACTGCAGACGGTGAGGCTAACTATGGTATGCCGAACACGGCGCCTATACTCAGGTGTCATATCCGGCGCAGGGTCTTGTCACTTCACTGTAAGGAGCAGCACGTAATAATTTGACCAACGGGTAGTACTGTGCTAGTACTCCTAGGATTACTACATTGGTAGTACTACTACTAGTACTAGTAGCACCACCGTCTGGATTTAGGAGTACTACCACGTCCATCTGGATTTTAGTATTTGACTAGCAATATCTAGTAATGCATGTCACAAAAAATGTACTAATCCCTCTGTAAATAAATACATGGTGTTTTATTCCTATCGGCGAGAGAACTTAATGTTTTTTTGGCTAACTAGAGTACTAATAGGATTACATGCAATGAACTAAACACTGCATGTCATGTTTGGTAGTCTCAAATCATTGAAAGCATGCACGGCCCACATCTCTCATTGGTTGATATGTCACGAAATAAGAAACAAGGAGGGATTTAATGCATCATGCCTAAGTGTTTTAGGATCATTTGGTTTTCGTTAAATCAAAGGTCAAAACTTGGCGCAAAATGCAAAGGGGGCCAATAAACTAGTAAACATCAAACTTCTCTCATTTGGCCCCAACTAGAGGTCCGGTGGGATGACTATACTGCACCGGCATGGAGGGGGGCGCAGCTTCATTGACTTACGGCAACTGCCTTTGGTTGAATGACACGTGGGCCCAAGGGGTGGCTGGCCCATCTATCATACAGCCAAAGGCAGGTGCAGTAGAGGGCCGAGGAGTAGTAAGAAATCCTATGCACCTACGCACGCTAACCAAGGGCAAGAGTGATCACTCGAATCGCAAGATCAGTTGACTACTACCTCCGTCCTCGTTTATTAGGCTCCTTTGTAATTTGTGCTAAATTTTGACCAAAGATTTAACTAAAAAAATGTTGATGCATGTCAACAAAAATTATATTTTTGGATTCGTATTTGAACATAGTTTTCAGTGATATAATGTTTAGTAACATGCGCAGACATTTTGTTAGGTAAATCTGTGGTCAAAATTTGACACGGATTACAATGGGGACCAATAAACTAGGACTGAGGTAGTAGAAGCTAAGCTAGACCCATGGAGGCGATGAGCGCGAGCATCAGCCGGCTGTGCCAGATGGTCCACGATGCCGGCCTGCGGCCCGACAACGAGGAACGTCTCCAGGTAATATTGCTTGAGGCCGCCAGGGCGAGGGGCCGCTTAGACGACAGCTTCGTCTCCTTGTTCGATGAGGTCCTCGTTGGTTTCCTCAACAAGTTCACCGTCGTCAAGAAGCTCGCGGACGACTTTGATGTAAGCCTCCAGCCGACATGCCCAGGCTCTGCGATGCCCGCCACCCTCAACGGCCACTATGATGACAACCTCTTTGACGCACTGGTGGCCCTGCGACTGCCCGCCGTCGCGCCGCAGAATGTCCACCTCGTGGTCGCGCTCGCCGCGCAGCGCCTGGCGCAGCAAGACACCATCGACATAATCACCCATGTCTACGCGCATGCAAGAGGAGGACGATAGGATGCTGGCCTTCTTGGACCACAGGGCAACCTTGGATGGCACTGTTCAGAAGCACGTTGAGCTCGCAGCCAACGCCACTGCTCTTCACACGTCGGTTGGTGACCCGGCGCACTAGGGCGTGAGGATGTCGTTGATGGATCTGTATCTGTTTTTATCTTTCCGTCAAATCCATGTAGTAGTATATGATACTACAATAATTATCTTACCTTTCGCATCAACTTCATAATTTTCGTACGTACTCCATGCATGAACGACGCCAGAACCAAACTTCTCATTACTCTAGGCATATTGTTATTTTCTATCTATCGATCGCGCCATGGAGCAGAACCAAATTTTACAAGTTATGAGTTCAAAAGGAAAAGCCTATTGTGTTCGCGTCGCACCCCCACACGGTTGGTCCGGCATGCCGCTCAAGCGGGAATGTGTGCGGTGTTGCATTTTCACTTACAAGTGGGACCGTAGTTGAGCAAACCGACTATTGGCAAACCCCCACCCCACCCACCGCGTGATGGCTGAGAAAACAGGAGGGAGAAGAGATGGTTGTAGCACGGACTCCAAGAAATTTGGTGTCAGATGGGACTCGTGTGGGTGGCGTGTGCCGTACTGCTAGACGTGAATGCTAGTTATGGCCCATGCAACCCACTATATCGAGCCTATATCGAGGTACGTAGAACAAATTTCCTGCAGTCCATGCTTAGCACTCCTCTATCTCTTTTCTCAGCCAGCCAGTGGATGCGTGGAGCCCATCGTCTGTTTGCTCACATGCGGTCCCACATGTCAGTGAAAACGCAAGCGGACCCACTGAACCTGCACATCTTTGACCTCGACGTGTTGGTGATGGAAAACAAATCCAAGAAAGATCTTCGGTGGCCGCTTTTGGAGTTACTCAAGAGTAGTAAGATTCTATTTACAGTTTAACCCAAGATGCACATCTCGTGGCTTCAACTACCACTCTATTTTCTTTCATGACACGACCTGGATGCTGGATGTCCCATGTGTCGGCAAAAGGAGGAAGAACCCGACCAAATCTTCGGTTGTGCTCTCGGATTAGACTAGTTGTGCTAACTTAAAATTTTTATTGTGTACTCCCTCCATTCCAAAATACTTGGCTTCCATTTGTCCAAAAATGGATGTACCTATATACTAAAACATGTCTAGATACATATATATTTTGACAAATAGAAGGCATGTATTGTGCAACGGAGGGAGTAGAATGGATGCAAGTTTTTTTATTGGGAAGAAGAGTACATCCATATATTGATAGAGCGCAATTTAGTAGATGTTCTATCACTTTTAGCTAGCACAGAGGCTATAGATGAGATTAGTGCACTTGTTGACACTCCTACTTGGTATGCGTGTTGATTCTTAGACGCAGAGAAAAACAGACCGGAGGGAGTATTAGAATAGAGGCTAGACATGATACTAGATGCGAGGAAGCAACGTCTACTTCTTTACACTCGAAGAAGAAAGAAGCATGCAAGATCGAGCCTCCGCAGATCAACAATTAATGCATCGAGAAGGCACTAATCCAACTTACAGGAGTAGTAAAATGTATTCTTGTGGTTCTTGTTTTCTTTGGTCTTGCTTTTCTAGTCAAAATTATCGTGCGTTTGGGGTCGTGCGTTGTAGTTGGCCTTACAAGTGGGACCGCAGTTAAGGAAACCAACTATTGGCAAACCCCCACCTCGCCCGCCGCGCGATGGCTGAGTTAGAGAAACGATGAGGTTGAAGAGATTGCTCTAGCACGGACTCCAAGAAATATGGTGTCAGATGGAAGTCGTGCTGGTGGCGTGTGTTGTACTCCTGGACGTGAATGCTTGTTCTGGCCCATGCCACCCTACTACTCCTACTAGTACTTACTAGTATATAGTACTACTAGTATCGCGGATTCGAGGTGCTGGTTATGTAGTACAATATGGCTATAGTAAAAACACTCGCACGACGCGCGAAGCATGTGAAGCTAGTACAAATAGTGTACTACTATTGTTGATTGGCCACATCCGATAACCTGTTGCAATGCACGTACGATTATGTATTCGGAAAATATTTTTTTGCCTCGTCGCACCACTCACTCACATAAGCAACTCAAAAGCCATTCATAAATTTAGTAAGTTTATCACAGGCATATCATTTTATTACATAAAACATGTCATCAACCCACATCGACAACGAGGATTCATTATAAATACTAAAGTTTTCACCACACAACAAATAACAAGCAATGAAATGAACTTCAACTCAACCATTCCTCGGCGTTGGAAACGCTTGCTTTGAACCACAAGTGATTCTCTGGGACGGGCCATGCATTGTCGATCTAGAGACCAATGCAGGACTGATCATCCAGGCTGAAGCGGCCTACTATGTCAGTACCAGGGTAGGGAACCACCCAAATGTCCGAGGTATAGACACAATTGCTTCTCATAAATGGTAGAAACATTGTGTCAACGGCAGTTGGATCGCCTTTCACCATCATTAGATAGTTTTGTCCAAGGAAGAGCGAGTTTTCTCCAAGACTATCAATTCTGTACCAGGGAGGAGTTGGCGCTAGCACACTAGTATCCATCCCGAATACCATGCAACGGGTGTTGGAATAGGTCCGGAGAGTGCGACCATGGGAGACTACACCTGCTTCCTTAGCAGTAACATCATCAGTGGGCTGTATACACACAAGAAGAGGTGATCCATCGGAATTAGTTGCCAGGCGCCAAATAGTATATGGGCGCTGCTTGTCCTCATGCTCGTGATCATCACCATCATCATCTCCCCCTTGGTTATAAAAATCTTCAAGTATAGGTGGTGGAATGTTCACAGGACCTTGGAAACACAAGAAGAAGGTTAATTAGTAAGGCTGGCCATAGTGGGGGTAACATAAGTAGTATCATGCACTTGGGACTCACAAACATGCTTATGTGGCAGGCAATTAAGGAAGAGAGAGATGGTTATAGTAACATAGGTAGATACTGTAACATAATAAATGTGATGCTACTATGTGTCATGCATGGCAATAAATGAGACCACCTATGATACTAATCTAAGATACTATGCACTATAGAGGTAGTAACATAAACTAGTAACATATGCGTGTTACTAGTCTAAGTTACTCCCCACTATGACCAGCCTAAAGGGAAACTTGCTAACCCGCATGCATGTGGATGAAACAATTATAATTATGGTGGAAGACAAACGTACCGAAACAACGAGGACACCATGCAAAAACAGTGCCACGAGTGGTGGCAACAAACACAAGGCCCTCGTATTGAATTGCATCACAGTACTCATCCGTGTACAGAAACTGATTTTTGAGCAATATCCATCCAGTCAAACCACCGAGGATGGCAACAAGCTTGTCGAAGATAGCAACAACTTCATAGTTGTTGTAATTCCAAGAGCGGTTGGGGACTCGAGAAATTGCTATCTTCCGTAGAAGACAGTCACCATGATTTTATTTGAATGTGCGTACAATACCAGTGTGCTCAACCTCTGGGCAGTCTACTGAGATTTTTGGAAGTCGAACCCGGTCACGAGTGTACACATTCACAAGTTCCCACTCGTAGTTGGACCCAATGTAAAAACCCAATCTCCATTTGCGCCTGCCCAAGCCTTGCCCTCTAGCGATGGCATCTTAACATCATACGTATCATTATCAAGCGGCATCAACTTGCACAGGGCGAGGCCTCCGTCATGACGGCGCCAATCATCAGGGTCACGGCGAAGAAGATAGGGGAGATCAAACCGCTCCTTGACTCTTGGCTTCCTTGTAATGATGTTATTAGTTGAGTCGAGAATGGGCTTGAACGAACCTGCCATGCTAGCCTAGGTGATGACGTCACACCGATCAATGAGTTCCTCCACCACGTCATCTTTCAGATCGGGGCAAGAATAACGGGGTCGTTTCCTGTTCCCTCCATGGAGAAGACGATCGAACAATGGCAGAGGAGAGCGTGAAGGGCTAAAGGAAAATGGAGGAGGGAGAGGAAGAGCATGCGACAGCAGTTCCAAATCGAGAGGGAAAGGCGAAGAGTCGATGGACGGTTGCCAGTTTACCACGGTTCACGAAGGGGCGCCTCGGCCTACACATCGGTTCAAAAATACTCCTACTACTCGTCGTCGTTTCACTGATATGTGGAACGGGACCACATGTCAACGAAACATGGTGTGTAATTTCTCGTGCAAAATGCGATCTCGCCGCGTTGGCCTGAGGTGCCACATTAGTTATCGACCTTTTTTTAATGGCGTGCCATTCAGTTTTGAAGCACGGTAACTGGTACTGTACGCAGAGAAAATATAAACTACTCTACCACTACTCCACCTCCAGTACTAGTAGTATAAAGAAGATATATAGGCTGAGCTTCAGCGCTTTCTTGCCAAGGGCTGCCCACTTGCTTCTCACACTACCACCCTCTCTCTCCAGATCTAAAAAAGACGGCCCCTCACTCCCTCCTCACCGGTGGTCACAGATCCGCCGGGGAAGAAAAGGACATGCAACGTTGATGCACTCGTCATCGACGAGCGAGGTCACGCACTGACGACAAGGCTGTCCTCTCAGACCTAGCGCCCGCGCGGGATGGCCTCCATCCCCAAGCTCGCTGCCGTAGTGTGTCCGGAGGACGACGACCACGGGCGAAGCCACTTCCCGACGACCCTCAGGTATGCTACCTCTTTTTTGAACCATACCCTTGTTCTATTGCCCCATTTGGCACATCATTGCATGTGGAACTTTTTCCACTCCACCATCTTCCCAATTTGCTATCCTCTGCTCTGCTGGCCACGCAGACAAAAACCATAATTTGCACTATTAAAGGAAACCCAACTTCATGCAGACTAATGCATGTCTGGGTTGAATAAGGAAAGGAAGGGAGACTGTATTGTCCAAGAGAGTAGGCATCGAACCCGCATCTAGGTTGAAAAGGGGAAAATCACTAGCTAAGGAACAAGTCTCGTGTCTCTTGGTTGAAGAAGGGTAGAAAGGCATGACAATGCAATAGAGAATGACCAGGTTGATCGGTTTGTTGTCCTCACATAGGAAAAAGGTGGCTAAAGAGAACAAAAATGGGACGTAATCCACATATGCTGCCTAGATAATTGTTGCTCTGGGCAACCATACCCCCCTCACCACTCTGCGTCCGTGGAGGTACATCGTACTGGAACGCCAACTGTCCGAATGGGCCTCCCATGCTCTTATTGCCACTTTTTTTTGCTGTTAGTATAATGCGAGCAGTCAACTCAAGCAATGGTACTGCTAAAGTGATGCCACATTTAACTAATGCCCCTCTCAGTCTAATGCCACATATAAATTTAAGCAGTGCCATTTAATGTCACTGGATCATTTCAGGGTTAGATATTGATTGTGGATGTATTAAAGATTTTTTAGCTAAGTCATTCTAATGCTATTGCACAGCCAGTATACCAACGACGAAACTTGTTACTACCTTCAGATTTTTGCACTGTTAATACTTATAGATTACATACCTCACTTTCATGAGATAAGTTAATTTTTTTGTACAGTGTCACCAAAATGCCAAGGCGCTGATGTCATTTTATTTTGGTTAAACTACACAGACAATTATGAAGACAAGAGGAAAGGTCAAGAGTGGGCACCTCCTCCTCCGGCTGTTCTCTTGATTCGTTCGATCAAGTTTTTATGTTTGATCGATTATCAAGATTGGGATAGCAATTATTAAGGCCCCCCCCCCCCGAGTTCGAAATGATATTTACCTTGGAGGTACATGGTTTGCAACTTTTTTATACTGTCATTAGTTAATAATGCTAGTTACCTTCAGACTTCTGTATTTGGTTTAATGCTCATGCACAGCTAGTATACCAATGCTGAAACTTGTTACCTTTACATTTTGTATTGTTAATTCTTATAGAAACCTTCCAGTGCTAAAGTTTATTGAAATCTGTTCAGTAAAACCATTGTACTGTACCCTATAATAAACTAACTACTCTACTGTTGCACTAGCCACTGGATTAGTGTATATTTGTAGTATTCAAATGGTGTTGCATTAGCGCATGGACATAAATAAAGTGTGGCAAGCTTTCCCAGATATGTGCTCAAGAAAACTACTACCCTTTTTTCTAAATACTAGACGTTTGGGTACTTTAAATTGAACCGTGAAAATGTCTTATATTAAGGAACATAGGGTCTAGAGTTCACTCAAATTATCCTGGTAAAGCTAGTCACACCTTTGTTAAAATTAATGTTCATTATGTTATCGGAGGAGGTCTGTATGTTTGTCTCTAATGCCTGTCTACTACATACCCGACATCATGATGTAATGTTAAGTCATTTCCTTTTGTACAGTGTCACTAAATTGTCAAGGCGGTGATGGCATTTTATTTTAGTAGAACTGCACAAAATTTGCTTAAAATAAGAGGAAAGGTCAGGAATGGCTCAGTTTTTCAGAAAAAACTATGTATGCCTTCCTGACATCAGCCGCTGTTGCTTTATTTATTCCTTCAAACAGGTGGTTAGAAACAGTCTTGCTACCTTTTCTCATTAAGAAATTGGAATGCTTATATTTGTGAGTCTATGCTTCAACTAGTGCCACTTTTATAGTAATCACATTTGCAATATCTATGCAAACAGGGATGCTCGATTTTAGTGGAGCTGCACAAAAAGTCGAACTGGTTCAACATTAGAAGCATGTTTATTTCCAAACCTTTATATCCAATTGGTGGCACTATGAGCTGTTCATTACGAAGGTACATGGTTTGCTACTACCTTGCTACTCTTTTTGTACTGTCATTAGATAGTAATACTAGTGGTTTGCATGTGAATATATTGGCAGGGTGGACCTACATTGGAGGTGCAGGACAGGATTCAATGATTGGATGCTCAATTTCGGTTGTATCTATTTCACCTCTTCCATCACGGGGAACATGGTGTGGTATATGTTTACTAGCTGCTTGATATTTGTGCAGACAGCGATGTCTGCCCGTTGCTATTTGGCAAACAAACAAAGTGTCCGCAATTTTGGTTTAACTGCACAAGAGAATAGTATACTCACTGCATGCAGTGCCATTTGAAAATAGACACAAAGATTGGATAGTCACTTCATGGACTGCAGAAAAGTAGTACTGTACTATTTACTGGCCAACACTAGGTGCTTCATTGCTTTGGTTTGATTATACAATGGGCATCATTTTCCCTAAGTTAAAGTTTGTATTCCGAAAATAGTCTCGCGGTGTGATCGAGAGAAGACCAAATCATATTGCAGTGGATGTTCCTCCATCATGTGTGGTTCATTCTCATGGTTCCAGCTGTTGGTGAAACCACTTACGTTTGCAAGAGGAATTGTAGACTTCACAAACAAATTTGTCTTTCAGTCTGTACTGAATGTTGTCCAAGAGAAGCATCCATGTTAGTAGGAAGAATAGATGTTTTCATCTAGATCTTTGCTTTTGGAGCTACATATTTGTATATGATCTGTGAATCATTGAGATGCATTAATAGTTACTTATTTCTGTTCGCTCAGTGTTTACAAGTTACTGATCGATCACTAGCTAGCCTACAAATGCGCTCCTGGCAGTTTTATTTGCGACGCAAGATGCGAAGTGGCAGTTTTTTGAATAAAAATGCTTACCTCTGAAGAAACTGACAAGCTACACTATCGATCCTACACGGATAAAAATGCCTACCTCTAAAGAAACTGACAAGCTACACTATCGATCCTACACAGATAAATAGCGGATCACACACGTACTACCTCCTTCCCGGTTTGCAGGGCTCAATTCAAGTAATGACCTACTCGATCCGACACGAATAAATAGCGGATCACGCACGTACTAGTACCTCCTTTCCGGTTTGCAGGGCTTAATTCAAACCTCTCACCAACCAAGGTACTCCCTCCGTCCGAGCTTATTAGTCCCGTGAGCAAAGCAGCAAGACCTAGGCATGGCAATAATTAACGGCATGCAGAAGTTTAAGCCTAAATAATTCTAGCGATTTAAGTGGTTGCATGCATGCCCTCGGCTGCAACTCGTTGCATGCTGCTTCGCCTACTGCCTGCGAGCAATTCTGAGTGCCTGCATGCAGCCGGCCGTAATTAATGCAGCTAACTGATGCGAAAAAAGATACGCTTTAATTGTTGCGGGCTTTTTAAATTCGTGAAATCATTATTGACAAGGTGGGAGATGATTCGAGTGCACTCGTTTGACTGCCATGCAGGCGTGCGACCTGGACGGGACGGGACGGCACAGTCATAATTTCAGTTTCCCTAGTTTTCCATGGCAAGCTGGCTAGCTAAGCCATTATGCATTGAATTCTGATGACCGTCGCGCTACCTTCCCCCTATAAGTACTGTTTCCCGGCCTTCTCCAGTGCCACCATGACCCAACTCGCCATATCCTCATAAGCCCCCACCGGCCCGACGTCGCTCGCCACGTCCGCCATGCCACCGCCCATCCGCGCTAGGCGACGCCGGAGGCGGTTACCGCCGGAACTAGTGTTCGGTTTTTGACCGGAAGGCAGGCAGAGGGAGGAGGCATTCTATCTGTCTTTAGATGGCAATGCGTAGATTGAGGAGTTGTTGGAGCGCGACCGCATGGCGGAGGAGCAGGAGTTGTTGGAGCGCGACCGCCTGGCGGAGGAGCAGCGTATCGCCGATTTGCGCCGCCAGCGGGACATGGAGCAGCAGCGCACCGACACTCTGAGTCGCGAGTAGAGCGCCCGCAACTGGGCCGACTACATGGAGGCTGGCGCCGGGAAATAGCCCTGGAGGCTGTCGGGCACGCACGCGTTCGCGACGCTGATTTTTACTACCAACTCGTCAAGTGGGTTTCCCGCTTGCAAGCCGAAGCTTCGGTGGACCACGCCGGCATGGAAAGGGCCAACGCGCGCGAGCCACGCGCCCTATCGCACCTCTGGCAAGTCCGAGGCGAGGCGCAGGACGCCGGTGTCGGTGTTTAGCGTGTACCGCCGGCATCGTCTAGTTAGCTAAGAGTAAGTTAGTACTTGTCTAGTGGGAGTAGATAGTTAACTTGGCTATGATGGTTGTCAACGTGGAAGTAGTACTCTATGTGGATCAAACCTGTTACTTTGCTCTGAATGTTGAACTTTCCGTTTGAACTTATGGAATGGGCTGTTATTTTTTTAAATGGGTTGTATTTGTCCTCCACGGGTTTAGAGGCTGACTTGTGGGCCTAGCAAGTTGACGCGTACACAATCAGGAGATGATTGTAAGTGGAGAGGATGACAGCAGGGACCCACCAAGGTCATGGCAGTACGCAAGCAAGTGCCTCCTTATTTCAAGCCAATAAAAAAAGGCTCCTCCTAGTGGATTTATGACATCTGGGTCCCATGCCATTGTCAACATAGTCAACAAACGAGAGAATTGCACAATGAGCGGCTAACACCAGGGACCCAGCAGCTCGCCGAGTTATTTTTGTTTTGGGTTAATTTGATAAATGCCTCCGAGAAATGCCACTGCAATTTCCAAACTTTGAAAAATGCCATTTCATGCCATTTCTAGTGGCATTTTTCGAAGTCTGGAATGGCGTTTTTCAAAGTTTGCAAACTGCAGTGGTGTTTTTCAAAGTTTGCAAAAATTGCAGTGGCATTTTTCGAAGTTTGGAAATTGCAGTGGCATTTTTATGAATTTCCATAATTGGAGTGGCATTTATCTAATTTGTTTTTGAGATGGAAGCAGGGTGTCAACTGGGCTGTGCGGGACACTCTGGCCTGTCTAGACAGCCTTTTCTTTTATGTTTACCACAGACCAGCCCAGTAGTTTTTTTTCTTTTTGAAAATGGCTAGCCCAGTTTTTTTGTGATTTGTCAAGTAAGTCACTTTATCAGGCCTGTTGGGCTGAAAATCGTTTTTTCATTTCAAGATTTTAAATTGCATTGATTTTTATGCGTGGACAATTTATTGGATTTTATATTGATATACATTTATTTTTAAAATCAGTCTGAATGTGACTCGAAATTTCGGGATTAAAAACAGTTCAGACCGCACCGACATATGCAAAATTTCATATAATTTTTTAACCGTGGTCACCATATGGTCTCTAATGCTAACAAAAAGAATATGGGCTCCAAAAAAACCCGTAAGAATTAGCAAATGGGCTGTAAACTATTTGAAATAATGGCAGATGGGTTGTATGTTGTTTTCCACAGATTTGAGGCTTTCCACAGATGGCCTGTATACTGTTGGATGTCCATCCAATAGCCACCGTGCTTCTTCAATCTCTGATCTTCCTGCTCCAGCCGCTCAAACAAGCGCCAGCGGGACTGCCTGCTCCTTTCTCCCCGCGGCCAGCTGAGCTGCCGCGCAGGCCTCACCGCCCCACCGTACTCCCATCGTTGGCCTAGCCATCCCTCTACTCACCCTCAGTCCCACACATGTTGTTATTCTCCGGCGACGGCAGACGAACCAGTAAACCCTCGTACTCCTCCGCGTGGGAAACCACTGGCGAGTATTCCCTGGCTCCGTGTTGTTCCCTTCCTAGGCCTCGCCGTCGTCCACTGCCCTGGTGCTCTCGGCACGGCCTGGTCAACGTGGTCAACGAACGACATCCATCGAAAGTGGACTGTACATGGAGAGGCTGACAGTTGGGTCCACGGCCGCACGCAAGGAAATGCCTCCTTATTATGCGGAAAATAATGATTCCTCCACCTGACATCTGGGATCCACCAAAAGGGCCTCTGTATTTCGCGAAAAAAATGTTACCGCCGCTGACAGCTTGGACCCACCAGCTATATCTTTGCACGCAAGGAAGTGCCTCCTTATTACGCCCAAAAAAAGAATACTCCCCTGCTAGCTGGGACACAGTATAGTGGGCCTACTAAGTTGACGGGGACGAAGGGCTTTGTCAACTTAGTCAATATGCACGATTCTAGCTCGACTGACCATACGATGTCCATCCAACAGCCGTAGTGCTTCTTCAACCTCTGGTCTTCTTGCTCCAACCGCCCAAAGCAGCGCCGGTCGTGTCGCCTGCTCCTGCCTCCCGTGGCCGGCTGTGCTGCTGCGGAGGCCTCACCGCCCCCATACTACTCCCACCGCTGGCCAGGCCATCCCTCCACTCCACTCACCCACACCCCCTGTTATTCTATGGCGACGACAGCGCAGCCGAACCAGTGAACCCTCGTACTCCTCTCCGCATGGGCATCCACTGCCGTGGCTTCCCCGGCTCCGCGTCGTGCCCTTCCTAGGCCTCGCCGTCGTCCACCGCCGTGGTGCTCTCGGCGCGGCATTGTCAATGTGGTCAACGACCAAATTCCATCGAAAGAATACTGTACGTGGAGAGGATGGCAGCTGGGTCCACGGTAGCGGCAAGGAAGTGCCTCCTTATTATGCGAAAAATAATTATTCCTCCACCTGACAGCACGGACCCACCAGATGGGCCACCAGTATTTCGTGAAAAAAATTTGCCCCTGACTGCTAGGACCCACCCGACAGGCCACCTTATTTCGTGAAAAATAACGTTCCCCCTGCTGTCAGCTCGGACCCACGGGAAGTGCCTCCTTATTACGCACAAAAAAATGAATACCCCCCTGCTAGCTGGGACCCACCTTGGTGGGAGGCTGACTTGTGGGCCTACTAAGTTGACGGGGACAGAGGGCTTTGTCAACATACTCAATATAAACGATTCTAGCTCCAGTGACCGTACGATGTCCATCCAACGGCCGTAGTGCTTCTTCAACCTCTTGTCTTCTTGCTCCAGCCGCCCAAAGCAGCGCCGGTCGTGCCACATGCTCCTGCCTCCCGTGGCCGGATGTGCTGCCGCGGATGCCTCACCGCCATCTACTATTCCCACCGCTGGCCAGGCCCTGCAGCGACGGCAGCCTCACAACGCAGCCGAACAAGTGAACCCTCGTACTCCTCTCGGCGCGGGCTTCCACTGCCGCGTCTTCCCCGGCTCCCCGTCGTCCCCTTCCTAGGCCTCGCCATCGTCCACCGCCCTGGTGCTCTCGGCGTGGCGTGGTCAACGTGTTCAAGGAATGACTTCCATCGGATGTGGACTGTATGTGGAGAGGCTGACAGGTGGGTCCACGACCGCAGCAAGGAAGTGCCTCCTTATTACGCGGAAAATAAGTATTCCTCCACATGACAGCGGGGACCCACCGGACAGGCCAACTTATTTCGCAAAAAAAATCTTTCCCCCTGACTGCTGGGACCCATCAGCTACACCTTCGCACGCAAGGAAGTGCGTCCGGGCAAAAAAAAAACCAAAACGATTCTCCCCCTGACTGCTGGGGCCCACCAGCTACATCTTCTCAAGCAATGAAGTGCATGACATTAGGGACCCACCTGGTCGAAGCGTACGTAGCGTTGCCATTCTAGTCGCGGACGTGTACGTACATACTGGTCATTGTAGAGGTGCGCACGTGTCGTAGTAGAGGTGCGCACATAGCATGTACACGTACGTACAGCGGCGAGGGTGCAAGAAAGAAAATACAGCCACGTACGTACATACGGGCAGGGTCTCGAATGCCTACTCGCGCATACGTACATGGCTGGGTCGGAACGGAGAAACAGCGTCGTCGTCATGTTCATGGGGAGGCAACGGAATGTGTCGTGTTCATCGGGAGGCAACAGAATGCGTGGGAGCCAACCGGCTGGGTCGGAACGGAATGCGTGGTCGTGTTCATCGGGAGGGCTTGGACGGAACAGGCGATGGAAACGAGGCCTAGCGTACCGCACAACAGAGGAAACGGACCTCCTACGTTCGGAACGGGGCCCTGTTGATCGGGAGGGGTGTGGCGTACCGCAAAACGGAGGAAACAGACCTCCTACGGTCGAAACGGGGGTCCTGTTGATTGGGAGGGGTGTGGTGTACCGCAAAACGGAAGAAACGCACCTCCTATGGTCGAAACGGGGGTCCTGTTGATAGGGAGGGGTGTGGCGTACTGCAAAACAGATGAAACGGACTTGTGTTGGAGCGCTACGGTTGAAACGGGGGTCCTGTTCATCGGGAGGGGTGTGGCGTACCACAAAACGGGACTCCACGTGATATTGTTCATCTCCACCGTCGACCTCCTCCAGCCTCCACGGGCTACCGTCGACCTCCTCCAGCCTCCACGGGCTCCTGTTGATCCAGCCTCCACTGCGCGCTACTCCACCGGCTACTGTTCAACCACCCCTCCACCATCTACTGTTCATCCAGCCCTCCACCGTCTACTGTTCATCCAGCCCTCCACACCACGGGGTCCTGCTCATCCAGAGGCAACGCCACCGCTCACTGTTCATCCAAACCCCCCCTGCAACACTCACTGTTCATCCAATAGATCGGCTTCAGTTAGCAGCAGTAGCGAAGGAATCGCTCCATCGGGTTCAGTTAACAGCCATCGATCGATCGCTCGGGTTCAGAAATGCGTAGCCTGCAGTGCAATTGCTCGGGTTCAGTTAGAGCCCAACGCTTCGCTTGGGTTCAGTTAGAGCCAACGCATAGCACGTGTATGAGAGAAACACGCATCGCCCGGCCCCCGACCTCCCACCGTAACCGGCAACTCCCCAAAATTTTCCTCCCCTCGCTTCTACCATGGTTTTTTCTGTCATGGACGGCCCAAAGAATGTCATGCAGCTGCGTCTCCAGCCCGCCCAGGAAGAAAAGCCTATTTTCTGTCATGATTTTTTGTCATAGAAGTAGGAGCCCACCACATCTATGATGATACCTGGTTTTGTCACAATTATCGTCATAGAAGTGTCATATGTATTACAGAAAAAAATTCGTTCTGCCCAAAATGTCACGGATGTGTCTTTTTTTGTAGTGTTATAAACTGGCTCATGTATATTTAAGAGCCCCCAAGTGACTTGGGTAAAAGAATTTTATGTGTAATGATTGTACGTACCAAAGTACTAATATCATATCTGTATTCACCCGAACTTTAAACGCGTCTTAACCGACCGTCGGCTTCTCCCTCTTCGGCCAAGGGCCGAAAACTGTTATGAACTCCACCTGTCGAGAATATCGACGGTGTTTCCGATAACCAGGCAATCAGGCCATAAGGCTATAACAGACAAAGCGCGCTCAGGGAACTTATGCTATATTACTGCCGAAGTGTAAGAAGCATCTTCGAAGAAAATAGTACCCCCATCGATATCTTTCTTCGGTTGCTCATTGTTACTATGAGACTTGTGCAATAGATTTTTTGTACTCATGAGTTCCGTTGTGTGCCGACCATAATTGAAAAAAATAAGAGCGCTAGCTTTCGGCTTCACCCAGTCTGAGGTCCGAGCTCGGAACACCCGATTGTGACAATCGCAGAGGTGCTCCCTTTACTCCCTAGCTAAACAATCGGGAATGTAGGGGTAAGCACAGGAGAAAGGCAACCCAGCTTGCGGAACACTTAACTCAACATGGTGCATATTGTGGCGTAATACATGAACAAGGAACAAATCCATACAAGTATAATCATATGCAAGAGGAAAGGCTTCATAAAGGAAGCCCCCAAGTAAATGGGGTATTTGAATTTGTGTGTCACAAACAAATTTTTTGAAAAGGAAGTTTTTCAGAAGCAACTTTTTGCCAAAAAAGTATAATGCTTGGTCAAATCGAACAAAATTTAAAACTGGGAGTTTTTGAGCATGAAAGCGACTTAGCTGGTTAATGTGTTCGGCATTGATGCGGTCCGAGCTTGGTGTGGGACTAGGTCTCAGCCCCCAAGCCCGATGTGGCCGAGCAAAGAGCTCGGCACTCCGAAGAGGTGAAGCTCCCAGTGTAGCTGAGGTGATGGAGCAGGTCGCCAGGTGACACTGGAATCTCCGGCCAAGTAGGTTGATGAAGCGACGATGTGCGGTTGCCAACACAGGGCAGCACTCCAAGGTAACGACACAATTCGGTTGATGGAGGTGGGCGACGAGGACAACACGCCGAGGGGATAGTGCGGCCCGATCTAAGTCAAATGCCTGCTCAGGTAAAATAGTGCAAACCAAAAAATAATAATGAAAAAAAGGTGCATAATTAATTTATGCGAAACAAGTTTGGTAAATATGGCTTGAGCGCTGAGGCTAGCTCGATGGCGCATTGGTGTCATGGCACGGTTTTGTCGGTGAAGGTCGGCCCGCCCAGGTGATAGGGAGAGGCTGGCTGGACTGATGCCAGGTACAAATGTTGGTAGAATTTCTCTGCCAAAATGATGCAGTACAGGTCAACAAAAAATAATCTGTGGATAATAATGCTAAACGAATAATTTGGAAAAATAGACCTGAACGCCGGCAGCCACGACTGTAGCAGACCGAAGCCAATGGACGAACTGATCCGTGCCGAACATGCTGCAAAGCCAATCCTCGATATGCGTAGTAGCACTTTTATTCAACGTATTTGTCAGAAAAAGTAGAAGACAACCAGCGGTCGACTACATAGGTATTGAATTAAAAAAGAAAAGAAATACATCTCCCTGTGGTGTGCTGCCATCGAGCCGAGCTCTAATCAGTGTACTGCTCCGCACTATCCCTTTGGCCAGATCATATGTGGGCCAGATTGAGGCCGTATCCGATGTATCGCCAAGCAGTGGACGCGAACATATGCCTTACTGCGATCTGTATACATACATCAGTAACAATCTAACAAAAAACATGATGGCCAGTGAAGTTGCAGGCATGCAGGGTGACAGTCTAATAATGTGGGCATCCGTCAGGCGAGGATACCTGCCTGCTGCCTGCGTCCAAAAACATTGCAGATAGAAAGCAAAAAATTTCTCGGATGGATTAAGTGATAGTACACGACAAATAACTAGAATAATTGCACTGAGCCCGGATCTCCATAGGAGAAAAGGAATTGCACCAAGGTGCTAGTTGCTTTACGTGGGAGGCAGCCAAATAGGCTAGCACAAAGAATTAATCAAACCTCGATTGAAGTGCCACAACTAGTTGTGCGGGTTGATCACCGTTGGCGACTCACTTCAGGTTGCGTCCTTTCCCGTGCGTTGATTTGACTGTTGATGTAAGTCAATCCCACATGCGCCATGCAGTTGGAGCTGATCTGCTTTGATTGACTTCCTGACACATCACCTCGACCTGATCCCATGGTAAGCAGAAAAGGCACAGAGCGGCCAGAGGTTCCGAGATCGGATCTCGTGGAGACGCGCAGGGCCAAAGCTGATGTACAAATAAAATAACTCCAGACAGCAAAAATAATTTGCAATGAAATCGATTCATACATAACGAAGTCTAATAAGAAAGGATAACAGCTGATACGAGTAGCTGCCAAAACTTTTTCCGATGAGATGACGAATTTTGCCATGGAACCGCGACGATCGCCTAGCGGGCTCTCAATGAAAGCACCAATGTCGGTTCAATATCTGGCGTATCTCGTAGTAGGGGTCCTAAGCTAAGCATCTTGGAGCGATGGTAACATGGACACAGGGTTTTACCTAACTTCTGGCTCTGTCGAAGAGATAATACCCTACATGCTGCTTTTGATTGTTTTCATATGGGTGTAGTACAGAGTAAATGTATCTACCATGAGATTGTAGTATTGAATATGATATGCCTATTGACTAGCCTGGCCTCGGTTTATATAGACACCGAAGGCCTAGGGTTTAGGAGAGTCCTTGTCTTCGGCATCAAGTCTTGTGGAGTCTTCCTTGTATGCGGTAGGGGCTGTCCGAACTGGCCCATGAGTAAACGGCCCTAGGGGTCCTCGGCCTAATCCAAGAGATCGGGAGACGACATGGTGAGTCTCCCCTAGTCCAGGACACCATCACCCGGCAAGCCATGCCGGGCCTATTCTACCAGCTCCACGCCTGCCTGTTCGACACGTCGTAGGACGAGTGTCATTTGTAGGTTTTCCTGTAGAAAGGGGCTGCCATGTGGCAAGTGGTTGCCACTTAATCGCTTTGCGGCTTGAGACCACACTTATCCACGACGTGGGTCGTGGAGGAGTGGTTTATGAGGTGTTTCTTGCCTCTGTGAGTCCCGGCAGGCCCTCCCGGGACGTCTTGGTCGCTTTCTTCCCTGGGTGGCTCTGCCCATGGAGAGTCCATTTGCCCGGCAAGGGAGGCTTTCCTCCTGATGGTATATGGCTTCCCTAACTTGATCTTGGTCCTCTTGTTCTCCATGCTGGTCCTTTGAAGATCTTGATCTCTTGTTCTTTGGCGTGGCCTGACGTCACAATCTTGTTCCCGTGCCTATGCACAGTCAGGGCAACATACCCAGGGTCTATTGCATCGACAGAAGCCCCCGGGCCTGCCCTGATCGCGTTGCCGGGCGTCGTCGGGGTAGATCCTAATAAGTGCATAGGCAGGGGCACTAAAGAGGCTGGCCCCTCCATGTCTTCTTTGCTTCTTCATTCATCCTGAGTTCGGGCCAGCTTCCGGTTTTCCCGCGCGTCATGTAAAGCCAATAGTGGTGGGGCCATCCTCGTAATGGCCCGTGAATGACTTTAATGCACGGGGTAGAAACTACCAATTCACTCTTCCCACCATGCCCTTATCCTTAGACACGTATGCTACATGCATCGTGCGGGGTAGGTAATGGAGGCGTGTGGTGTGGGAGATCGCTATGGCGAGGGCTCGGTCTTCTTGAATTGGTGGAGGAGGGCGGTAGTTACCGATCGTGGAATCAGCCCCTAGTTCCCCGCTCGCCTATAAAAGGAGGAGCAGGGGAGGAGTGGAGGCCTTCATTCACATCCTTCTCCTCCTTTGCCTTGCTTTGTCCTAATTATGCTGGAATGGAGAGCCCGGGGCCGGCCCCCGGGTTTTAGCTCAGAACCTGTCTTGGTTGTGATGAGGATACTCAGGTGGCGCAGCGATATTGCCGGAGGTGGCGACTCCGGCGCGCTCGTCGCCGGGCCGCTCATAGCCTTGATTCCGGTGGGAGGGGACGCGAACGACACTATGCCGAGGCCTGCAGCGGGTGGGGGGCGTGGTAGTTGGTTGCTCCTCATTCTTCGTTCCTACACAATGCTGAGGAAGAGCCCTGGGGGAGGTCTGCCGTTGACGAAGGTGGATCTGACTCCTCCGGGCATCATCCTTTGGTCGCGGAGGAGGGTTTCTTGTTCTCGTACACGTCTTCAGAACGTGTGATGATTTCCGACGTCAGGGCCGTTGGGGACGACCATGCTCTCTATGTGGTAAGCCAGAGAGCATGGTGTTTGGTGTGGCTGACGATCTAAGGTCTTCAGGTGGTAGTGATGTGGACAGCGGTGGCAACTCATGACGCGTCAAGAACGGGGGTGACCATTCCGACGAGTCATGTTTTCCTGTGACTCCGTGTCTTCCATCTGGTCCTCCGATAGCGCCACCGCCCGCGCCCGTCCTCCCGTTTCTTCCTCCTTGCTGGGAAGTGGTGCCATCTTGATCCTAGGGAGGCGCGAATCCCAGCTGGCACCGCCATCGGCTTCCTCGACCTTTTCCTATAGGAGATGGACAGGGGCAAAGGCATCACGAGGCACTTATGTTTTTTTCAATCTTAAACTTGTAGGCACTTGCCAAATTTTAATTCAAATAATGTAATCTCTCAAGTCCATGTATGTGTTCTGTAAGGCTTGTATTGGTATAGTCAGCATACTAATAAAAAATATGAGCCATGCTGGGAACTCGTGCATGTGTACGTCCACATAGAGGTGGGATGCCTCTTTAGTTAATTAAATGAGCCTCCCCGGCAGGCTATCCTACCGACACTCTTTTTCTATTTTGTTGCCGAGGACCGGAGTCTACCGGACAAAAAATAAAGGGACCTTCCCGTCGCCAACTCTTTCTCAGCAAAGGCCACTGCGACCACCTAGGCTGAAGCTACGTTCTAACCAAAAGTGGGAGTACCAAAGCTTTGAAGAGTGGCGAAGCTTTCTCATGCACAAGTTTTAGCTTACAGAACACTTATGGACAAGAGGTAGAACTTATCTGTTTGACTTGCCGGGGATCGCAGTGCTGGTCCATCTTCTCATCTCCATGTAGAAACCAAGTTCACGTTAGGAACCTGCAACTTTATGCAGATGAGAATGATGCAGGATGCAATCCTATCTATATGCATATGCAGATGCTCATGAAATGCTTATGCAAATGCTCTCGAAATGCTCATGCATGCATGCAACTTGGTCAGCGACCCCCAGTGCTTCGTTTATTTATCTGGTGCATAGGGTCATCGCCCTGGCATTGTAGAAGGGGTTACATGCAGCTGAGGCAAGGCCTGTACACATGGGTGGCTCCCGGGCAGGGCCCGACGGCAGCGCCTTACTTGTAGAACTTGCGGAGATGCTCAATATTACATGAGTTTTGTAATTGAATGTCATCTCCGGTCTCCAGACGGACCGCGCCAGGTCTGGTGACTCGTACTACCCGGTAAGGGCCTTCCCACTTTGGCGTTAACTTGTTTGTACCCTTGGCTGATTGAATGCGCCTAAGGACATGGTCGCCTTCCTCAAAACACCGGGCGTGAACCCTGCTGCTATGATAGCCGCAGGGCTTGCTGATAGCGTGCAACATGCGTAGCAGCTCGGAGACAGTTCTCCTCGAGTAGCACAGCGTCGTCACGCCAGTGCTGATCTTGCGCTACTTCATCCTAGGCAAGCACTCGAGGCGACCCGTAAATGAGTTTCGTGGGGATAACTGCTTCTACCCCATAGACCAGGGAAAAGGGAGTCTGCCCGGTAGCTCGATTGGTGTTGTTCTGAGGAACCAAAGGACCACTGGCAGCTCATCGATCCACTGCCTACCGTGCTTCCGTAGCGTATCAAAGGTTCTTATTTTGAGTCCCCGCCACACTTCAGGGTTCACCCTCTCAGTTTTCCTATTGCTCCTGGGATGAGCGATAGAGGCAAATGAGACTTTGCTTCCGAGGGTGCGAACATATTGCATGAAGGCGTAGCTCGTGAACTAGGTGCCGTTGTCGGTGATGATCCTTGCCGGAACTTCAAAACGACACACCGGTTCTATCAGGAACTTGATTGCTGATTGAGCAGTCACCTTTCTCACGAGACTCACTTCCAGCCACTTTGTAAACTTGTCGATGGCGATGAACAAGAATTCAAAGCCCCCGATTGCTCGGGAGAAAGGGTCAAGGATATCGAGCCCCACACCGAAAATGGCCATGATAAAGGGATTGTCTGAAGAGCTTGGGCAGGCAAGTGGATATTCTTGGAATGGAACTGGCAGGCTTCACATTACGTGACTAGCTCGACCGCATCTTGGAGGGCTCTGGGCCAATAGAATCCTTGACAGAATGCATTCCCAAATAATGCCCTTGATCCAATGTGGGAGTCGCACATGCCTCTATGTATCTCAGCCAGTTGTTCCTTTCCTTCTTCCCAACAGATGCACTTCAACTTCACACCGTTGGGCCTCCTTCTGTATAGAGAGTCATTGACAAACTGGTACATACTGGCCCTCCGGGCTACTCTTTCAGCCTCACCTTGGTCATTGGGGAGTTCTCCGGTTTGGAGAAAGTGGACTATGTGCCTTGCCCAAGTTGGAGCCAGAGGCTCGACAACGAGGACTAGCGGCACCTCCTCAACTGCGAGGGCACACTCCTCGTTTGTGGGGACCGTGGTCCTGGCAGGAGGGTGTGGGCCGGTAAGTTGTGAGTTTCCGGCAGGGTCCCTGCCAGGAGAACGAGGCTCTACCGGGAGAGGCCTACTGGAGTCCATCTTTCTCCTCTTCTGGGACATTGTTGTTCGGGATACAGAGGGCTGAGTAAGATGGAGAACAAAAGTTCCTGGTTCCACAGGAAGCTTGTGCACAACACACTTTAACAAATGATCAGCTATGCTGTTTGTGCACGGGGTATGTGCTCTGTTTGCAATCCATCAAAGCTCTCCTCCAATCTTCTCACTTCCTCAATGTATGCCTCCATTAATGGACTTTGATAATACTTGTTGACTTGTCTCACCACAAGCCGTGAATCTCCTCGAATAATCATTTTCTTAACTCGCAATTCTACCGCAATCCTGAGCCCGGCAAGGAGCCCTTCATACTCTGCTGTATTGTTGGTTGCCTCTTCCTGGGCAAAATGCATTTGGACGACATACTTCAAGTGCTCCCCTGAGGGTGCGACAAGAAGCACGCCAACACCTGCACCTTGCAGGGAAAAGGAACAATCAAAATACATGATCCATTCTTGGGGCGCCTACTTGTCGGGTATAATTGTCTCTGTCACTTCCTCATCAAGGGTCGGCGTCCATTTTTCTACAATAAACTTTGCCAATGCCCTGTTCTGAATTGTTGATGTACTCTCAAACTTCAGACCGAAACTAGACAACTCCAAAGCAAACTCCACTATTCTGCCAATAGCCTCGGCGTTTCAAAGTATCCTTTGCAACAAGAAGTGAGTGACAACTGTAATCTCATGGGCTTGGAAGTAGTGGCGCAGTTTCCTTGAGGCCATGATGAGGCCAAAGATCAATTTTTGCACACCAGAGTACCTCGATCGAGCCCCCTGTAACAGGGAACTGACGAAGTACACTGGGTGTTGCACCACTTTCTTCCTTGCCATGTCCTTGGGGCTGTCATCGCTGTCGTGCTTACTTCTGTCCTGATCTTTACCTGACTCTGCCGGACCTTGCTCATCCTCTGCCTCGCCATTTCCCGCTGCGTCGCCAAGGCCGCACTAACCACTTGGTCAGTTGCCGCTAAGTATAGCCGCAACGGCTCCTGTGGTCTGGGGGAGACCAAGGTAGGCACAGAAGATAAATAGACCTTCAACTCTTGCAGGGCCACATCTGCTTCTCGAGTCCACTTCATGGGTCCTGCCATCTTCAAAATTTTGAAGAACTGCAGGGCGCGTTCAGCAGACTTGGAGATGGATCTGCTTAGCACGGCAATGCATCCCGTAAGACGCCTCACATCCTTAAATGTCCTTGGCGCTTGGATCTACTCAATGGCCTTGATCTTGTCGGGATTTTCTTCGATTCCCCTGTGGGACACAAAGAACCCAAGTAGCTTGCCGGAGGGGACGCCAAACACACACTTCTCTGGGCTGAGCTGCAAGTTGATCTCGCCTATTTGCAAACGTCTCCTCCAAATCCTGGATAAGTGTTGCTCTGTCCTTGGTTTTGTCCACAATGTCGTCTATATAATCTTTAATGTTTCTGTGCAGCTGTGGCTCAAACACAATCTGGACTGCCCTTGCAAAAGTAGACCCGACACTCTTTAATCTGAATGGCATGCGGATAAAATAGTACATGCCACATGGGGGATGAACGAGGTCTTCTCTTCGTCTTCCTTGGACATGAAGATCTGGTGATATCCAGAATAGGCATCCAGGAAGGAAAGCAAATCGAAACCTGAAGTGGAATCCATGATCTAATCGACGCGGCAAGGGAAATGGGTCCTTCGGGCAAGCCTTGTTGAGATCTTTGAAATCTATGCAAAGCCTCCATTTCTCGTTAGCCTTCCGGACCACCACTGGATTTGCCAGCCAAGTGGGATGTAGCACTCCTCTGACCAAACCAACTGACTCAAGCTTCTTGATATCCTCTGCAATGAACTGTTGCCTCTCCAAGGCCTGCTTCCAGACTTTCTGCTTAATAGGTCTGGCGTGTGGGCAGACAACAAGGTGGTGCTCGATTACCTCTCTAGGAACACCGGGGATATCAAATGGTTGCCAGGCAAACACATCGATATTCACTCGCAGGAAGGCAACGAGCGCGCTTTCCTATTTGTTATCGAGGGTGGCGCTGATGGTAAAGGTACCATCAACGCCAAGCAGCCCTGTCGGGACCTTCTTCACTTGTGGAGTAGAAACCTTGGTCCTCCTGCTATTGGAACTCTCTGGCAAATCATCAATAGGTGCAACACACTTCGAAGAGGTATGCTTCCCGGATTCTTTGCCAGCATCCCTGCTGTCCTTCGTCTTTCCCCTGCTTTCCTCGATTGGAACTGCTGCTGTCGTTGCCTCTGCCGCGACCGTGTCCCGGTACATCTTGTCCATGCAAATGATTGCATCCTTCTCATCCGATGGGATGGAGATGATTCCAAGTGGGACAGGCATCTTCAAGGTATTGTAGGCATAGTGGGATGCCGCCATGAACTTGGCCAGGGCTGGTCGTCCAAGGCTCCCATTGTATGGCAAGGGGAGGTCGACCACATCAAACACAGACTTTTCTGTTCGATAGTTCAATTCTCCTCCAAATGTCACAGGCAACGTGATCTTTCCCTTAGCCTGACTCCCGTCGGGATTCACTCCTTGCAACATGCCAGTGACCTCTAGCTCCTCTTCTGCTATCTGAAGCCTGTTGATAACCTTTAGGAAATCAGGTTCAACCCGGCCCCGCCGTCCACCAATATCTTAGTGACCTTGAGGTTGTGAATTGTTTGGGAGACCAACAACGGCAAGCGTCCCACCGCAATGGTACGGTCAGGGTGATCCTCTTTGTCAAAGCTGATGGGCGTGCATGACCATTTGAGTGGTTTACGGGCCTCTGGTGCTGGTTCCACGGCATTGATCTCACGTGCCCACCGTTTGAGTTGACGGTGAGAGGAGTGCAAGGATGCACCCCCTGTCGGTATCAGAACCGGCAGATCTCGGGTAGTGGGTCCCGAACTGTGCGTTTGAGGATCGAAGGTAACAAGGAGGTAGGGGACACGATGTTTATCCAGGTTCGGGCCCTCTTAATGGAGGTAATACCCTACTTCCTGCTTGATTGACTTTGATGAGTATAGGGGTTACAAGAGTTGATCTACCTCGAGATCGCAATGGCTAAACCCTAGATGTTTAGCCTGTATGATTGTGATCGCCCCTAAGGACTAAAACCTCCGGTTTATATAGACACCGGTGGGATCTAGGGTTGTACAGAGTCGGTTACAGAGAAAGGAAGGTACACGATCCAAACGCCAAGCTTGCCATCCACGCAAAGGAGAGTCCCATCCGGACACGGGGGAGGTCCTTCTATCTCGTATCTTCACGGCCCATCAGTCAGTCCCATGTCACATAGGCCGTCTCCCAGAGGACCCCATAGTCTAGTCCAGGACTCCCTCAGTAGCCCCCGAACCGGCCTTCAATGACGGCGTTGTATCCGGCTTCATGTCTTCAGCTTTGCAAGGCGAGTTCCTCATTGTACTCCATATAGTTCGGCCTTTACATTTAAATGTTGTACCCTTTAACTTTTGTGCCGCCATCGCCTCGGCTTCCATGTTTCAGACGAATACGAAGTGTCTAAGTATTTTTACAAACAACCCCTTGACCGTGTAGGGAAGGCGCTTATTTAAAGTGACTAAATCACATATCCCATTTCTCACTAGACGAACATCCCCAGAGCTTTCCATAAGAAACCGACCAAAGATGGCCAACGCTCCTTGCTCTTCCTCGCATCCCCAAGGCCCTCAAGAAGGAAACTCGGAGAGCTGCTCGATGCCCCATGCCCAATTGACCAAGCTTCAGGCACAGGGGTTCCTCCCGCCATCAGATCTAGTCCCCTTCGGGCGGGATTAACTGCCTTCAATGGTGAAGGCCTGGCAGAGAAATGTCCCAATCCCAATAAAGGGGAGCGAGTGTGCTTCATTTCCTTCTTGCTGAGGGGCGTGGGATTTCCAATCCACCATTTCCTCAGAGGTCTTCTGTAGTATTACGGCCTCCAACTGCACAACCTCACACCGGGCTCCATTCTACACATCACGGGCTTTGTTGCTATTTGCGAGCTATTCCTAGGCTGCGAGGCCCATTTCGATTTATGGAGGAAATATTTCTGCCTCATCCCCCTCTCCCAGAAGGGATCTATATTCGAGGTGGGCGGTGCCGAAGTATGGCGTATAGGCGGAACATGATACCTGCCTGGCACTCCAAAGAAGGCATCCGAAGAGTGGACCTCGGAGTGGTTCTATATCAAAGACAATATCCTTCCGGACCCAATCCGGCAAGGTCTTCCTGAGTTTTCCTCCACTCCTTTAAAGAAGCACACCAACTGGCATCCCCGAAGCTACGAAGAAGAAGACAGTGCAGAGGTTAAGAGGCTAGCTAACAAGATCAGAATACTTGCCCACGCCAGACTATCTATAGTCGAGGTAATGATGATTTCAATAATGCGATGCATTCAGCCGCTTCAATCTAGGGGGTTTCCCATGTGGCATTACAACGGGTAGGACGATGCCTCATGTTGTGGGCACAAGGGTCCGGCTAATTTCGCCGCTCTGGCCGCCACATTGGCTGGCCTTTTCAAAGGGGAAAAGGAAGATTTCGCTCGCCTGAAGTGTCGAGAAGGTTTCCCATGTACACCCCCATTGACTGGGTGAGCCTTCGATTATAAGTCTTACTTGATCTTTTTTTCCTTAATTATGATTTATAGTCGAATTTAATCCGACCTCCTTTAACAGGAATGTAGAAAGGTTGTTGCTGGGATCTATAGCCCCGCTCCGCAACTGGAGGACCATAATCGAGACCTTGATCCTGGATACAAAGAGGATCCAGACATATTTGTAGATTTTGAGGATGGAGTCTTTTATCAGACAAGCTACGACGGCACGAAAGTGGCCATTATAGCCGATTACCCTGGCCTTCTCCATTCCTCCCATGTAAGTACTCAGGAGGCATCTCTTCAAAAAGAGTTTTCCCACCGCGACTCACCCACAGTACTACATCATGCTCCCAAGGGGCGACGCTCTCACCAGCGTGCCTCAGCAAAGGCATCCTCTAAGAAGACGACGCTTGCACAAGGCGCATATCTGAAAAGGAAGGCGGACAATGATGCAGTCGGGCCCTCTTCTGCGTCGAAGAGGTATAATCTTTTGGCACGCACTTAGCGGATAGATCGGGAGGTGACGTTCCCTATTGTGCTATATTGCAAGAGGAGTGTACTCCGGACTGCATCCAGAGACCTGGCCGACCGTGCGCAGACTAATCCAGCCCCAGACCCTGCCCAAAGGACTATAGGGATGCGGGAGCAATACCAGATTGTCATCTCCCGGAGGATTCAGATAATGTATCTGTCACAAACTCCAAAGTGGAGAGTGCGATGGGTCACCAACAGTGGAGATCGGCCGTGCGCAGCCCACATTTTACCAAAGAGGCTTTTAATGCTCTTAGCTCCGCTGATGCTTATATCCGAGCTGCTCGTGATGGAGTTGCTGGAGCCACTCACCAGCTTTCAAAGGATATGCGGGTAAGAATTTTTTGCGTAGATTCAATAATCATATGCTAGTAGCCCCCGAGTCTTGAAGCAGATGGCCCAACCGATTTAAGAATCTTTATATGGTCAGGTACTCATGGAGAGGAATAACACACTATCGAAAGAGCTAGAAGAATGCCAAACGAAGCTGACTGCTGCCACCGCCGAACTGGATAATTTGAAGAAATCCAAGAAGGCACCTGATGGTAAGTATAGCAGAAGGTTCCATGCGTACAACTTAGTTGCTTTAAATATGCTTTTGTCTCGTTGCTAGGATCGACAGATCAGCTGGAGGAGAAGCTATGGGTTGCTCAGGCGGACAAACAACATGCCGAAGGGCAAGAAGCCGCTGGTCAACGTGTATTGACACGGACCATTACAGAGAAGAACAAACTACAAGATGCAAATATCAAGCTGATACGTCTCCGTCGTATCTATAATTTTTGATTGTTCCATGCCAATATTATTCACTTTCATATACCTTTTGGCAACTTTTTATATTATTTTTGGGACTAACTGTAACGCCCCGAGACCGACGCTCCAGAAGACTTCCAGCTACTCCGAGTTTCGTCGTGTGATTTGTTTTGTTTGTTGCATCTCTTGCATTGCATCATGTCATCTTGCCATCATATCATTAATTTTAAAAACTCAACTAAATAAATTGTATGGATCTTCGATCTATTTAAATCGAGGGAATTCACATGGTGATTTCTCTTTATAACATATTAAAGCCTCTCAATATTATTAGAGAGCTATAATAAAAATATTCCATTCATTTGGAATTAACCAAAACACACTTGAAAAATCCCCACTCCCTTTCTACTTCAAGTTTGGTCCCCAAACCTTGTCAACATTTCTTTTCCCATTTATCGAGGCTCCTCCTAAATTCTCAACATTTTTGGACTCTTCTAAATCCTAGTCCTTGTTCAAACCTTTTGAATTAAATTCAAATGCCTTTGAATTTAGTTCTTGCATTCTTGCCCACTCCATTTTCCTTGGAACAAGCATATTTTTACGAGTCCGTAAAAATTTATCCCCATGCCCAGATTCTACCCCTAACTTCTCTTTCTCTTCTTCCTCTTTTTCTGTTTTGTTTTAATTGGTAAAGGAAATAGGGGAGAGGGAGAAGAGAGTCCAGCCCAGCCTGGGCCTCCCAGCCTCCCGCGCCGGCCCAAGGCCAAAGCCCAGCCGACCTAACCCTAGCCCGAACCCCCCTGCCCGATCCCCTCAGCCATCGCTCCCTCGTTTCCCTCACAGCGCCGCAACCCCTCCTATCGATCCCATCTCCCTCCTCTGCGCTCGCATCTCTCACCCTCGATCCCCATCTTCCCCCTCGATCCCCCTCTCTCTCTTGTGCCCGATCCCATCGCCTCTCCACTGCCTGCATCGCCATGGCCGCCGGCCTTCGCCCCTGCCGGCCCCGTCGCCGCTGCGCGCGAGCGCCGAGCGCCCACCTCCTCCCTCGCGCGGCTCCTTCCCTGCCTCCTCCGCAAGCCACTCATCGTCGTCGCCCTCGTCTTCCACCATCGTTGCCCCTGCAGCCTCCCCTCCTCCGCGTCGTCGCCTCCCCATGGCGCCGCGACCGACCTCCCGCGTCCGCCATCGGCTCCTCTGCTTCGCCCGTCCCTTGCTCCACTTCCATCACCGGCGACCACGACCAGCCACCGCCCTCCTTGGAGCTCCCATGGCCGCCACACCCTGTTCCACCTCGCCTCCACCTGGATCCGCTCCACCTCGCCCACGCGTCTCCTCCATCAGCAGCCGGCAACGTCCGAGGGAAGCCGAGCACCTCCATCCCCATGGTGTTGCGACCCCATCTCCTGCGCGAGATCCGCATCGCCGCCGCTCTGCTCCATGCGCCCATCTTTGTTGCATCGCCGTGGCCCTGTTCGCGTGAAGCCCCGGCCTCCTGTACCCGTGCTGCACTTTGATGCCCGCTATCATCATGCACCTTCACTTGCTATTGATGTTGGCGTCAAGACCATGGGTGCCAAGTTCGTCTTCCGCCATCTCTGGGATTCGCCAAGTACCATGACGCCCCCCCCCCCCGAAGTGTTCGGGTTCGACAAGTCCGATGTCGTGCTTGTACAACTACGCTGCCAAGTACCTCTACCGGTGACTCGAACAACTACCGCAAACGTGTACAACTACCGTCGCAAGAACCGAGACCGGCAAGTCCGAAGACCCCAAGTACCACGACTACCCTCGAGGACGTTTTCTCCGTCAAGTTCGACTACAACTCGTGTACGACTACCGTCGCCGTGAACAACTACTTCCACTACATCGCGAGAACGCCTACATCCCTCTACGAAACGCGAACCGTCCCATTTGAACGCTTCGAAGGTATAACCCGAGACGACCGCGATGAGATGCCCTTGCATGTATGAGATGTACCTTATGTTTGCACCATGTCCGAGTTGCCTTTGCACGTTCCTCGTTTGCCATGCCACTAACCCGTGGGAACCCGGTAGTCGGGAGCACCCCACCATCTCTAGCATGTTGCGCACATCCGCACGTTCCCTTTTGCACCGGTATCTTCGTGAGCTACCGGAACCGATATGTTGCCGTGGCATCATTTTCGGATATGTTGCCGTGGCACCATTTCCGTTTCGCCGCCGTGGCACCCTTTTTGTTTCGCCGCCGTGGCACCCTTTTTTGTTCCGCCACGGTGACAAATGCTTCATAACATGCTCTTGTCAACATTTTCATAAAAATTGCATAAAACTTGCATATGTCATCCGCATCATGATAATAACAATTAAAATGTTTAAACTTGTTGTTGCATTAAATTGCTAAATGCATGTGGGGATTTACCGGAATTGTTGTTTGTTGTTCCGGCCTCACTTAAACTTGCCTAGATAGGAAGTTTTCATATGCCTCACCTCTTGCCATGCTTAACAACATTTAATATTGTTGGGTACATAACCGAGAGAGAACTAAATAATTGATGTGGTGTTCCGTCAATATGCAACTCGTTGCATATTGAGCTCCACTTAACTTGTAGTGTTGTTTGTGCATATTGCCATGCCATGCCTCTTTAAACCGGACATGCATCATACTTGTTTGTGCATCATGACATGTTTATGCTTGTGTGTTTACCATATTGTTTGCTTCTTTCCGGTTTGCTTCTCTCGTTAGCTTCGGTTTCATTCCGGAGTTGTGAGGTTTCGCTCGACTACGCCCGTTCGTCTTCTTCATGGAATTGTTCTTCTTCCTTGCGGGATTTCAGGCAAGATGATCATACCCTCGAAATCACTACTATCTTTGCTATGCTAGTTTGCTCGCTCTTTTGCTATGCCAATGCTACGATGCCTACCATTTGCTTGTCAGCCTCCCAAATTGCCATGGCAAACCTCTAACCTTTGACACTATTCCTAGCAAACCGTTGTTTGGCTATGTTACCGCTTTGCTCAGCCCCTCTTATAGCGTTGTTAGTTGCAGGTGAAGATGAAGTTTGTTCCTTGTTGGAACATGGAGATGTTGTTCCTTGTTGGAACATGTTTACTTGTTGGGATATCACAATATCTCTTATATTTTTAATGCATCTATATATTTGGTAAAGGGTGGAAGGCTCGGCCTTATGCCTGGTGTTTTGTTCCACTCTTGCCGCCCTAGTTTCCGTCATACCGGTGTTATGTTCCCGGATTTTGCGTTCCTTACGCGGTCGGGTGATTTATGGGACCCCCCTGACAGTTCGCTTTGAATAAAACTTGTCCAGCAAGGCCCAACATTGCCTTTTACCATTTGCCTCACCTAGCCCTTTTTTCCCTTGGGTTTCCGGAGCCCAAGGGTCATCTTTATTTACCCCCCCGGCCCAGTGCTCGTTGTGAGTGTTGGTCCAAACCGTCAGCCGCCGGTGGCCACCAGGGGCAACTCTGGGCTGGCCTACCGGAAGTTTGGACAATCCGGTGTGCCCTGAGAACGAGATATGTGCAGCTCCTATCAGGATTTGTCGGCACATTCGGGCGGCTTTGCTGGTCTTGTTTTACCATTGTCGAAATGTCTTGATGTACCGGGATACCGAGTCTAATCGGAGTGTCTCGGGTGAAGGTCTATTGCTTCGTTGATCGCGAGAGCTTGTCATGGGCTAAGTTGGGACACCCCTGCAGGGTATAAACTTTCGAGAGCCGTGCCCGCGGTTATGTGGCAGATGGTAATTTGTTAATGTCCGGTTGTAGAAAACCCGAAGTTGACCTTAATTAAAATACATCAACCGTGTGTGTAACCGTGATGGTCTCTTTCCGGGCCCTGACAAAGTTCCTGGTCTGCTTGTCACTGTATTTATCGAAGAGGGGCGGTAGGCCTTGCTCGGCACGGTCCGCCTCCTCCTTGTCCCATATAGGCTCCGCCACTCTGTAACCGCCGAGACCGAGTGTGTGTTCCCCTATGTTCAGCTCTCGCATTTGTTTCCCCCACTCACTTGATTGGGAGTTTGCGGTGCTCGAGCAATTGATCTTGAAGTCATTGTAGTCATCTTTGGTGATCGAAGGATTTTTCTCCTTGATCTTCTGATAACTCTCACCTTTCTCGATCATTTTCTTCACATTGCTTTTCCAAGTAGACAGGGCCTTGCTCATCTTCGTGAGGGTAGCATTGTTCACTTTATTCCCTTTGAGGCTTGTGTTTGCAAATTCAGCGGGGAACTTGTATCGTTCGTGCAGCTTCGTGAAGAGGAGGTTGCGCAAATTCCCTCGGTCAGGATGCCTCAGGTTCTCGGTGTTGATCGAGACGCTGCTCCGGACAATGCACCCGAGCTGAAGCGAGTACCCCTTGACTATTCGTTCGGGCGCCGTTGGATTCCCGTTGGAGTCCACTTCAGTAACTTCCTCCTTGAGGGTGAGGAGCACGATCGGGCGCCGGTCCTTCCGTTGCCTCTTCTGTTGGCTTCCATCTGTGCAGGCGCCGCCATCATCAGTGGTGGCATCCTCGGCGGCACCATCAGTGGTGGCATCAGTGTGGTCATCCTCGGCGGCACCATCAGTGGTCTCAGGATCGATGGGGAAGGCGGCGGCCTCATACAAGTGAGGTTGTTCCTCCATCTCCTGGGACAGCTCCCAGAATGCCTTGCCGCCCGAACCCCCGGCCTCATCGTTGTGGGCCATATTTCTCTCTAAATAGAAACAAAGTTTGGTCAAAAAGTTGGTTATTGTCAAGGAACAAGATCATGGTCTCATCATTTAGGGTTTGTCGACACCGAGGCATCCTAAAATCTAAGGTTTTATCATTGAGGGTTTTTCGACGCCGAGGCACCCTAAAAGCCTAAGCTTTCATCATTTCGGTTTTTATCGACACCGAGGCACCCTAAAAGCCATGCATTAGTCACAAGTACGCCGAGGAACTTGATCCTACTTAATTAACTACTACAATACCCCGGCCCATGCATTAGTCACAAGTACCCCATATGTCCTATTTTTAGCAAAGTCATGCTAAAATTCACGGAAAATTTCAGCATGACCTTTGCTGAAAATAGGACATATGGAGTACCCGAATTTGCCGGAACGGAAGTTAATCGACATTCCGGCAAACTCAAGGGCCTCTCGAGGTACCTGCAAAATCATTATCCCAGGTGGACATGGATGCAATGTCACAAGTCACATGGATCCCACACCCATAGGAGCTGGTGAAGCTTCATGTGTATTTCACGAAAACCAGCCTCACTAAAGAGCTTTATGTAGAAAACAAATCACTCCACCAGCTCACACAGGATCATCCCTCTAAGCAATTACTCAAAATGGGCACTAGCAGCAAAATGAACATTTTACAATCTGAACTTTTTTTGTCATCTATGTGCTCATTTAACTTTGATCCAAATAGTATCAAAGTTCTTAGAAACAAGCAGCTCTGCTAACAAAGAACAGTAAAAATGGGGCTTGCCTTAAGATGGGAAGTAAAGTTGCAAAAACTATCACAAAGAACAGTAAAAATGGAACATAGCTCAGCATTTGTACGCTGGTGCAGCTAATTAACTTGCATTGACAATGACTTCTCCAAAACAGAATTCACAATTGATGTACTACTAATCAAACGCTGCCTTCTACTTGCAGACTTTTGGATAGACAAGCTCAGCAGTGACCTAAGCTGGCAATATTATCAACTCCAGAGCACATCACTAGAGGTTGTTTACATGTTGCAATTTTACTAGGCAGCAGAAACAAATACGAAGCATCTGCACCGAGCCATTAGCAAACAAATACGAAGCTAGCATATACAGACCTATCTCAGAATTAAACTGTACCACTACTTTCTACCAATCGGGAGATCTATGTAGCAAATAAAAGCATTAAGGCTGTGTTTGATAGTAAAGTGCTAAAAAACCAAAGTATTAAAAAACTACAGTATTTTAGCATGAAGATATAAGATACCACAATTTTCAGATATCACTGTATTCTAGAGTATTGAGACACTGGAACTCTGGCCTAACAGAATTAGACAGCAGGACCAAAAATTCCATGAATATTCAGAGAGATGACCTCTAAAATCATTTACAATACCAGGGAAGACCATATTCTACATCAATGCAAGATTTCAGTACCAAATATCTCACAAGTAACATTCTATTTGATTCTATAATTTGGGTACACTTCATTTTTCATGGAATTGACAACTATATGAGCATTTTCAATGTGTTTCATATTTGTCATTTTCTATCTTCATCAGGATGATTGTAAACTCTATCTACCTCTATAGATCCTGTTTGGACCAGCTATTGGTGAGCATGTTGCAACTACTCAAAAGAATAACATCATAAGTAAACCTCTTGAGTCCCCAGATAAAAACCTCTGAGGCCTGACACCTATGAAAGAACTAAACAAATTCCAAACTTAGTCAGTTCAGCACCTGCGTTGTGTAACATTCACAAGATCATACAGCATCGGCGACTTGGGTTACTTCTTCTGTAGTAGTAGAAAGGAGGCTATTCACTCAGCCAATTTATTTTTACAGAAAGCTAACTTGTTCATGCTGATAGATAAACATTGGCACCGTTCCTTATCGAATGAACCAAACAGGATTCAGTTTCAGAAACCGGACTAGCCTAGTTTACTGATGAATCACCATGAATCTCCATAATCCATCGAACTCTAGCCTAGTTTACCAAAAAAAAATCAATCTGGCCATGACAGGGGACGAACCAGCCGCATACCTTGCTGCGAGAGCTGGAATCGACGATGTCGACGACAGGTTGAGGACGAGGATGGCCGCCTTCTCCGCTCGTTCGCACGCCGGCCGCGCTTCCGCTCCCTGGTTCGGGGCGGCGAGGCGACGGACGGTGGTGTCGTGGCGGCGGGGCGACGGTGGTGTCGGGGCGGCGTCGAGGGCGGCGGGGCGACGGTGGTGTCGGCGCGGCGTCGAGGGTGGCGGGGCGAC
>NC_041391.1:246461497-246469635 GCF_002162155.2 Triticum dicoccoides
CGGCGGTTGAGTAGGGGAGGGGTGTGGGGGGTCGGCGGCGGCGGTTGAGTAGGGGAGGGGTGCGGGGGGTCGGCGGCGGCGGTTGAGTAGGGGAATCGAGAGGGTGCGGCCGGTCGGCGGCGGCGGCCGGTGGACCGGATCTGGCGAGGTGGGATAGCGATCGAGATGGAGGGGATCGAGATCGAGTGTCCATGGAATTAAAAAATATTCATGATAGTTCAAAAAGTGCCCATGAAATACAATCGAGAAATGAAGTCTACGATTTAAATACAATCGATCTTAGCTAGCTATCTATTCACAATCTTCTTGCCCTTCTTTTTCGCAAATGGAGTTCTTCTATGGAACGTACGTCCTTTAGGTAGGGTCGTCCTGCTTCTTCTTGTGGTGTATGCTGCTACTTCATCATCGTCGTCATGTTCGATCCTCGAGTCGCCGTACTTGTCGAAGTCTTGCTCATTGGCTACTCCATCCATTCCGATGATCTTCCTTTTGCCTCTCCTCACGACAACACGACTGGGCTTTGGCGGGTCGGTAATGAAGAAGCATTGGTCCACTTGGGAAGCCAGTACCCATGGCTCATTTTTCGCGGTGACGTTTGCGGCCGCGGTCTTGGATTTGGCTTCGGGTATAACCATGGTGGTGAAATACCGGTCTTCTTTTATGACGTTCTTGGCCCATCTGACACGGAACATCGGGACCTTCTCTCCAGCGTAGCTCAGCTCCCAGATCTCCTCGATCCTTCCGTAGTATCTGTCCTTGTCGTTACCGGTGTAGGATTCCATCGTTACCCCGGAGTTCTGATAACCATCGCTCTTCATGTCCTTGGCCTCGGTGTAGAATGTGTAGCCGTTGATATCGTACGCCTCATAGGTCATCAGGTTGTGCTCGGCGCCCTGTGACAAGGCGAATATGAGTTGTTCTTCCGCGGAAGAATCCTCATGTAAAGGGTACGACAGAAGCTTCTGCTTGAACCAACGCGTGAAACATGAGTTGTGATCTTTGAGTATATCTCCGTCCGTCCTCCGTTGGCCTCGGTCATTGTACGTCTTCTTAATAAAGGTTTTGTGCTCTACCACCCAAGGATCGACCACGTCTATGTGTTGTAGCGCGACTAGGTTTGCTCTTTCAAAGTCGGCGAGTCGACCCTCGAAGTCGACATGCATTTCGCGGCGAACCTCACGGTGACCCCATCCAGCGAGCCTGCCGAGGTGCCTCTTGACGGGCAGACCAACGGGGTTCTCGATGCCTAGATAATTTGTGCAGTAGGAGATGCACTCTTCGGTCAGAAAGCCCCTGGCTATGCTTCCTTCTGGATGTGACATGTTGCGAACGTATCCTTTGATGACACCATTCATCCTTTCGAACGGCATCATGCTGTGCAGGAACGTCGGCCCGAGTATCCTTCAATTAGCATACTCATGTGAATGTACTTCCTCTTCATGCACAACCAGGGGGGAAGGTTGTACATCCACACAAACACAGTCCAGGTGCTATGTGTGCTTCTCTGGCTGCCAAACGGATTGACTCCATCGGTGCTCGCGCCCAGCACGATGTTCCTTGGATCGTTCCCAAATTCTGGGTATTCAAAGTTCAACGCTTGCCACTGGCTCACATCCTTAGGGTGACTCAACATCTTGTCTTTTTTATCTATCTCCGGATCATTTGCGTCATCTTCTCGCTTCTTCTCCTCCCTATCCGCGTGCCAACGCAGGAGCTTTGCTACCTTAGGGTCCGCGACATACCGCTGCAGACGAGGAGTGATCGGAAAGTACCACACCACTTTTCGAGGAGCTTTCTTCCTCTTCTTGTATCGAGTGACACCGCACACCGGACATATGGTAGACTCCGCATGCTCGTCCCGATAAATGATGCAATTGTTCATGCACACATGGTATTTCACGTGCGGTAAATCCAGAGGACACACGATTTTCTTCGCCTCCTCCAAACTGGTCCGGCACTTGTTCCCCTTGGGAAGACGTTCGTGCCAGAATGACATGTTCTCGTCGAAGCATGCGTCGGTCATTTTGTGTTTTACCTTCATCTCCAGAGCCATGACCGTTACTTTCAGGCTGGTATCCTCGGGCCTGCATCCTTCATACAATGGAGTAACCGCGTCTAACTCAAGTTGATCCATCTTGGCTTTCTCTCGGGCGGCAGCTCTTGCGTTATCCGTCTACTTGAGAAGCAGCTCTTGAATATGAGGGTCCTGCACCCAGCCCATCGATGGTCCAGCGTCGTCTGCTCCGCTGGCATCATCATCATGTCCTGCATCTTCTACATGATGACTGTGTACAGCATCACCGTCGTGATCATCTCCTGGGGATTCTTCGTCTTCTCGCCCGCCCGAGCCGCGGTGGTTGTCTTGCTGCCCTTCCTCATTTCTTGCCCGGCCCCCATGGACGACTTCGTAGTCATCTTCATCACCTTGCCACCGATAGCCATCCATGAAACCACGCAAGAGCAGGTGGTCCCGCACCTGCCCGGAATCCGGGTCCGCAATAAGGCTATTCAGCTTGCATCTTCGACACGGACATTTTATCTCCGTCTCGTTCTTTTGAAGCATCTCGGCCTTCGCGGACCTCAAAAACCTATTCACGATGCCTTCGGTCATCGTGCGGACCATGGTCGCGTGCGGGGTAGAGCAAAACGATATTTTAGAACCAAGAAAAAATTTGGCATGACTTTCCCTAAAATTAGGACCAAAAAGAATGCTTAATGCCAAAATTCACGCCGAAACGGAAATGAATCAACATTCCGGCAAAATATTGGCAACTATCGCATTTCAAATACCGGTACACCTCCAAACACAAACACATATGCAACACCACAAACATATGCAACACCATGAACATACATAGATCTAGCTAGGCCATAAAAAGTGCATGTGCACATTGTTGTAGGGAGAACAACATAAATATAGCTTCCCCCCTTACTTACCTAGCAAAACAAGGTAACTTAACCACTTAATTTGAATGAATCTATGGTGGAAATGAGGTGAAAAAGAGGAGGCACCCGAGACAAGGAGGAGGCGGTGGAGAGAATGAAGTGGGGAGAAAGTGAGTGTGGGAGGAGAGGCTGTCCAAAATATCTTGTTGCTGCCCACTTACTAATGGCGCACCAACCACAAATGCGCCATTAGTAATCCAGGTTACTAATGGCGCACCCCCTGGTGGTGCGCCATTAGTAGTTTTGCAAAAAAAACATACTAATGGTGCACTCCCCCACGGTGCGCCATTACTAGTTTAAACTAGTAATGGCGCACCGCGTGTGAGTGCGCCATTAGTAGTTTTGCAAAAAAAGGAATAAAAAAATAACATTAGTGGCGCACTTTCTGGCTGGTGCGCCATTACTACACTACTAGGAAAAGGGCTATAGATGGAATTGACACTAATGGCGCACGAGACATGTGGTGCGCCATTAGTATATACTAATGGCGCACCACCTTTTGATGCGCCATTAGTGTTGAAATTACTAATGGCGCACCATGCCCACGGTGCGCCATTAGTACCATTTTTTTTGAACTAGTGTGCCTATCCAAACATACTAATGGCGCATCCGCTGGTGGTGCGCCATTACTAGTTGTAACTAGTAATGGCGCACCAGCCAGAAGGTGCGCCACTAAAGTCATTTTTTTATTATTGTTTTTATTCCTTTTTTTGCAAAAGTACTAATGGCGCACTCACACGCGGTGCGCCATTACTAGTTCAAACTAGTAATGGCGCACCGTGGCAGAGTGCGCCATTAGTATGTTTTTTTTCAAAACTACTAATGGCGCACCACCAGGGGGTGCGCCATTAGTAACCTGGATTACTAATGGCGCATTTGTTGCTGGTGCGCCATTAGTAAGTGGGCAGCAACAAGATATTTTGGACAGCCTCTCCTCCCACACTCACTTTCTCCCCACTTCATTCTCTCCACCGCCTCCTCCTTGTCTCGGGTGCCTCCTCTTTTTCACCTCATTTCCACCATAGATTCATTCAAATTAAGTGGTTAAGTTACCTTGTTTTGCTAGGTAAGTAAGGGGGGAAGCTATATTTATGTTGTTCTCCCTACAACAATGTGCACATGCACTTTTTATGGCCTAGCTAGATCTATGTATGTTCGTGGTGTTGCATATGTTTGTGGTGTTGCATATGTGTTTGTGTTTGGAGGTGTACCGGTATTTGAAATGCGATAGTTGCCAAAATTTTGCCGGAATGTTGATTCATTTCCGTTTCGGCGAGAATTTTGGCATTAAGCATTCTTTTTGGTCCTATTTTTAGGGAAAGTCATGCCAAAATTTTTCTTGGTTCTAAAATATCGTTTTGCTCTACCCCGCAGGCGACCATGGTCCGCACGATGACCGAAGGCATCGTGAATAGGTTTTTGAGGTCCGCAAAGGCCGAGATGCTTCAAAAGAACGAGACGGAGATAAGATGTCCGTGTCGAAGATGCAAGCTGAATAGCCTTATTGCGGACCCGGATTCCGGGCAGGTGCGGGACCACCTGCTCTTGCGTGGTTTCATGGATGGCTATCGGTGGCAAGGTGATGAAGATGACTACGAAGTCGTCCATGGGGGCCGCGCAAGAAATGAGGAAGGGCAGCAAGACAACCACCGCGGCTCGGGGGGGCGAGAAGACGAAGAATCCCCAGGAGATGATCACGATGGTGATGCTGTACACAGTCATCATGTAGAAGATGCAGGACATGATGATGATGCCGGCGGAGCAGACGATGTTGGACCATCGATGGGCTGGGTGCAGGACCCTCATATTCAAGAGCTGCTTCTCAAGCAGACGGATAACGCAAGAGCTGCCGCCCGAGAGAAAGCCAAGATGGATCAACTTGAGTTAGACGCGGTTACTCCATTGTATGAAGGATGCAGGCCCGAGGATACCCGCCTGAAAGTAACGCTCATGGCTCTGGAGATGAAGGTAAAACACAAAATGACCGACGCATGCTTCGACGAGAACATGTCATTCTGGCACGAACGTCTTCCCAAGGGGAACAAGTGCCCGACCAGTTTGGAGGAGGCGAAGAAAATCGTGTGTCCTCTGGATTTACCGCACGTGAAATACCGTGTGTGCATGAACAATTGCATCATTTATCGGGACGAGCACGCGGAGTCTACCATATGTCCGGTGTGCGGTGTCACTCGATACAAGAAGAGGAAGAAAGCTCCTCGAAAAGTGGTGTGGTACTTTCCGACCACTCCTCGTCTGCAGCGGTATTTCACGGACCCTAAGGTAGCAAAGCTCCAGCGTTGGCACGCGGATAGGGAGGAGAAGAAGCGAGAAGATGACGCAAATGATCCGGAGATAGATAAAAAGACAAGATGCTGAGTCACCCTAAGGATGCGAGCCAGTGGCAAGCGTTGAACTTCAAATACCCAGAATTTGGGAACGATCCAAGGAACATCGTGCTGGGCGCGAGCACCGATGGAGTCAATCCGTTTGGCAGCCAGAGAAGCGCACATAGCACCTGGCCTGTGTTTGTGTGGATGTACAACCTTCCCCCCTGGTTGTGCATGAAGAGGAAGTACATTCACATGAGTATGCTAATTGAAGGGCCGAAACAACCAGGGAACGAAATCAATCTATATCTGGGGCTGCTGAAAGAGGAGCTTGACACGCTGTGGAAAATGCCAGCCAATACGTGGGACGCCGCAGAGAAAGAATATTTCCCTATGAGAGCCGCACTGCTCACGACGGTGCACGACTATCTCGGTTACGGATTTCTTGCAGGGCAGGTAGTCCACGGATTTTCTGGATGCGTAAGGTGCATGGATGACACAACGTATCGCCAGCTAGATAGAGATCCCGGGTCTTCGAAAACCGTGTTCATGGGACATCGAAGGTGGCTTCGCGACGATGACCCGTGGAGGAAACGCAAGGATCTGTTCGATGGTGAAACCGAACCCCGAAAACGCCCGTGTACGAGGAGCGGCGAGGAAATAGACAAGCTGTTGAAAAATTGGAAAGACTGCCCACTGCCGAGAAAGAAGCAAAAGGCCCCAGAGCCGGGAAAGAAGCGAAAGGCGCCAGAGCCGCTGCTGAATGTATGGAAAACGAGGTCTGTTTTCTGGGACTTGTCGTACTGGAAGATCCACCGTGTGCCTCATAGCCTTGATGTCATGCATATCACGAATAACGTGTGCGAGAGTCTGCTTGGTACCCTGCTCAACATGCCAGAGAGGACCAAAGATGGGCCGAAAGCAAGGGCAGACTTGAAATCAATGGGCATCAGGCAGGAGCTTCACGCTATATATGATGATGATGATGATGATGATGATGATGATGATGATGATGAGGCGAAGCAGGACACAAAAAGTCGTCGCAAAGGCAAAAAGGCCAAGAAGACCGGAAATGACTACCCTCCCGCGTGCTTCACTCTAAGTCAGGAGGAGATTGAGCAGTTTTTCACCTGCCTCCTAGGAGTAAAACTTCCTTACGGTTACGCGGGGAAGATAAGCAGATACCTAGACCCAGCGAAGCAGAAGTTTAGCGGGATGAAGTCTCATGACTGTCACGTGCTGATGACGCAGATACTTCCAGTTGCAATCCGTGGGATCATGGACGCGCACGTCCGTGAAACGCTATTTGGCTTATGCAACTTCTTCGACGTCATCTCTCGGAAGTCGATTGGCGTGAGGCAACTCAGAAGGCTACAGGAAGAGATCATGGTGATACTATGCGATCTTGAGATGTACTTCCCGCCCGCATTCTTCGACGTTATGGTGCATCTGCTGGTCCATATAGTGGAGGATATCATCCAACTCAGGCCGACGTTCCTGCACAGCATGATGCCATTCGAAAGGATGAATGGTGTCATCAAAGGATACGTTCGCAACATGTCACGTCCAGAAGGAAGCATAGCCAGGGGCTTTCTGACCAAAGAGTGCATATCCTACTGCACGAATTATCTAGGCATCGAGAACCCCATTGGTCTGCTCGTCAACAGGCACCTCGGCAGGCTCACTGGATGGGGTCACCGTGAGGGTCGCCGTGAAATGCATGTCGACTTCGAGGGTCGACTCACCGACTTTGAAAGAGCAAACCTAGTCGCGCTACAACACATAGACATGGTCGATCCTTGGGTGGTAGAGCACAAAACCTTTATTAAGAAGACGTACAATGACCGAGGCCAACAGAGGACGGACGGAGATATACTCAAAGAGCACAACTCATGTTTCACGCGTTGGTTCAAGCAGAAGCTTCTGTCGTACCCTTTACATGAGGATTCTTCCGCGGAAGAACAACTCATATTCGCCTTGTCACAGGGCGCCGAGCACAACCTGATGACCTATGAGGCGTACGATATCAACGGCTACACATTCTACACCGAGGCCAAGGACATGAAGAGCGATGGTTATCAGAACTCCGGGGTAACAATGGAATCCTACACCGGTAACGACAAGGACAGATACTACGGAAGGATCGAGGAGATCTGGGAGCTGAGCTACGCTAGAGAGAAGGTCCCGATGTTCCGTGTCAGATGGGCCAAGAACATCATAAAAGAAGACCGGTATTTCACCACCATGGTTATACCCGAAGCCAAATCCAAGACCGCAGGCGCAAACGTCACCGCGAAAAATGAGCCATGGGTACTGGCTTCCCAAGTGGACCAATGCTTCTTCATTACCGACCCGTCAAATCCCAGTCGTGTTGTCGTGAGGAGAGGCAAAAGGAAGATCATCGGAATGGATGGAGTAGCCAATGAGCAAGACTTCGACAAGTATGGCGACCCGAGGATCGAACATGACGACGATGATGAAGTAGCAGCATACACCACAAGAAGAAGCAGGACCACCCTACCTAAAGGACGTCCGTTCCACAAAAGAACTCCATTTGCGAAAAAGAAGGGCAAGAAGATTGTGAACAAATAGCTAGCTAAGATCGATTGTATTTAAATCGTAACCTTCATTTCTCGATTGTATTTCATCGGCAGTTTTTGAACTATCATGAATATTTTTAAATTTCATGGACACTCGATCTCGATCCCCCTCCATCTCGATCGCTATCCCACCTCGCCAGATCCGGCTGTCCCCCTCACCGCCGAGCACCCCCCGATCCACCGGCCGCCGCCGCCGACCCCCCGCACCCTCAATTCCCCTACTCAACCGCCGCCGCCGACCCCCCGCACCCCTCCCCTACTCAAC
>NC_041391.1:246470611-246597664 GCF_002162155.2 Triticum dicoccoides
CGACATCGCTGCCCCAACGCTGCCCCACCGCCTCGACGCCGCCCCGACGCCCCGACGCCGGCGACCGACCAGGATCAGATTAGGTACCCGTCTCTGCTCCTCCGCTCCCCCCCTCTCCTCTGTGAATTGTCCATGCGACCTTCGAATTGAACTCAAATCCTTAGAATCAAGTTCGAATGATCGATTATGTTAAATGTATATAGAAATTTGTTATGCTCTTTGGCGGATCTGTTGATCATAGATAAATGCCACTCTACTGTTTTAGTGTTCGTGTCTGCTCTGTCAAAAAAATTGGGGAAAATCCTGCCAGTTAAGCTGGCTGATTAGTCTATATTTAGTCATTTTTAGTGTTAATATATGTCACTCCGTGTGCATGATTTCAAAATGTTTTATATTTCCATGGGGATAAATTTATCTTATGCCTTATGTTCATGCGATTCAGTTCATTTGTTTTGAGTTGCGCAGTTAGGGCAAAGCCCGACACCCCCTGTTATATTTATTTAAATTAAGATTACAAGGCTACAAGTAGAAAATAAAATGCACATTAGAACTATACATGGAAGCAGGTGCCTTTGTGTTCTGGTAGTCCTTTAGAACTATACATGCTCTTCTGATCGCCGGTGCCAGACATACTCGTATGTCATGTCGCTTTTGTGCATATGCTTTTGGTTTGCAATGGGGCCATCAAAAGGGGCATGGAGCCAGCCATCCTATCTAGGAGGGCCAAAGCCGCCCCACAAGAACACCAGAGAAATATGCAAAGATTGACATGACTTGTGTGAGATGTGTCTGTACTTATTACTCAATTAGCTACCACACATCAATGAGGACTAGCCTGCCTAGTGACTTAATCTGCATTAGTGCATTGTGATTAACTGTAAGCTGCTTGGTGTCACCCTTGACAAGTAGTAGATCATCATGGGTAGTTGGTAGTAGTGTGCATGTTGGAACTGTAGTAGGTGCAAATACAGTGAAAGAACATGGCAACCATGAACATGGAACTTTATTGTGGTGTGATGCATGTTGCAAGAAAAGAACAAGAATAGAAACCATATAGCAGAACAATTAATGGGTCATGATGGATACTAGGAGAGGGTGTGAGGTCAACGGGCCTGAAGCTGAAGGCCAGCTCTCTGCCTGCCTTGCACCAATGTGCTGAGGCTGTGTGTGTGCTGTGTGTGTGCACCCCTGCTTGCCTTGTCTCCCCTGCCATTGCCATCATAAGGGCTCATGTCACTTTTCCCATGCCTAGCCCTGCCCCCATTGTGTGTGTTACATATTTTGGAACTATATTTGTCATTACCATTTCAAGGAATCTGCACTTCATGTGATGTTCGATCTCAACTTCGGCTTGAGAAATAAGCAAAATAACGGTTATCATGGTCCGACTCATGTTGAAGATTGTGCACCCCGGTTGAAAGCAGATTGCCTCAAGCAGGAAATCACTAGGAATTGTGCTTCTGGATGTATTATGTGCCATTGGTCTTTTTTATAAGCAAAAACAATTGTTAGCTTTTAGATGTTGTGGTGGTTCACTTGGTGGTATATTGTTTTGACTTACACTTGTTAGCTTTTTTATAAGCAAAAACATGCCAATGTATTTTCCATGCTATGATGGAGGCCTTTTTTTGCCTTGTCCACCCGAGAGGCCCTTGAGTTGGCCGGAATGTCGATTAACTTCCGTTCCGGCAAATTCGGGTACTCCATATGTCCTATTTTCAGCAAAGGTCATTCTGAAATTTTCCGTGAATATTAGCATGACTTTGCTAAAAATAGGACATATGGGGTACTTGTGACTAATGCATGGGCCGGGGTACTTGTGACTAATGATGAAAGCTTAGGCTTTTAGGGTGCCTCGGCATTGAAAAACCCTCAATGATAAATGCTTAGCTTTTAGGATGCCTCGGTGTCGACAAACCCTAAACAATAACCAACTTTTTGACCAAATTTTGTTTCTATTTAGAGAGAAACATGGCCCACAACGATGAGGCCGGGGGTTCGGGCGGTAAGGCATTCTGGGAGCTGTCCCAGGAGATGGAGGAACAACCTCACTTGTATGAGGCCGCCGCCTTCCCCACCGATCCTGAGACCACTGATGGTGCTGCCGAGGATGACCACACTGATGCCACCACTGATGGTGCCGCCGAGGATGCCACCACTGATGATGGCGGTGCCCGCACAGATGGCAGCCAACCGAAGAGGCAACGGAAGGACCGACGCCCGATCGTGCTCCTCACCCTCAAGGAGGAAGTTACTGAAGTGGACTCCAACGGGTATCCAACGGCGCCCGAATGAATAGTCAAGGGGTACTCGCTTCAGCTCGGGTGCATTGTCCGGAGCATCGTCTCGATCAACACCGAGAACCTAAGGCATCCTGACCGAGGAAATTTGCGCCACCTCCTCTTCACGAAGCTGCACGAACGATACAAGTTCCCCGCTGAATTTGCAATCACAAGCCTCAAAGGGAATAAAGTGAACAATGCTGCCCTCACGAAGATGAGCAAGGCCCTGTCTACTTGGAAAAGCAATGTGAAGAAAATGATCGATAAAGGTGAGAGTTATCAGAAGATCAAGGAGAAAAATCCTTCGATCACCGAAGATGACTACAACGACTTCAAGATCAATTGCTCGAGCACCGCAAGCTCCCAATCAAGTGAGTGGGGGAAACAAATGCGGGAGCTGAACATAGGGGAACACACACTCAGTCCCGGCGGTTACAGAGTGGCGGAGCCTATATGGGACAAGGAGGAGGCGGACCGTGCCGAGCAAGGCCTACCGCCCCTCTTCGAGAAATACAGCGGTAACAAGCAGACCAGGAACTTTGTCAGGGCCCGGTACAAGAAGGACCAGAAAACAAAGGAGCTTACCACGGATCCGAAGACCAGGTAGCTTGAGCTTGTTCTGGTAAGGAATACACCCCCGCGTAATTAGCTCCATATGGTTGCATTCTAATTAATGAAGCCAAATTTCTAAATGGTTCACATTCCTTCCGCAGGCGACTGAAAGCAGTAGCGCGGGGTCGACTAAGAGCAACCCTTGGGACACCACTCTAAATAGGGCGTTGAATGTAATGAAGAAGAAGGATAAGCTCAGTAAGCCGACGTCAGCTGGTCGTGTGGCCGGCAAAGGCTTGTCGACAAAATGGGAGTCATACTATACCACTGTTGTGCGGAAGGAGAAAAAGACCAGCTCGGAAAGCCAGGCGCGAGAGGTTCAAGAACTCAACGAACAGGTGGCGCGGATTCCGGAGATTGTCCAAGAGCAAGTGGAACAACGACTCGGAGCGACGATCACCACCATTGTGCCTACCTTGATCTCGGGGTTGAGTGCGTGGATTGCGGGCGGCCAACAGGGGCCGCCCCCGATTCCTAGCTTCACGGCCAGCAACTCGCATAATGCGATGGCGGGGCCATTGGTGCCTCCGGCGGAGGCGGCATTGGTGTCTCCGACGCCGGCACGGGAGCTTAATGCACCCGGGTGTACGCCGGCCGGCACCTCTGCAGCAAGCGGCCCCTCCATCAACTGCACGCCTGCCGTTGGCGGTGCGTCGACATTAGCCGAGCTCGACGCCATCATCACGGTAACTAATTAAGCCTCTCTCGGCCGAGGACTTCATCTCTTTGCCTTTGCTGGGCATCCCTGGCGCCCTACATGTTTTCGCAGGGCGCCGCCGATGTTCCGTGCACTCTCCTCCACTTCGTGAACAACGAGTTGGTCGATGTCGCCAAGGGCAAAATCGTTCAACCGGGCAACCCCTTGTTCCACGGTACCCAGATGCCACCCAACTTGTTTAGGGTTCAACTGGTTCGGGTGCTGCCAGGCTGCGACGACTTGTTACCTCCGATTCGACCCGTCGGGGCCGACGATGAAGACGTGATGACCCTCAGCGCCTGCCTGAGCTGGCCCCTGGTTTGGCCGAAGATCCAGATTCGTTTGGGGGCGGGGGACACCACCCCAAAGACAACACCGTCAGTCGTGCCGGCGCCAAGTCGGCCCCATGGCTAGACCGCCGTAACGGTGCCGGACATCCCTATGCCACTGGATCCAAACATGCATATGGCACAGGAACAGAACAACGACGACAACGACAATGATACATTTGGCAACGTCGATCAGTACTTTGCCGATCATGGGTACGATGGCGACTTCATGGGGCCTCCTTCTCAAGAACCAAACCCAACAAAAGACGTGTGCGATCTAGCTGGTACCGCGGAGAAGCCAAGTTGCAACAGGCGCCGTCTGGCGTTCAGCTCTCAGGAGACGCCTCCAGCTGCCGACTTCACCGAGCCTCAGATAGGCGAGGTGCGAAATATTATCAGCCCCAACACACTCAAGAAGGCGATCTGTGAGCAGAACTCGGTCCCATTACAGGAGAAGAAGAAGGCACGCAAAAGAAAGACTAAGAAGGGTGCGGGCCAGCCGGCACCGAGTATGATCCGTGCTCAGGACGGGCCACCTTCACCGCAGGATATCTCGAGGAGGGTGCATGTGGCGGGTAGGGCGATGCTACCGATAAATATGCTCAATGCTGCAACCGGTGCTATGCGGAGTCTGCATGACAGTGTTCTTGCTTTGGAGAAGCGGCGTCTCAGAGAGAAGGATGTGGCATGCCCCGGTTTTCACGGCCAAGGTGCCAGAGGGCAAGGGCTTTGTGGATAACTCCATCGGGCGTACGATCGTCCTGCGTTTTGATGACATCCACGCAATGTTGAACCTTCATCCGCTGCACTACACCTTCGTTCGGCTATTTTTGCTGAGTATGGAGATGCGGATCATTTGCGACAAGACCCCGGACATCGTGATAGTCGACCCCTTCTACATGCGTGCCAAGATCTTGGGCAGCGCTGGGGACCGGCAAGTCGCGAGTTCTTACCTCGAAGGTGTCATTCTAGCAAACCAAGATAAGGATAACTTCCTCGTGCCTTACTTTCCCGAGTAAGTCCTCCCCTCAACCGGCCCGTAACATATGAATTCTTACATTTCGATCGTTTTTCTTTTAACATTCCGTGTTTTCTGCAGTGACACACGTTGCACGCTCATCCTCCTAAGCCCCAAATATTCCATGGCCACGTATTTCGACCCGGACCGTCAGTCGAACGTAGACTACACAAATGTCAAGAAGGTTCTTGATGATGTTCTCCCCGGCTACGCCAAATCTGGAGGCACCTTCACCAGGCCTAATCGTAAGTACGGCAAGCATGTGTTCTCCCACAATACGATGTTCTGCTGCGTCAAGCAGCCGCCTGGCGGTCAGAAGGGTGCCTACTACTCCATCCATCACATGCGGGCGATCGTACGGGACCATCATCAACTTCTGCTACCGAGTAAACTCAAAGATTGGGCAAAGAGCGTGTCGGCAATCCAGGACGCGGACCTCCGACAAGAATTCTTTCGCATCCAGTCAGAGTTTGCGGAAATCATCCATCAAGATGTACTTCGTACCTCGGGGCAGTTCTACCTCAACAATCAACCGTCCAACAGTGACATCGACACAATGCTACAAATGCAGGCTGACAACGACCGTTATTTCATGACTCCCACGATAGACGGCGGCTTCATCCATGCTCCGGTCCCTTGAGTTGAGTCGAAAGCAGTGATGTTGTGTCTAGTTCTGAAACATCGATTGGCTCATGTTGTAATTAAACTTTAATGAACTTGTAGTATGTCTCTTTGGTTTCGAGAGTCGTTCAACTTAGATGTAATCGATGCTATTAATGTCTTGCTTTTCTCTTCCGATCGTTCTGTTGCATACTTATATATTGCTTATGTATTGTCTATGAATTGGTACTAACGTTTCGTTTGGCTAGTGCATAGCGATGCCGACGTATGTCGTGTACAAGGGTAAGGTTCCCGGAGTCTACGATGACTGGGAGGAGTGTCGGAGACAGGTTCACCGATTCAGCGGTAACAGTTACAAAGGGTACACCACTAGGGCCGAGGCCGAATCTAGATACGCCCGCTATCTAGCGGGAGAGGGGAGGGAGCGTTGGAGGAACTGGATGAAGACGAGTTTCATCGTGATGATGCTCATCGTGATGACCGCAGCTCTCTTCTATGTGATGGTAGTTTAGATGATCGATATCGACTTGTAATGTGAAGACAAACTCGCTACTCGCGGTCTCGAGACTTGTAATATAATGTTCTATCTTTGTTTGGTCTTTTCAATTCGGAGACTAATATGATGAATTGTATTCGGAGACTAATATGATGAATTGTATTCAAAGACTAATCTTCTATTGTATTCGATGAATCTGTTGTTGATGTGTGCTGTCTATATTTTGTCAAATTATAAATTTTGTAACCTGTGCAAAAAACAGAAAATAAAAAATAAAAAAAACCTAATATTCATACTAATGGCGCATCACATGACAGTGCGCCATTAGTATGATAGTGCATACTAATGGCGCATCACTGGGCAGTGCGCCATTAGTATGCCGCGGTTACTAATGGCGCATCCAGTGGTGGTGCGCCATTAGTATGCCAAAGCACCTGGGTATACATGGCCCCTGGGAGGCATACTAATGGCGCACCCTGGCCTATACTAATGGCGCACCCGCGGTGCGCCATTAGTATACCAGATACTAATGGCGCACCAGGTGGTGCGCCATTTGTAAAAATTACTAATAGCGTGCTATTAATGGCGCACCATAGATGCGCCATTAATGGCCATTTGAGGTGCGCCATTAGTAGGGGTTTTTCTAGTAGTGCTAGTTACAACTAGTAATGGCGCACTTCCTATGGATGCGCCATTAGTATGTTTGGACAGGCGCACTAGTTCAAAAAAAATTTGATACTAATGGCGCACCTTGGGCAAGGTGCGCCATTAGTAGTTTCAACTCTAATGGCGCATCAGAAGGTGGTGCGCCATTAGTATATACTAATGGCGCACCACTTGTCTGGTGCGCCATTAGTGTCAATCCCATCTATAGCCCTTTTTCTAGTAGTGTATGATGTTTGAGTAGATCTGTTTTGTCCTAATGGCTATTTGATGATCGTGATTGGTTTGAGTTGTATGTTTTATTATTGCTGCTGTCCTATGGTGCCCTCCGTGTCGCGCAAGCGTGAGGGATTCCCGCTGTAGGGTGTTGCAATACGTTCATGATTCGCATATAGTGGGTTGGTGAGTGACTGAAACACAAACCCGAGTAAGAGGGATTGTTGCGTATGGGATAAAGGGGACTTGATGCTTTAATGCTATGGTTGGGTTTTACCTTAATGAATCTTTAGTAGTTGCGGATGCTTGCTAGAGTTCCAATCATAAGTGCATATGATCCAAGTAGAGAAAGTATGTTAGCTTATGCCTCTCCCTCAAATAAAATTGCAATAATGATTACCGGTCTAGTTATGGATTGCCTAGGGACAAATAACTTTCTCGTGACAACAAGCTCTTTACTTTTAATAATTTAGTTGTTTCTTTATCTAAACAGCCCCTAGTTTATATTTATGTGTTCTTTACTTTCTTGCAAGCCTATCCAACAACACCTACAAAGTACTTCTAGTTTCATACTTGTTCTAGGTAAAGCAAACGTCAAGCGTGCGTAGAGTTGTATCGGTGGTCGATAGAACTTGAGGGAATATGTATTCTACCTTTAGCTCCTCGTTGGGTTCGACACTCTTACTTATCGAAAACTGTTGCGATCCCCTATACTTGTGGGTTATCAAGACATTTTTCTGGCGTCGTTGCCGGGGAGTCATAGCGTGGGGTGAATATTCCCGTGTGTGCTTGTTTGCTTTATCACTAAGTAATTTTTATTTGTTGTTCTTAGTTGTTCTCTATCTTTAATTATGGATATGGAACACGAAATACCAAAAAAGTTAGGTGTACTTTCTGCTCATGGAGATGGGGAACCTCCTAAAACCATCGATGCTAGTTATGTGAAAGATATTACGTACTACTTTAATAATCCTGAGAAAACCCCATTCAATTATGTAATGGGAGTAACGTTGGATCAACGTGAATACTTTAGGGATTATCGCTTAACACAAAAAGGGAAACTATTATGGGATCAAATTCATATATTGAAGTGGTATGCTTGGCAACTATGCGTGGAATATGATTATACTTGTTGCTCTAGGATGAATTCTCCGCACCTTCCCTTTTCATGCAAATTTAATGATAATAAAACCTTAGCTTCTTATGCTAATGGTATATATGATTACCATGATGTGGAACAAATAGAAGAATTTGTTGCTTTTATGGGTGCTTATGAAATTGAAGCTATGTGTAAAGAGTTTGAGGATTTTGATGATGTTGTTTATAGATCTGAAAATTTAGCTATCCTCAAATATTGCTATGAGAATTATAAATACAATTATCAAATTAATGCACTTATTAGGAAAGTCTCCGATGTCCAAGAAGAGACTAATATTTTGCAGGAAGATATGGAAGAAGAAATTGATGAAATTGTGAGCTCATTGGATGAAAAAGATGATGAGGAGAGTGAAGAACAAAAGGAGGAAGAGTGGATTGATCACCCGTGCCCACCTTCTAATGAGAGTAACTCTTCAACTCATACATTGTTTAATTCCCCTTCGTGCTTACCGAAGGATGATTGCTATGATCCCTTGAATTATTTTGAAATATTCCTTTTTGATGATACTTGTGGCCAAGATGCCAATATGAATTATGCTTATGGAGATGAACTTGCTATAGTTCCTTATGTTATGAATAAAATTGTTGCTATTGCACCCACGCATAATAGTCCTATTATCCTTTTGAATTCTCCCGACTACACTATATCGGAGAAGCTTGCACTTATTAAGGATTATATTGATGGGTTGCCTTTTACCATTGCACATGATGATTTTGATGAATATAATATGCATGTGCTTGCTGCTCCTACTTGCAATTATTATGAGAGAGGAACTATATCTCCACCTCTCTATGTTTCCCACACGATAAAATTGCAAGAAACTGTTTATACTATGCATTGGCCTTTACTATGTGTGCATGAATTGTTCTTTTATGACATGTCGATGCATAGGAAGAGAGTTAGACTTCGTCATTACATGATTTATGTTACTTTGTGCTCACTGCTAAATTACAAATCATTGTTAATTAAAATTGGCTTTGATATACCTTGGGATCCGGGTGGATTCATTACTTGAGCACTAAATGCCTAGCTTAATGGCTTTAAAGAAAGCGCTGCCAGGGAGACAACCCGGAAGTTTTAGAGGGTCGTTTATTTCTGTTGAGTGCTTTCATATAGTTTGAAAAAACAAAAAAAATAAAGAGGGGAACCTAAAAACTTTTCAAAAAGGAAAGTGAAAGTAAGAAAGACAAGCATTGTTGAAGTGGGAGAGCTCCTTGAACTTTTTCATGCTCACGGAAACTTTGTGAATCTTGATTACAGAAACTTTTCAACAAAAATAATTATCCCCTTGTACAATTCCATTGTATTATAAAAATAATGTGCCAAGGTTTGCCTTTAGGATGTTTACAATGCTTGTTGGGTTGTACGGTGCAGGACTGAAACTTTGGCTGTAGTACGCGATTTTACATTTTTAACTGCAACGTCAAATGGTTCTGATTCCTTTTGAACTGTCTTGCTGTACAACTTTTTTATTTTTCCCAATTTTGGTAGAATTTTTGAGTTAACATAAGTATGGTGGATGTTCAGATTGCTACAGACTGTTCTGTTTTTGACAGATTCTGTTTTTGATGCATAGTTTGCTTGTTTTGATGAATCTATCAATTTATATCAGTGGATTAAGCCATGAAAAAGTTATATTACAGTAGACACAATGCAAAAAAAATATGAATTGGTTTGCAACAGTACTTAGAGTGGTGATTTGCTTTATTATACTAACGGATCTTACCGAGTTTTCTGTTGAAGTTTTGTGTGGATGTAGTGTCTAATCGAGGATGTTTCGATACGCGAAGAAGGAAGAGAGGCAAGAGCTCAAGCTTGAGGATGACCGAGGAACCCCAAGTAAATATTCAAGGAGACTCAAGCATCTAAGCTTGGGGATGCTGGGGAGGCATCCCCTCTTTCTTCAACAAGTATCGGTATGTTTCGGATTCGTTTCGTTCATGCATTATATGCAAGTCCTGGAGCGTCTTTTGCAATTAGGTTTTTATTTTTCTTTTATGCACCATGCTGGTATGAGATAGTCCTTCGTTAATTTATAGAATGCTCATTGCACTTCACTTAAATCTTTTGAGTGTGGCTTTATAGAATGCTTCATGTGCTTCACTTATATCATTTGAAGTTGGATTGCCTGTTTCTCTTTATATAGACAACCGCCATTTGTAGAATGCTCTTTTTCTTCACTTATATTTGTTAGAGAGTGGGCACATCTTTTGTAGAAATAATTAAACTCTCTTTCTTCGCTTATATCTATTTAGAGAGATGACAGGAATTGGTCATTCACATGGTTAGTCATAAAATTCTACATAAACTTGTAGATCGCTGAATATGATATGTTTGATTCCTTGCAATAGTTTTGCGATATAAAGGTGGTTATATTAGAGTCATGCTAGTGGGTGGTTGTGGATTGTAGAGACACTTGTGTTGAGGTTTGTGATTCCCGTAGCATGCACGTATGGTGAACCGCTTTGTGATGAAGTTGGAGCACAATTTTATTTATTGATTGTCTTCCTTATGAGTGGCGGTCGGGGACGAGCGATGGTCTTTTCCTACCAATCTATCCCCCTAGGAGCATGCGCGTAGTACTTTGTTTTCAATGGCTTGTAGATTTTTGCAATAAGTATATGAGTTCTTTATGACTAATTGAGTCCATGGATTATACGCACTCTCACCCTTCCATCATTGCTAGCCTCTCTTGTGCCGTGCACTTTCACCGGTACCATACACCCACCATATACCTTCCTCAAAACAGCCACCATACCTACCTATCATGGCATTTCCATAGCCATTCCGAGATATATTGCCATGCAACTTTCATCATCATCATCATCATATAGATGACTTGAGCATTCATTGTCATATTGCTTTGGATGATCGTAAGATAGCTAGCATAATGTTTTCATGGCTTGTCCGTTTTTTGATGTCATTGCTATGCTAGATCATTGCACATCCCGGTACACCGCCGGAGGCATTCATATAGAGTCATATCTTTGTTCTAGATATTGAGTTGTATGTAAATAAAAGTGTGATGATCATCATTATTAGAGCATTGCCCCAGTGAGGAAAGGACGAAGGAGACTATGATCCCCCCACAAGTCGGGATGAGACTCCAGACTTTACAAAAAAAAATAAAAGAGGCCAAAGAAGCCCAAATAAAAAAAGAGGCCAAAAAAGCCCACCAAAAAAAAGAAAATGAAAAAAATGAGAGAAAAGAGAGAAGGAGCAATGTTACTATCCTTTTACCACACTTGTGCTTTAGAGTAGCACCATGTTCTTCATAGAGAGAGCCTCCTATGCTTTCACTTTCATATACTAGTGGGAATTTTTCTTATAGAACTTGGCTTTTATATTCCGATGATGGGCTTCCTCAAATGCCCGAGGTCTTCATGAGCAAGCAAGTTGGATGCACACCCACTTAGTTTCAGTTCGAGCTTTCATACACTTATAGCTCTAGTGCATCCGTTGCATGGCAATCCCTACTCACTCACATTGATATCTATTGATGGGCATCTCCATAGCCCGTTGATACGCCTAGTTGATGTGAGACTTTCTCCCCTTTTGTCTTCTCCACATAACCTCCACCATCATATTCTATTCCACCTATAGTGCTATGTCCATGGCTCACGCTCATGTATTGCGTGAAAGTTGAAAAAGTTTGAGAATATTAAAGTATGAAAAAATTGCTTGGCTTGTCATCGGGGTTGTGCATGATTAAATACTTTGTGTGATGAAGATAGAGCAACAGCCAGACTATATGATTTTGTAGGGATAACTTTCTTTGGCCATGTTGTTTTGAAAAGACATGATTGCTTTATTGGTACGCTCGAAGTATTATTGTTTTTATGTCAAATGATAGACTATTGCTTTGAATCACTCGTGTCTTAATATTCATGCCATGATTAGACATATGATCAAGATTATGCTAGGTAGCATTCCACATCAAAAATTATTCTTTTTTATCATTTACCTACTCGAGGACGAGCAGGAATTAAGCTTGGGGATGCTGATATGTCTCCGTCATATCTATAATTTTTTATTGTTCCATGCCAATATTATTCACTTTCATATACCTTTTGGCAACTTTTTATATTATTTTTGGGACTAACATATTGATCCAGTGCCCAGTGCCAGTTCCTGTCTGTTGCATGTTTTTTGTTTCGTAGAAACCCAATATCAAATGGAGTCCAAACGGGAAAAAAACGGACGCAATTTTTTTGGAATATTTATGATTTTTGGGAAGTAAAATCAACGCGAAACGGTATCCGAGGTGGGCACGAGGTAGGGGGGCGCGCCCTACCCCCCAGGCGCGCCCCTGACCCTCGTGGTCCACCCATAAGGCGGTTGATGCTCTCCTTCTGGCGCATTTACAAGGAAGATCTGAGCGAAAGATTCACCCCAATCGGAGTTACGGATCTCCAGATATAAAGGAAACGGTGAAGGGGTAGAATCTGCCAACGCAGAGAACGCAGAAATAGAGAGATAGATCCAATCTCGGAGGGGCTCTCTCCCCTCCCACGCCATGGGAGCCAAGGACCAGAGGGGAAACCCTTCTCCCATCTAGGGAGAAGGCCAAGGAAGATGAAGAAGAAGGGAGGATCTCTCCCCCTTGCTTCCGGTGGCGCCAGATCGCCGCCAGGGGCCATCATCCTCACCGCGATCTTCACCAACACAGCCGTCATCTTCACCAACATCTCCATCACCTTCCCCCATCTCTATGCAGCGGTGTAACCTCTCTCTTACCCACTGTAATCTCTACTTAAACATGGTGCTCAACGCTATATATTATTTCCCAATGATGAATGGCTATCCTATGATGTTTGAGTAGATCTGTTTTGTCCTAATGGCTATTTGATGATCATGATTGGTTTGAGTTGTATGTTTTATTATTGCTGCTGTCCTATGGTGCCCTCTGTTTCGCGCAAGCATGAGGGATTCCCACTGTAGGGTGTTGCAATACGTTCATGATTCGCTTATAGTCGGTTGGTGAGTGACTGAAACACAAACCCGAGTAAGAGGGATTGTTGCGTATGGGATAAAGGGGACTTGATGCTTTAATGCTATGGTTGGGTTTTACCTTAATGAATCTTTAGTAGTTGCGGATGCTTGCTAGAGTTCCAATCATAAGTGCATATGATCCAAGTAGAGAAAGAATGTTAGATTATGCCTCTCCCTCAAATAAAATTGCAATAATGATTACCGGTCTAGTTATCGATTGCCTAGGGACAAATAACTTTCTCGTGACAACAAGCTCTTTACTTTTACTAATTTAGTTGTTTCTTTATCTAAACAGCCCCTAGTTTATATTTGCTTGTTCTTTACTTTCTTGCAAGCCTATCCAACAACACCTGCAAAGTACTTCTAGTTTCATACTTGTTCTAGGTAAAGCAAACGTCAAGCGTGCGTAGAGTTGTATCGGTGGTCGATAGAACTCGAGGGAATATTTATTCTACCTTTAGCTCCTTGTTGGGTTCGACACTCTTACTTATTGAAAACTGTTGCGATCCCCTATACTTGTGGGTTATCACAAGCAAGCCGAAGAACTGAAGGATTTAAGAGCCCAATTATCGGATGCTTTGAAGGAGAACAAGAAGGTGAAAGGCGGCATATTTAGTATGCTCTTTAACCTATCTGTCACACAGTCTCCTGTTTGAAATTTTTACAAGCTTGCTTCTATAGGTGTGCTGACTGGACGTCCCAAAGGAGAAGTGTCCGGATTCCAAGGCAACCTGCTACAAGAGCTGTCCAAAGTGCACGAGTGAGCTCGGAAAGCATTGAGGAACATGGCGAAGTCTTTATGGCCATCCGACTCCCCTCCAGGAAGTATGGATGAGCTTGCGAATTTATTCAAGGGAGGTCGTCGCCGTTTGGAGCTATGGAAGGTATCAGCATAACAGGAAGGCGCCCAAGAAGCCTGGGCCATGATGAAAACATGGTATACCAAGCTTGATCCGAATCATATGGCCCGGATCGGACCTCAGGGACCAATTGTACAGGAAATTCGTGTTAGCTTAGTGCACGACCAAGTGAACATAGCCGCTAAGTTTCTCAACAGGATTGTAAACTAGACAACCTGTTAGAGGGTCTAGAGGAAGAAGTTTTCAAATCCAAGTAGTAGTATACTTTATCGAAAAACTTATCACCAGCCGAATTTGTAAAATGATTGTCATGGCAAACTTTCCGCTTCAGCCTCCATAACCCGAGGTTTGGAGTGCTTCCGGATACCATTGGTAAACACCAAGGTATGTTCGGCAACTAGGCAGTCCAGTCATAGTTGCTTAAACAGACCAGTTGTATTCAGGGAGTTATGTTATATTACATTTGATCGTAAGAAACATCTTCTAGAGAGAATAGTTCCGTTAAGGGTTCCTTTCCCTGGGCCAACATGCGTTGTTGCGCATACATAAACTGTGATGCCATAAATCGCAATACACATTATAGTTTGGGGGCATGTATTGCGACATGGGTAGTTCGTTTCTTGTCCGCTAACCGATTATTCCCTTAAGAATGCTAGCTTTCGGTTTCACCCGTCTGAGGTACACTTCTGGATGACCCGGCTGTAACAATCGCAGAGGTGCTCGCTTTATGCCCTAGCCGAACAAGTGGGAACGTAGGGCATAAGCACAGGAGCCAGGCAACCCAGCTTGGCAAAAACTTAAGTCATAACGGTGCATATAATGGCGAAGAGAGGACACATATGAGTAGACAACACATATATACGGTGAGCTTGACGCTCCAAAATAATAATCAGAATAAGCTTCTGTAAAAAAGAGGCCGCCAGGTGTCATGGGGTGTGTACATTTAATGATGTATATCCCTCGAGTGTGCGGTTGATCCGAACACTGGTAGAAGTTGCACAAAAACCAAAAAAAGAGAGGAATAGCGGTGAGAGGGAGAAAAGACGAAAAAATTTACAAGTGTGGACTTAGGCATAGAATCTTCGGAGCCGAGCGGGCGTTCCATGGGTTTAGTTCCAAACGATTATCTGAAGCGTTGCGCAGGCGATAGGCTCCTCCAGTGAGAACTTCATCTATGATGAAGGGACCCTCCAATTTGGGCTTGAGCTTGTCCTTTTTCTTCTCTGGTAGGCGCAGGACGAGTTCACCGACATTATAAGTCTTTGCCCATACTTCCCTGCTTTGATATCGCCGAGCTTGCTGTTGGTAAAATGTGGAACGGGCCTTCGCGACGTCGCGCTCCTCCTCCAATCCATCTAGATCGTCCTGCCAATCGATCTCGGCCTCTCTCTATTCATACATGCGCACTCGAGGTGAGTGATGAATAATGTCGCAAGGCAATACTGCCTCGGTGCCGTACACCATGAAAAAAATGTGTGTATCTGGTCGTGCGATTGGGTGTGGTACGCAGCCCCTAGAGTACGGAATCGAGTTCTTCAACCCAGTGCTTGTCTGATTCATGCAGAGATCGTACTAGCCTGGGTATAATGCCGCTCATTATCAAGTCGTTAGCCCATTCGACCTGACCATTTGTCTAAGGGTGATATATAGAGGCATAATCGAGCTTAATGCACAAATTAGCGCACCAGGTTTTCACCTCATCGGCCATAAAGTTAGAACCGTTGTCAGTAATAATAATGTGCGGCACACCGTAGCGGTGTACCACACCGGATATGTAATCTATAATTGGTCCAGCTTCGGCCGTTTAGACTGGTTTGGTTTCTATCCACTTAGTGAACTTGTTGACCATAACCAGTAAATATTTCTTCTTATGGCTTCCCCCTTTAAGGGGTCCGACCATGTCGAGCCCCCAGACCACGAAAGGCCACGTAATGGGGATTGTTCGTAAGGTAGTGGGCGGCATATAACTTTGATTTGTGAAAAGTTGGCATCCAACACATCGCTGTATGAGGTCTTGTGCATCTGCCCGGGCCGTGGGCCAAAAGAAACCCGTACGGAAAGCCTTACTTACAAGGGCCCGGGCTGCAGCGTGATGGCCACCAAGACCGGCATATATTTCGTCCAACAGCTATCGTCCTTCTTCTTCGAAGGTACACCTTTGGAGTACTCCGGTGGTACTTTTCTTGTACAGTTCCCCCTCATGGTTGCCTTCGAGCGTCGAACAATGCGGCGGTCCTCTGTCTGGTCATCAGGGAGCTCGTTCCTTGTAAGGTAGGTGAGGAAAGGTTCGGTCCATGGGGGAAATTACAACCATGATTTCATGAGCTGATGGTGTTACTTCGGTGCCCGAACCCCCGACGATGTCGAGACAGTGTTCGGAATCTAAGGGTATGGTTGGCTCTGGGACGATGTTGCCGCTATCGTCCTGCCACACGACGAATGGCATAAAGAGCCTCTCGACAAAGGTGTTAGGCGGGACGGGGTTGCGCTTGGCGCCCATGCGGGCAAGTATGTCAGCAGCTTGATTACTCTCTCGAGCCACATGATGAAACTCAAGCCCTTCAAACCGAGCTGATATTTTGAGTACGACGTTGCGGTAAGCCGCCATCTTTGAATCTTTTGCATTGAAATCTCCGTTTATCTGAGATATTGCAAGGTTTGAGTCCCCGCATACTTCAAGGCATTCTATGCCCATGGAGACGACCATCCGGAGACCATGTAATAGGGCCTCGTATTCGGCTGCATTGTTAGAATATGTATATAGGATTTGGAGCACATAACGGATTTTGTCTCCTGTGGGGGATGTCAAGACAACATCAGCCCCCAATCTAGCTAACATTTTAGAGCCGTCGAAGTGCATCACCCAGTTGGAATATGTGCCATATTCTTTAGGGATTTTGGCCTCTGTCCATTCAGCGATGAAGTCAGCCAACACCTGAGATTTGATAGCTCGGCGTAGCTTGTAAATCATTTCAAATGGTAAGGCCTCAATGGTCCATTTGGCAATCCGGCCAATGGCGTCCCAATTGTTTATGATGTCATTAAGTGGTACTACAGAAGCCACCGTGATGGAGCACTCTTCAAAGTAGTGATGCAGCTTGCGGGATGCCATAAAGACCGCATATGCTATCTTTTGATAATGCGGGTATCGGGATTTGCATGGTGTAAGGATAGTCGATACATAATACACTGGTTTTTTAAGTGGGAATTTATGTCCCTCCTCCTCTCGTTCAACGACGAGGACCGCACTCACCAACTAGTGAGTTGTAGATATGTAGAGAAGCATTGGTTCACCGACGCTTGGTGCAGCCAGGATTGAGTTACTTGCAAACAAAGCCTTTATTTCTTCCAGTCCGGCTGTGGCAGCGTCGGTCCACACGAAGTGGTCAGTGCGTCGTAGCAAGCGATATAATGGCAACACCTTTTCCCCTAGTCTGGAGACAAAACGGCTTAAAGCTTCCATGCACCCGGCTAATTTTTGGACCTATTTGATGTTGTTGGTGTTGCCAACTATGACAAGGTTCGGATTTTAGCGGGGTTTCCTTCGATTCCTCTATTGGAGATGATGAACCCAAGTAGTTTTCCGGCTGGAACGCCTAAAACGCATTTTTCCGGATTGAGCCGTATGTCATATGGTCGGAGGTTGTCGAATGTAAGGCGTAAGTCCTCCACCAATGAATCGACATGTTTGGTTTTGATGACTACGTCATCTACATATGCCTCCACAGTTTTGCCGATCTATTTTTCCAGGCATGTTTGGATCATGCGTTGGTAGGTGGCGCAGGCATTCTTGAGCCCGAAAGGAATAGTGTTTAAGAAGAAGGGACCATACGGTTTGATGAATGCCGTGGCGGCCTGGTTGGATTCTTTCATCTTAATTTGATGATATCTGGAATATGCGTCGAGGAAGCAAAAGGAATCGTGCCCTCGGTTGCGTCAATAATCTGGTCGATTCAAGGTAGTGGAAAGGGGTCCTTAGGGCAAGACTTGTTAAGGTCTTTGAAATTGACACACAGGCGCCAGGATTTATCCTTCTTAGGTACCATGACCAGGTTTGTTAGCTAGTCCGGATGTTTGATCTCTTTGATAAACCCAGATTCGAGTAGCTTGGCTAGCTCCTCCCCCATATCCTATCGTTTGGGTTTGGAGAATCAGCGCACAGTTTGTTTGACTGGTTTGTATCCTTTTAGTATATTAAGACTATGCTCGGCCAGTCTTCGTGGGATACCTGGCATATCCGAAGGGTGCCAGGAAAAAATGTCCCAGTTCTCACACAGGAATGCGCATAATACGGCGTCCACCGTTGGATCCAGCTATGCCCCAATGGAAGCTGTTTTCATGGGGTCCGTCGGGTGGACCTGAAATTTGAATATTTCGTCTGCTGGCTTGAAGGAAGTAGATTTGTGTCTCTTATCGATGATTAGATCGTCCCTATCTACTATAGAATGTAGAGTGGTAAATTCCTTGGCCGCGAGCGCCTCGGATAGTGCCTCGGGGCCAGGGAGGCGGTTTTGTTTTCAGTGCGGAGTGCTATGTCCGTATCACAGGTGACAGCGATAATTCCATTGGGCCCGGGCATTTTGAGCTTCATATACCCGTAATGGGGTATGGCCTAGAAGCGTGTGAATGCATCTCTCCCCAGCAAGGCATGATACCTGTTGTTGAATGGTGCTACATGGAAGAGTAACTCTTTGGACCTATAGTTCTCCGGCGTGCCAAATACCACATCGAGTTTCACTTTTCCCGAGCATCTGGCTTCTCGACTGGGGATAATACTGTGAAAGGTTGTGTTACTTTGCTCAATGCAACTCCTATCTATTTGCATTTTTTTGAGCGTGTCCTCGTAATTGAGGTTTAGTCCGCTACCGCCGTCCATGAGAACTTTAGTGAGCCGAAAGTTGTCTACTATTGGGTTTAGGACCAAAGCGGCTGGTGCTCAGATTGAGCGAGCTCTTGGTTCTTCATTGGCATTGAAAGTGATCGTCGTGTCGTTCCAAGGATTTATTGCTGCCACATGGGAGACTTCGGTGAGGTCGCGGAGCACCCTCTTGCGCCAATTATTCGAAGAAAAGGTCTCGACGACCATGAATACTTTGGGATCATTGTCCTTCGAAGAATAGTTCTCTGGAGTGTTGTTGGTGAGGAGACCCTCGCCGCTTTTGGCCACCTGCCGGAGTATCCAACATGCTCGAAGGCTATGCGTTGGTTCATTGTCCCGCGTCGTGTGAATTTTGCAGGGCTTGTCGACCCATTCCTTGATGATAGTTCTATGCCCTGAAACGGGTTTAATTTTCTTTCCACGGGATAATGATTGGGTGTTCCGCGGAGGTGCCACCTATTTGCCCATCCAGGGGATGGCTTAAAGGCCTGCGGTTCCCAGCGGGCTGTCTGGGTTTTCTAGGCGCTTTCCATTGCGTAGTACTTCTGTACTATGTGTGCCAAATCGGCAAAGTATAGTACACGATGGTGGTTGAGGGCATTAAGGATTCCCTCATCCGTGCAATTGTTGCGAAATACCGAGATCATGTAGTCGTTACAACAATCCTTGATCTTGTTTTTAACAAGTAGGAATCTAGCTCAAAAGTGGTGGACTGTTTCCTGAGGCTGCTGCTGCACATACATTAAGTCGCACATGTCCGGAGGACCAGAGTTGCTTGGGGAATATTGACTGTGGTGGGTGGGCGGGTTCAAATCCGGATCCTGACCCACTGAGAAGTCCGGATTCTAAAGAATTTCCGAGGTTACCGGCCTGGGCTCCGGAGCATCCGGTGTGTTTTTAGGCTTAACGCCTGATTCCATGTTCGGAGGACAAGAAGTCTCCTCCAGAAGACAGGAGTCTGGTTTTCCGGATTCGCAAACCCGAACATACTTTGTTCTCAACGTAGGAGACGAGCCATTGTCAGCTTGTTCCTCCATGATTGCCACGTGATGGGTGATCGGCGGAGATCTGATTTCCCTCTAATCGGGTTTAAGCCCGATCCGATCATAGTCGGTTGCGACCCCCAGGGCGGCGATGTGATCTAGCAGTTCGTTCAAGGCCGATACATCTGCCGGATCCATTTTGTTGGAGATTCAGGGCTGACGCGGAGGCGATTTTTGGCAATGAGTTTCTTCTGGCTTGACGGCCGGGCAAGCGCCCATAATGAAGTTGCCGAGTCTGAGAGTTTGCCCTAAAGCTAGGGCTTCTCTGGAAGTGATGTTGTCTTTGATGACAAGGAAAGCCATCAATCCTTCTGTTGATGGCACAGAGGAACTCCCAATGAAAGCACCAATGTCGGTGTCAAAACCGGCAAATCTCGGGTATGGGGTCCCGAACTGTGCGTCTGAGGATCTAAGGTAACAAGGAGGCAGGGGACACGATGTTTACCCAGGTTCGGGCCCTCTTAATGGAGTTAATACCCTACTTCCTACTTAATTGACTTTAATGGGTATAGGGGTTACAAGAGTTGATCTACCTCGAAATCATAATGGCTAAACCCTAGATGTTTAGCCTGTATGATTGTGATCGCCCCTATGGACTAAACCCTCTAGTTTATATAGACATTGGTGGGATCTAGAGTTGTACAGAGTCGGTTAAAGAGAAAGGAAGGTACATGATCCAAATGCCAAGCTTGCCTTCCATGTAAAGGAGAGTCCCATCCGGACACGGGGGAGGTCCCTCTATCTCGTATCTTCATGACCCATTAGTCTGGTCCATGTCACATAGGCCGGCTCCCCGAGGACCCCATAGTCCAGGACTCCCTCACTCCCATCAATGCATAGGGCCTCAGTGGCCTTCTGAAACTCTTGCTCACTGGTTTCCTCTTCATCCCCTTCATCACTCTCATCATCACAAGCTTCCTTCTCTTGACCCCTGGCGGGTTTTCCTTTGTTCCTAAAGAGTTTGTCGTGGCGATTTACTTCACCGTGTCGGCCCTTGCCGCTAGCGGCATTCTGATCTTTTTCCTTGTCACTCTTATTGTACTCAGCTCTCTACCTCTTGACAAGCTGCTCAACCTTATAACACTATTGAAGGTCCTGCCCCTTGGTCTGATGGATCTTGCAATATGGCCCATTGCCCTTCCCGGCCTTCTCGGCAGCCGCAACTGTAAGTGCATCTAGTGCCCCTTAGTGATTTTGGTGTATTGAAGACTTATAGGTTAAGGGACTGATGCGTTTGTGAGTGTACACAGGTCTATAAGTCTATGAGGAGTTTGATATCTACAGAGAAAGTCGACCCCTAAAAATGAAGTTCTTCGACTGAAGACATTGATATTCAGAAGACTTTTTGAAGACTTTGAAAGTGAAGAAATTGGTGTGACCCTGAAGACTTGATATTCACTTGAGGAACATGAAGCCTGAAGACTTTTGTTTTCGTAGTTTCATTTTCTCTTTCTTGAGTCATAGGAAACACCGTACTGTTAAAGGGGGTCGAGGAAATACTAAGGAAAAATTTCCATGTGATGCTCAACTCAAAATCCTACACCTACCAATCCCTTCGAGTGAAGCCATTGGAAATCCCATACAGTTTAGTCAATTTCTTCAGTGACAGAGACGCAGTTCTTCTGTTCACTGAGGACTTTGCTCTGACTGAGGAGTTAGGAATTCGCCAGTGCGAATTGCTTACACAGTGAGGAACATGATAGCCCTGAGGAATTTGAGAGTCAAATTTCCGACCGTTGCTGTGCTACGCACCGGCTGTCCCAAAATATCTTATCCACCTAACGGTCATATCATTGAAGGGCATTTATGTCTTATCATGTCGGGCTGCTCCCTAGGCTATAAATAGCCGCCCCCTACAACCACTAGTTGGTTGGGTGCTCCGAGAGAACTTGACACTTGTCATTTGAGAGCAACCCATCCTCCGAGGACTTTGAGCGAAAATCATCAAGTGAGGAAAATCCCAAAACCAAACCCCCACAAACCCAAAGTGATTGAGCATCACTGAAGAAATTGATCCTGCGTGGATCCGACGCTTGTTACCTTTGAAGACTGTGCTTCTTCCAGACGGTTAGGCGTCATGGTCTAGAGCATCCAAGAGGAATTGTGGATCGCCGAGTGACCAAGTCTGTGAAGGTTTGGAAGTCACCTGAAGACTTACCCGAGTGATTGGACGAGGTCTGGGTGGCCTTAGTTCAAGGAGAATACAGTGAGGACTGGGTGTCCTGAGCTGCGTGCTCAGTGACTGGCTGTCCGGGACTACGTGTCCTCGAGTTTAAATACTCAGCCGCTCCAACCAGACGTACAACTGAGACATCAGTTGGAACTGGTTTACCAAATCATTGTCTTCACCAACTAACTGGTTCTATTTCCTCAACCCTTTCATTTCCTCATTACTGTGTTGAGTGTTTGTTCATATCTGTGCTTGAAGACATTGACTGAAGACTTTCTCAATTTCCTCAGTTCAATTTCTTCAGTATGTTTGTCTTCATCTTGTGTTATCCTGTGATTACGCTTTCTGTACTCTGTGCTTGTCTTCATTTCATCATGATGACCATGCTTGTATTCTGTTGTGCTTACTTCTGAGTACTTATTCCGCTACAAGTAGTTCTTCGCTAAGGAATTTCCTCACCATCAAATTCCTCAGTGAAGAATTCATAAAAATCGCCTATTCACCCCCCCTCTAGTTGATATAACGCACTTTCAATTGGTATCAGAGCAAGGTACTCCCTTGTTCTGTGTGATTTTGGTTTAACCGCCTGGAGTTTTAGTTATGTCGACCGCAGGTATGATCAAGGTCTCGGCTGGGTGTCCTACCTTTGATGGTACGGACTACCCCTACTGGAAAAACAAGATGCGAATGCATCTTGAGGCAATTGACAACGATCTCTGGTATGTTGTGGAAAATGGTGTTCCCTCTGTCACACCCTCACTGAACGCTACCGATGTGAAGAGATTCAAGCAAATCGATTCTCAAGCGAAGAATATCATATGTGGCCATCTGAGTAAAGGACAGTATAGAAGAGTGAGTGCTTTGGAAACTGCTAAGCTTATCTGGGATAGGCTATCCAAGGTGAATGAAGGAGTCTCAACTCAGCGTGACTCTCGAGTTGATGTTCTTCGGAATCTCTTCAACCGCTTTAAAAGACTCGACAATGAAAATGTCCAACGAACCTTTGATCGCCTCACTGACATCTCAAATGAGCTTCAAGCCCTCAGTGCCACTGACATCACTGATCATGAAGTGGTGAAGAAACTGTTCAGATCGCTTGATTCCTCATTTGATACTCTGGGACTGATGATACAAGAATGTGCTGACTACAAGTCTCTTGATCCCGCCGATATCCTCGAAAGGCTAAATACTCACGAGTTCCAGCTTGCTAAAAAGAGAGATCTCTATGGTTCGAGCTATGGCAAACCACGTGCCCTGAAGGCCAAGGCTGTGTCTGACTCTGAATGTGAAGATTCTGGTAGTAGCCTTGGTGATCCTGAAGAATTGAGCCAGGAGCTAGCACTGCTCGTGAAGAAATTCCAGAAGTTCTCAAGATGTGGTCGCTTTGGAAAATCCTCAAGAAGCAGTGATTCCTCATCCAGTGACTATAAGAGAAGGTTGTGCCACAAATGCAAGAAACCTGGTCACTATATTCAAGATTGTCCTCAGTGGGAAAAGGAAATGAAGAAGAAGAAATACAAGGATTACAGTTCTGATGATGCGAAGAAGAAGAAGAAATCTTCAAAATCTTTGTCATCAAAATCCTCGAAGTCTACATCTCACAAGAAGAGCAGCTCCAAGAAGACTCGGGCATTCATTGGCAAGGAAATGGACTCTGAAGCTGAATCTAAGGAAAATGAGGAAGAGGAGGCGTCTGAAGAATCTGAATCAGGTGTGGCGAGTCTGGCCTTCGCTACTGCTTTCGTCAGCAAGTCCATCTTCAACACTGAAGAAACTGACTCCACCGACAAGCCTGATGAAGATAATGACGGCTACGCTCCCACCTATTGCTTCATGGCAAAAGTTGCAAAGGTACTCAAATACAACTCCTCTGAATCTAGTGAAAATGAATCCGATGAGGATCTCAAGCCCAGCTACTCTAAACTTGCTAAGATTGCTGTAAAACAACAATGGGCTTTTGAAAAGGTTCAAAACATGCTAGACAAAAGTGATGATATGTTGGGTGAAGAAATGGATCGCACTAAAGCCCTGACTGAAAATCTTCAGAGACTTCAGTCTAGGTTTGATAACCTTCAAAGTCATCATAACACTCTCTTATCTGATCATGAGAAACTTTCTTATGAATTTCTTCAAGAAAAGCAAGATCACGACAAGCTTTCTTCTGAATCTCTTCAAAGAAAGGAAGATCTTGAAAAGCTAAGAGTGTGTTATGAAGATCTTCAGAAGGAGCGCGATTCGTTACTAGCTCAACAGATCAACACTTCTCAGGAAGAATTTGTTCCTCCATGCTTAAAGTGCATTGAACGTGAATCTGCTAACTCTTCACCTGAATGTTCAAATGCTTCAACTGTTACAAATTCTTCATCTGCCTCTGCTATCACTAATTCCTCATCTGAGGACATTGCTAGTATCACTGATAATGCAGGGCTGAAGGAATTGTACATGACAGGCATGTACAAAAGCCTCAAAGGGCATCAGACTCTATGTGATGTGCTTAAAAAGAAGATCCTCAACAGAAACCCTAGGAAAGAGGGTATTGCCTTTGAGAGGAAACTCAATGTTGATGGAACATACTGGAAGCCTGAGCAGTACCCCAAAACCTCATGGGTTGCTGCAAAGGGACCTCCAGTTGATCCATCTAACTTATCTGGCTTTACATGTGAATCTCCTCATTCTTCTGATGAGTCATTTGACTCCAACTATAAACTATTCAAAAATAAGAATGGTGAAGTATTTGCTAGATATGTTGGCACTAACTACAGGAACGGTTCCCCTATGAAGAAAATATGGGTTCCCAAAAGTTATGTTGAAAGTCTTCAGGTGAATGTCCTCATGACACCACCTGTGAAGAACAGGAACCCCAGATCGAATTCTTCATATGGACCAAATTCTTCGTATGGATCCAAGTCCTCATACGGACCAAATTCCTCACATGGATCAAGTTCCTCAAAAGGATCAAAGTCCTCATATGATTATCATCGTGCTAACAACTCTGTCTCGCAGGGTAGAGCTAAGGGCTATGAATATGTGCATTATTCTTCAAACCATTATGTTCATAAGTCCTTGAAGAATTTCTCTGCTTATTCATATGCTTACCCTAACCCCTCTTATGTGAATCGAAATGGTTTGGTAGCTTTGCCACCTTTCTCATATGGTGCTCGCAGAGTGATGAATTCTTTGCCACCCCTCCAGATGTGGGTGGTGAAGAAAAAGAACTAATATCTTCTGCAGGGTCAGGTCTCCAGACGTGCCTTAACGTCTGAAGAATTTGCTGGGGACCTGACGAAATTGCCTGAAAGGACGCAGGCGAATCATGATGAAATGAACCTTCATTTCACACGTCCTCATACTGCTATACCTGTTTACTGCTTGATGAAATTCATCTGATGAACTTGATATCATATTCTTCACTGATGAAGCATATGAGATTGTAAGTTACACTAATTCATCTGCAGGATGATCAACCCAAAACTACTAAATGGGTCCTCGATAGTGGATGTACAAATCACATGACTGGTGACAAGAATCTATTGATGGATGCTCCCTTATCACCGTCACATCTGAAGCATATCATCTTTGCGGACAAAGGCAAAAGTCAGGTATTGGGTCTTGGTAAGGTTGCAATCTCTAAGGATAAACACATGGACAAAGTCATGCTTGTTGAGTCCTTAGGATACAATCTCATGTCAGTCTCAATGCTTTGTGATCTTGATATGGTTGTTGTCTTTGGCAAGTATCGCTGTGTTGTGATTATGGAAGCTGACAATTCCAAAGTCTTCGAAGGCTTTAGGAGAGGAGATTTGTATATTGTTGATTTCTCTACAGGACCACAACCAGCCGTGTGTCTACTTGCAAAAGCTTCAGAAGGCTGGCTATGGCATCGACGACTTGGTCACGCAGGCATGAGGAATTTGCACACGCTTGCGAAGAAGAAGCATGTCATTGGCATTGAGAATGTCAAATTCCTCAAGGATCACTTATGCGGAGCCTGTGAAGCTGGAAAAATGAACAAGGCCAAGCATCCAGCAAAGACTATCATGACCACTACTCGTCCATTCGAATTGCTTCACATGGACCTCTTCGGACCTAATCATTACTCAGCAGTCACTAATGATGCATCTCTATACGGTTTTGTCATTGTTGATGATTACTCTTGATATACATGGGTACACATTGTTACTTACAAACATGAAGTGCAGGAAGTCTTCAAATGATTTTCCTCGAGGGCTTCAACCAACTTTGGTGTGAAGATCAAGCACATCAGAAGTGACAATGGAACTGAGTTCAAGAATTCCAGTCTTGATGCCTATCTTGATGAACTTGGTATTACTCATGAGTTATCTGCTCCCTATACTCCTTAGCAAAATGGCGTCGTGGAGCGCAAGAACAGAACTCTTGTTGAGATGGCTCGCACTATGCTCGATGAATACAAAACGCCTCAGCGTTTTTGGATTGATGCAATTGATACTGCGTGCCACATCATCAACAGAGTATATCTTCACAAATTCTTCAAGAAGACGGCCTATGAACTCCTCACTGACAAGAAACCCAATGTGAGTTATTTCAAAGTCTTCGGTGCTAAATGTTGGATTAGAGATCCTCACCACAACTCTAAATTTGCACCGAAAGCACATGAAGGTTTTATGCTTGGTTACGGAAAGGACTCGCACACCTACAGAGTCTTCAACATTGTTCTTCACAAGATTGTTGACACTGTAGATGTGTGGTTCGATGAAACTAATGGCTCGCAAAGAGAGCACCTACCTTCTGTGTTAGATGAACCAACACCTGAGGATTCTATCAAGTTCAAGGCAACTGAGGATGTCATTCCTACTGAAGAATCTGCTGAAGAATTCATTCCAGTTCATGAAGAACGTCGAGCAGATGCACCTGAAGAAAATGCTGAAGAAAATGGTGCTGAAGAAAATGTTAATCAAATTCCTCAGCGACAACCAGCTCATCCTCACGTTGCAAAAGAAGTACAAGTGGAGAAGATCATCGATGACATTAGTGCACCAGGTCCTCTCACACGCTCAAAAGCTTCACATTTATCTATCTTTTGTGGGCACTATGCTTTTGTCTCTATCACAGAGCCCACTAAGGTAGATGAAGCATTTATGGAGCCGGAGTGGATTCAGGCTATGCAAGAAGAATTACATCAGTTCGAGCTTAACAATGTCTGGGAACTGGTCAATCGCCCAGATCCTCGCAAGCATAATATCATTGGCACAAAGTGGATCTACCGCAACAAGCAAGATGAAAATGGCCTTGTGGTGAGGAATAAGGCACGACTAGTAGCTCAAGGCTACACACAGGTTAAAGGAATTGGTTTCGATGAAACTTTTGCACCTATTGCTAGACTTGAGGCATTCGCATATTAATTGCTTATGCTAACCATCATGATATCATGTTATATCAAATGGATGTGAAAAGTGCATTCCTCAATGGTAAGCATGAGGAAGAAGTATATTTTGCTCAACCCCCAGGTTTTGAAGATCCAAAGAATCCTGACAAAGTCTTCAGACTTAATAAGGCCCTCTATGGCCTCAAGCAAGCCCCTCGGACGTGGTATGATACATTGAAGGAATTCTTTGTGAAGAATGGCTTCACACCCGGTTCACTCGACCCTACTCTCTTTACTAAATCTTATGATGGTGAACTGTTTGTGTGCCAAATATATGTTGATGATATTATCTTTGGCTGTACTGACCAACGTTATAGTGATGAATTTGCGTATATGATGAGTGAAGAATATCAAATGTCTATGATGGGAGAGTTGAAATTCTTCTTAGGTCTTCAAATTCGTCAGCAGTGCAATGGCATATTCATATCTCAGGAGAAATACCTCAAAGATGTACTGAGGGAATTCGGCATGCAAGATTGCAAAGGCGTCAAAATTCCTATGCCCACAAATGGCCATCTATGCACTGATGAAAATGGTATTGACTTCGATCACAAGGTATACCGCTCCATGATTGGTTCTTTATTGTACTTATGTGCATCTAGGCCAGATATAATGCTTAGTGTTTGCATGTGTGCCCGATTTCAAGCTGCACCGAAGGAATCACACCATAAGTCTGTGAAGCATATTCTTCCATATCTAGCTCACACACCAACACTAGGATTATGGTACCCCAAGGGCTCTGCTTTTGATCTCATTGGATATTCTGACTCTGACTATGATGGTGATCGTGTGGATCACAAGTCAACATCTGGTACTTGTCATTTCCTCGGACGATCTTTGGTCTATTGGTCCTCGAAGAAACAGAACTGTGTATCACTGTCTACTGCTGAAGCTGAATACATTGCTGCTGGCTCTTGCTGTGCTCAACTGCTTTGGATGAAGCAAACCCTCAAGGACTATGGCGTCAACGTGAAGAATGTGCCTCTCCTCTGCGACAATGAGAGTGCCATCAAGATTGCTCACAACTCAGTTCAGCACTCGAAGACAAAGCACATTCAGATTCGTCATCATTTTCTTCGTGATCATGGGTTGAAGGGCGACATCTCCATTGAACATGTGAAGACTGAAGAACAGCTAGCTGATATCTTCACTAAGCCCTTGGATGAGAAAAGATTTAGCAAGTTGCGGTGTGAGCTAAATATCTTAGAGTCTTCGAATGTTCTTTGAAAAGGACACACATCCTAACACTTATGCAAAATTGATGACTTAGATGTGCAACACATGAAGAAACATTTTTCTTCAATCAATGAAGAATAACACTCTAAGTGTGAAGAAATTAATGAAGAATTTGATTCTCAGAACCCTACGACAATTGTACGTGGTGTCTGAAATCATCATTCTTATACGGTGGGCCACGCCACCACAAAAAGTTGAAAATCTTCAATTTGAGTTTTTCCTCATTTTTGAAATTCTTCAGTTTTTCAAATTCTGCAACTTTGCAAAATCTTCACTGTTTCCGTCGTTTTTCTTCATTGGCTATATATATATATATATATATATATATATATATATATATATATATATATATATATGAGTTTATGTCCTCTACAGCATTCACTTATGGCTATTTCGTCAAGTTGCTTTTTCTGCTAAGTGAATGTGATCGGACCCTTCCCCCTCTATGCTATACTCAACCCAATCTATTCACAAATTCTTCATGTGCGTTCTATTTGCAACTCGTTCAAAGTCTTCACTGTGTCCTCGTCAGCTGAAGAAATTGCGAACAAAACTTTAAAACAAATCTTATCCAGATTTTCAGTTTTGCCGCTTAAACCGTTCCGCATCCCACGATGCATTATTATATTCACCCACGATCTTACACGATCTCATCTGCACAGTACGTGGGTGACACATGTCGCGTGAAGGAGAAAGGGCAGGGGCATGTTCGTCCCAAAATCTTCGGGGGAACAGTTTTTCACCGTGGCTATAAATACCCCTCTCCCCTTCCTCACTTCATTTACTCCGCTCGACCGCTGTCTCTCGCTCGAGCTCCTCAAACCCTAGCGCCGCCGCTACTCCATCGTCGCCGGTGAGGAAGAGCTTCGCTGCCTCGACCTCGTCGCCGTCGTACTCGCGCCGGTTGCGGAAATCTTCACTCCACCGCCGCCGTAGCTGTCTTCCTCTGCCAAGTTAGGGCGTGGGAAATCTAACTTGACGAACTTCACCTCTGTTCATCTCAGTTCGTCGCGTTCTTCAGTTCGGGTAATTAAAAGTTACTTTTATTACTCACTTTGATTCTCAAGCTTTCCTGAAAATCTTCAAAGGTGTTTTATTCTTCAAATCTTCACACATATGAACACCACACACACTGTATGCTCTTGATCCATTTCTCTAAGCAATCATTTTCTTCAAGATTCCTCAATTGTGTGGATCTTCGATCTTTACAACTCTGGAACCTAAGACAAGAATGCTTAGTGAAATTCCTCAAGGCTCAACTGGTCAAATTCCTCAAAACTTGTCTTTTCGAAAAACCTTCTGAGAACGCATATGACCTCTCCAAATTCCTCGCACCTACACTCTGTTCACAGGTACTCATGTCCGCTACTGAATCACTAGGTTCTCATCAACTTAACTCATTTGCAGCGTTCCTCCAAGAAAAACTGCATACTTCTTCAGAGTATTCAATTGTTCAAATTCCTCATCTGAAGAATATGGCTGAAGGTAAGAGACCGCAGAAAGGAGGAAAGAAACCTGAGGTCATGAATGCTTTCGAGATCCCTGATGATATATATAAGGACTATTTCACACCTGATGAAGCCAAGTTCGACAAAGAGAACAAAAATCAGCGCAAGGTGCGCATTCAGAGGATTGAATGGAGATGGGCAAGAGAATGGAGGGAATACATATATGTCACTCCAAAGTACATGAAGAAATTTGCCCTCAATCCTCCATGCCCAAGAGCTCCATTGGCACCTGGCCAAGTAGCTGATTCCACCAGCATCAAGCGTGGTGAGGACTTTCCTGAAGAATGGGCTAGGCGCCAAGCTAAATTGGCAAGACAAGCCAAGGAGGCAGTGAGGAAATTCAATGAGGATTCTGCCACTACTTCTGCTACTGAGGCCTCAGTCAAGCCGAGGAAATCAATGCCAAAGAAGCATGCTCGCAAGCCAAGTGCTTCACCAACAGCGCCCTCACTGCCAAGTTCCTCAGCTATGCCCTCACGGCAAATTCCTCAGACCGCTACTACTCCACCAAAGTCCTCGGCTCCTGTGCATCTGGCTACATGTCAAAGGACTACGGGTTTCTCGATTGTCTCTGGTGTCTCAGCAAGTTCCTCAGTTGCACCAATGTCCTCATCAGGCCCCACACTGTTGAAGACTAAAGCAACAACTGGACGTGGTCCTCGGCCAAGTCCAAGGAAGAAACAGGTCGCATTCCAAGTGCCCTCTGATGATGAAGCTTCTGATGATGAACTTGCAGAAATCATCAGAGACAGGCAAGTGAAGGCCGCTAGAGCCAAAGGCACATCGGTGCCACTGCTTTTGGATCCGAGGAAAATCCTCGACTACATTGACCTCTGGCACAAGGATCCAAACACCCCCATGCCTGATTTTCAACTGACTCCTGGTCAAAGTCACATGATGACCCATTTCATCACTCAAGAGAAATGGAAGTTTGAAACGGCAAGAGAGATCAAGAAAGCGCAATACAGAAAGGAGAAGCTCCTGAAGAAAAATGTTGTCAGAATGACACCTGAGGAACTTCTTCAGGCTCAGTCTGAAATCCAAGCCCTCAGCAAAGACTTCGATGCATACTATGCTGATTGGCAAGGAGCCAAAGTGAGATTCGTCAACCTGACAAAGAAAATGACAACTGTTGCAGCCCCATCGCAACAAGAAAATCTTCAGGCTGCAGTCTCTGCTCCGCCTACTGAAGAACATGCCAGCACCGCTGATGACTTTCAGCCTGCTGAAGAAAATGTAAATTCCAGGGCTGATGACTCCATTCCAGCCGCTGAAGAAATTGCCAGGGCATCCACTAGTGGTGCGCCTGAAGAAACTGAAGAGATCAGGGCAACTGCATCAGTTGCGCCTGAAGAAAATCAACCAGATTCCTCAGCTCCTCCCACTCCTACACCAACTCCAATTCTTCCTTCTGCCTATGAAGTGAAGAAGACCAAGGCTGCAGAGCGAGCTGCAGTGAAGAAAAGGAAGGCATCAGCTGCGTCAAATTCTTCGGCTGCGAAGAAAATGAAGCCAATGACCAGCTCACTTGAACATCCAATTGATGCTGTTCCAATTTCCTCCATGTCATCAAAGGAAATTGTTCCTTTTGGAGAAGACTATAAGATCCCAAGTGGATCTGATGAAGAAAATCATTCTGCTACTTCGTCAGAGCAGATTGATGAAGAAATTGAAGTGGATACAATCCCTTCAACGACAGTCAATTCCTCACCTATGCCTCAGTTCACAGCTGAAGAGGCTGGTGTTGAGGAAATTGATGATGAAGATGTGGATACTGGATGCACCACACCTGTGATGAATGATGACTTTTGGGAAAGTCAGCATCCCAATACTCCTCTCTTCACTCCTATTCAACAGATTCCTCAGTCCCCGGCAACAACAATTCAAATGGTCTCTGAAGAAACTCATCCCACTCCCTCTGTTCATGAAGATATTCCAGCCACTAGTGCTGAAGAACCTGCTACTGATGATCATCAGGTTGCACAAGAGGAGGAACCAGAAATTCCTCAGCCTGAAGTACCTGAGCTCGTGATTCCTGAGGTAGTACTGCAACTCACTGACACCCCTCTGCTAAAACCGAAGAATCCGTTCTCAAGAAAAAAGAAGTTCAAGGCTGAAGACTTCTTTTCCGAGCATGTATTCTTCACTGATTACAACCCCTATGACTCTGCTCGCATAAGGAAGAGGCGTTTCTGGACAGCTAGTCAAGCCAACTTCTATTCCTCAGTGCTGTTTGACAAGGACAAAATCTTCGATCATGAACATATTCCTCACGTGGATATGGAATCTCTGCCATGCTTCGAGCCAGTCCTCAGTGTTCTTCACGATGCAGGATTACTCAATTTCTGCATTGACATCTGTGATTGGAATGAAGAACTCATTCTTCAGTTCTACGCTACACTACATATCACTGGAGACGCTGAAGATGTCAACTCATGGGTGTTGGATTGGATGACTGAAAACACTCACTACAAGGCACCGGGAACTGAATTGCTTCGTGTCCTTCCTCTCGATCCTCCCCATGACAGTGCACGTTGCATCTACAATGACCCTGAACTGACAAATCACTATATGCAAGTGCTCATGAAGCCTTTGAAGCCTGGGCAGGCCCCACGAACCAAATTCCTCGTCAAGGAATTGCTCTATGTGCCTCGGACTGTCTATCGCATTCTGACGAAGACAATGAGTCCTATCAAAGGCCACGACTCAAATGATGAAGATGTCGTTGGCATCATGAAGAATATGCTTTTCAACATCATTCATGGCGTTCCCGTCAACTTCCATGATTTCTTCATGAGGACTCTGGCAAATGTTGCTATGTCACCTTTTGAGCTGAAGCCTTATGCGCCTTGGATTATGAGATTCATAAGGGCAAGATATTCACTGAGTTACAAAGCTGACACTCTGAACCACGGTAGCTACTTGCCTCCCATTGAAGTCCTCAAACGGCCAGTTTCATCATCTGATGATAAAGGCAAGGCAGCTGCTGTGATCGATGAAGGCATTCGTTCATTGGATGGTCAATTTTGCCTGGCTACATCTTACTCTACCAATGACGACTCTGCCACACATGACACTGCCACAAATACCTCAGCTAAGCAAAATCCTCAAGCCCCAGCTCCCAGGGTGATGACTGACCGTGAGTTACTCCTCAGTCTTCATCAGAAGGTTGATCGCAATCACAAATGGGTAAAGCGTCAGTTTGGTGCACTTCTTCACAATATGACCTCAACACACAATGCAGTGAAGAAAAACCACTACTACCTTCATGAAACCCTCAACCGCACCTGGGCTGTCCTCACTCATGCCTATAGCGCTGAAGAACTGAAGACTATGGGTCTCAAGGAAGAATTTGACTGGTCTGCACCTCCTCCGAAGAAATTCAAGAGGGTCAAAGTTCCTGATCTGGTGGCCAGCTCTTATTCTTCATCGCGTGACACTGATGAGTATGAAGAATTGGATGACACTGCGGCAGGCCCTGCTACAACAAACAACCCCGACAACGCTGTCCCTCCTCCATCAACTTGAAATTCTTCAGGGGCGTTAGTCCTTAGTTTCAATCCTTTTGGTCATTTGATGACAAAGGGGGAGAAATCTGAGTTAGTCTTCAAGCGGGTCTATTTTAAGGGCGTTTTTTTAAGTTACAACTCTCGTTCTTCCGAAACTTTTATTGGATCGAGTTGTAATCTTAAACCCGATGGTGCTCTGATACTTTTGGATGGTGCTCTGATACTTTTGTTGCACTATGCTCTGATACTTTTGATGCTTTCGGCATGCTTATTCCTCGTTAATATTATTGCACGCATGCTGAATTTCATCAGGCACCATATTTCATCATGCATTTCAAATTCTTCATATTATATATCAAATGCGTGTATGAATTACAAGATATAGGGGGAGTTCTCCATGATTCAACTTTTCAAATGTGCATTGCCTCAAATGCAAATTCCTCACTATGCACATCTTCAGGGGGAGTTCTTCTATATCTTGCAATCAAATTCCTCAATATCAGTATTTACACTTCATATGTTTATCCCGGTTGAAAACTTAACCTATGTTGTCATCAATCACCAAAAAGGGGGAGATTGTAAGTGCATCTAGTGCCCCTTAGTGATTTTGGTGTATTGAAGACTTATAGGTTAAGGGACTGATGCGTTTGTGAGTGTACACAGGTCTATAAGTCTATGAGGAGTTTGATATCTACAGAGAAAGTCGACCCCTAAAAATGAAGTTCTTTGACTGAAGACTTTGATATTCTGAAGACTTTTTGAAGACTTTGAAAGTGAAGAAATTGGTGTGACCTTGAACACTTGATATTCACTTGAGGAACATGAAGCATGAAGACTTTTGTTTTCGTAGTTTCATTTTCTCTTTCTTGAGTCATAGGAAACAGCGTACTGTTAAAGGGGGTCGAGGAAATACTAAGGAAAATTTTCCATGTGATGCTCAACTCAAAATCCTACACCTACCAATCCCTTCGAGTGAAGCCATTGGAAATCTCATACAGTTCAGTCAATTTCTTCAGTGACAGAGACGCAGTTCTTCTGTTCACTGAGGACTTTGCTCTGACTGAGGAGTTAGGAATTCGCCAGTGTGAATTGCTTACACAGTGAGGAACATGATAGCCCTGAGAAATTTGAGAGTCAAATTTCCGACCGTTGCTGTGATGCGCGCCGGCTGTCCCAAAATATCTTATCCACCTAACGGTCATATCATTGAAGGGCATTTATGTCTTATCATGTCGGGCTGCTCCCTAGGCTATAAATAGCCGCCCCCTACAACCACTAGTTGGTTGGGTGCTCCGAGAGAACTTGACACTTGTCATTTGAGAGCAACCTATCCTCCGAGGACTTTGAGCGAAAATCATCAAGTGAGGAAAATCCCAAAACCAAACCCCCACAAACCCAAAGTGATTGAGCATCACTGAAGAAATTGATCCTGCGTGGATCCGATGCTTGTTACCTTTGAAGACTGTGCTTCTTCCAGACGGTTAGGCGTCATGGTCTAGAGCATCCAAGAGGAATTGTGGATCACCGAGTGACCAAGTCTGTGAAGGTTTGGAAGTCACCTGAAGACTTACCACGAGTGATTGGACGAGGTCTGCGTGGCCTTAGTTCAAGGAGAATACGGTGAGGACTGGGTGTCCTGAGCTGCGTGCTCAGTGACTGGGTGTCTGGGACTGCGTGTCCTCGAGTTTAAATACTCAGCCGCTCCAACCAGACGTAGAACTGAGACAACAGTTGGAACTGATTTACCAAATCATTGTCTTCACCAACTAACTGGTTCTATTTCCTCAACCCTTTCATTTCCTCATTACCGTGTTGAGTGTTTGTTCATATCTGTGCTGGAAGACATTGACTGAAGACTTTCTCAATTTCCTCAGTTCAATTTCTTCAGTCTGTTTGTCTTCATCTTGTGTTATCCTGTGATTACGCTTTCTGTACTCTGTGCTTGTCTTCATTTCATCATGATGACCATGCTTGTATTCTGTTGTGCTTACTTCTGAGTACTTATTCTGCTACAAGTAGTTCTTCGCTAAGGAATTTCCTCACCATCAAATTCCTCAGTGAAGAATTCATAAAAATCGCCTATTCACCCCCCCCCCCTCTAGTCGATATAACGCACTTTCAGCAACTTCCCGGCAATCAGCTCACACGGCAGCCTCCTTGCTGATGACTTTAGCCTTGGCAGTCTTGCCTGTACTAGGTGTGACCGATCCTTCAACAATCATCACTGCCTTATCACGCGCCTCTTATTGCACTTCTTGCTCTTCTTCTAACTGGTGGATTCATCATCATCCTCTGAATCAATATTGATGCAATCCTCCTCTCCGGGTAACTTCCTTCCTTCCTCCATCCGAGCACACTTGTCCACTAGGGTGTAAAGCTCCTTCACAGTCTTGGGGAACCACACATTCATCTTGGAACGAATCTTGCGGTAGTGCACATTGAACTGGAAGGCAGCGATCACAGCTGCCGAATGGATGTTTGGGATGTTCCTGTGGACTCTGCAGAACCTCTGCAAATACTTCTGGACTGTCTCTCCTTCTTTCTGCTGGAGAAGGTGCAACTCACTAGGTCGCCCTGGTTCTTGATGGCCGCCAGTGAAGGCGCCAATGAACTCATAGCAAAGGTCAGCCCAAGAAGAAATGGAGTTCTCCAAAAAATGCATCAACCAAGACCTCACATTGGATTTGAGAGCCAAATGAAAGTAGTTTGTGAATACCTTCTCATCTCTTCCCCCGGCAGCTTGGATGGAAATGGTATAGATGCTCAGGACCTCTGCCGGGTTGATCCTCCCATCATACTTCTCAGGTATCTCTGACTTGAACGTGCGGACGGACGGCCAATGGACTTGCCGCAGCTCACGAGTAAAGGCAGGGCATCCAACCTCGAAATGTAGGCACCGGCCAATATCGAGCGTAGGCTCGTCAACGTCAAGACCGTTGCACCCATTGGTCCGGTGGTGGTCGCCGCGGCGTTGCTCAATGACAATGCGCGTGTCTTCCCTCCGCCTGTCCACCGGGGCTTGCCGTCGATCTGGACGTGCTCGAGGGTCAGAAGAAGCCATCAAGAGGTTCTTGATGCTGTCGAGCTCGCGCTGGTTGCCATGGCGGGGACTGCACCATGGGGGTGGCCACTTCCGCACAACCAGCGGCACGAGCCGTTGTTGTTGCTTGGGGAGGCCGTGGCGGGCCAGCTCGCTGTGAGCCCCCAGCGTCGGCGAAACCGAGCAGGCTCTAGATAGTGGCACGCCACTCGTCCATCTACTCATCTGCCGGAAGGAACCTGAGTGGCAGCTGAGCCTGCGCCATGGCCTCCGTAGCCGTGCTCAGCGTTGGTGATGATGACACGGACTGCACCATCGCTCGGCTTCTGATGGTGCCAGCAGCGATAGCGCTGCGCCCCTGCTGTTGCAGAGCGTCCACTTGGATGGCATGGTGGTGCGGTGAAGGCGCATGAGGGCAAGTGGCTCCTTTAGGCACAGTGCCTTGGTTGACTCGCGAAGGGGAAAGCGCACATGCAGCGGTCGCTCCTGTAACGGGGGCGGCCGGAGGGCGGCTGCTCGCCCCAGAGCGAGCACCATCAATGCAGATGTGCCCATCGGCGAGCGAAGGAGGTCTGGACAGAGTAGCCCCTCCGCACATGCCTCGTGGAGCGTGGTCGTCATAGTGTTGTGATAACCCACAAGTATAGGGGATAGTTGTAGCCTCTTTCGATAAGTAAGAGCGTCGAACCCAATGAGGAGCTAAAGGTAGAACAAATTCTCTCAAGCCCTATCTGCCACTAATACGAGTCTACGCACGCTTAGTGTTCGCTTTACCTAGAACAAGTATGAAACTAGAAGTACTTTGTAGGTGTGATAGGATAGGTTTGCAAGGTAATAAAGAGCGCATAAATATAAACTAGGGGCTGTTTAGATAAAGAAGCAAAAAAGTAAATATAGCGAGTTTGGAAAAGTGGTGGTAGGAGTTGTGAAATTGTCCCCAAGCAATTGACTACGTTACTAGACCGGTAATCACTATTGCAATTTTATTTGAGGGAGAGGCATAAGCTAACATACTTTCTTCTTGGATCATATGCACTTATGATTGGAACTCTAGCAAGCATCCTCAACTACTAGAGATCATTAAGGTAAAACCAAACCATAGCATTAAAGCATCAAGTCCCCTTTATCCCATACGCAAACAACCTACTTACTCAGGTCTGTGCTTCTGTCACTCACGCCACCCACCATAAGCAAATCATGAACATATTGCAAATCATACAACGGGGATCACTCACTCTTGCGCGACACGGAGAGCACCATAGGACAGCACCAATAATAAAACATGCAACTCAAACCAATCATAGCAATTCATCAATCACCGATAGGACAACAAAAATCTACTCAGACATCATAGGATGGCAACACATCATTGGATAATAATATGAAGCATAAAGCACCATGTTCAAGTAGAGGGTATAGCGGGTTGCGGGAGAGTGGACCGCCGAATATAGATGGGGGGAGGTGGTGGAGGTATTGGTGAAGATGGCAGAGGTGTTGGTGAAGATCGCGGTGACGATGATGGCCCCCGGCAGCGCTCCGGCGCCACGGGAAGCAAGGGGGAGAGAGCCCCCTTCTTCTTCTTCTTCTTCCTTGACCTTCTCCCTAGATGGGAGAAGGGTTTCCCCTCTGGTCCTTGGCTCCCATGGCGTGGGAGGGGCGAAAGCCCCTCCGAGATTGGATCTGTCTCTCTGTCTCTCTCTGTTTCTGCGTTCTGGAATTCTGCCCTGGCACCATTTCTTTTATATCCGGAGATCCGTAACTCAAATTGGATTGAAACCTTCGCCCAGATCTTTTTCCAAAAATTAGCTTTCTTGCGGCAAAAGAACGGCATCAACCGCCTTACGAGGGGCCCAGGAGGGCGGGGGGCACGCTCACCTGGAGTGGGTGTGGGCCCCTGTCTCGTGGCCACTTCGGGCACCGTATCGCGTTGATTTTACTTCCCAAAAATCACAAATATTCCAAAATAATTCTCTGTCCGCTTCTATCCCGTTTGGACTCCGTTTGATATGGGGTTTCTGCGAAACATAAAACATGCAACAGACAGGAACTAGCATTGGGAACTAGATCAATATGTTAGTCCCAAAAAATAGTATAAAAAGTTGCCAAAAGTATATGAAAGTTGTAGAATATTGGCATGGAACAATCAAAAATTATAGATACAACGGAGATGTATTAGCATCTCCAAGCTTAATTCCTGCTCGTCCTCAAGTAGGTAAATGATAAAAAAGATAATTTTTGATGTGGAATGCTACCTAGCATAATCTTGATCATGTAATCTAATCATGGCATGAATATTAAGACACGACTGATTTAAGGCAATAGTCTATCATTTGACATAAAAACAATAATACTTAGGGAATCCCAACAAACAATCATGTCTTTCAAAATATTAATGCTTCAGAATGTTATCCCTACAAAATCATATAGTCTTGTATGCTCCCTTTTCTTAACACAAGGTACCCCTCATGCCTTTCCTGGTGTTAGCCAAGCAATTGTTTCATGCTTTAGTATTCTCAAACTTTTTCAACTTTCACGCAATACATGAGCGTGAGCCATGAATATAGCACTATGGGTGGAATAGAATATGATGGTGAAGGTTATGTGGAGAAGACAAAAAGGAACAAAGTCTCACATCGACGCGGCTAATAAATGGACTATGGAGATGCCCATCAATTGATGTCAATGCGAGGAGTAAGGATTGCCATGCAACGGATGCACTAAGAGCTATAAGTGTATGAAAGCTCAAACTGAAAACTAAGTGGGTGTGCATCCAACTTGCTTGCTCATGAAGACCTAGGGCATTTGAGGAAGCTCATCGTTGGAATATACAAGCCAAGTTCTATAATGAAAATTCCCACTAGTATATGAAAGTGACAATATAGGAGACTCTCTATATGAAGAACATGGTGCTACTTTGAAGCACAAGTGTGGAAAAAGGATAGTAACATTGCCCCTTTTCTTTTCTTCTTTTTTTTCCTTTTTTTTCTTTTTTTGGGTGGGCTTCTTTGGCCCCCTTTTTTAATTTAGGCTTCTTTGGCCTCTCTCTTTTTTCTTTTTTTTCTTTTTCATTTTTTTTCATGGGGCAATGCTCTATAATGATGATCAACACACCTTTATTTACTTACAACTCAATATTACAACTCGATACTAGAACAAAGATATGACTCTATATGAATACTTCTGGCGGTGTACCGGGATGTGCAATGATCTAGCGTAGCTATGAAATAACAAAATAGACAAGCCATGAAAACATCATGCTAGCTATCTTACGATCATGCAAAGCAATATGACAGTGAATGCTCAAGTCATGTATATGATGATGATGGAACTTGCATGGCAATATATCTCGGAATGGCTATGGAAGCCATGATAGGTAGGTATGGTGGCTGTTTTGAGGAAGATATAAGGAGGTTTATGTGTGATAGAGCGTATCATATCACGGAGTTTGGATGTACTGGTGAAGTTTGCACCAACTCTCGAGGTGAGAGAGGGCAATGCACGGTACCAAAAAGGCTAGCAATGATGGAAGGGTGAGAGCGTATAATCCATGGACTCAACATTAGTCATAAAGAACTGACATACTTATTGCAAGAATCTATTATCCATCGAAACAAAGTACTACATGCATGCTCCTAGGGGGGAGGTTGGTAGGAGTTAACCATCACACGCCCCCGACCTTCACGCAAAGATAAACAATCAAAATACAATGCGCGCCAATTTGGTTACATAGTTTGTAGACCATATGTGCATGCTTCAGGAATACAAACCTTAACACCAACATCCTTACTGAACACAACCATCTACTAGTACCTCCCAAATATTATCATCTCTATATCGCAAAACTATTGCAAGGAATCAAACATATCATATTCAGTGATCTACAAGTTTATGTAGGATTTTATGACTAACCATGTGAATGACCAATTCCTGTCATCTCTCTAAATAGATATAAGTGAAGAAAGAGAGTTTAATTCTTTCTACAAAAGATATGCCCACGCTCTAACAAGTATAAGTGAAGCAAAAGAGCATTCTACAAATGGCGGTTTTCTATGTGAAGAGAAATAGGCGATCCAAACTTCAAATGATATAAGTGAAGCACGTGAAGCATTCTATAAAGCCATACTCAAAAGATTTAAGTGAAGTGCAATGAGCATTCTATAAATCAACCAAGGACTATCTCATACCAGTTTGGTGCATAAAAGAAAAGTGAAAACTAAATGCAAAAGACGCTCCAAGACTTGCACATATCGCATGAACGAAACAAATATGAAAACATACCGATACTTGTTGAAGAAAGAGGGGTGCCTTCCGGGGCATCCCCAAGCTTAGACGCTTGAGTATCCTTGAATATTTACTTGGGGTGCCTCGGGCATCCCCAAGCTTGAGCTCTTGCCTATCTTCCTTTTCCTCATACCGAGACCTCCTCGATCAAACACTTCATCCACACAAAACTTCAACAAAAAACTCGGTAACATCCATTAGTATAATAAAGCAAATCACTACGCTAAGTACTATAGCAAACCAATTCATATTTTGTTTTTGCATTGTGTCTACTGTAATATAACTTTTTCATGGCTTAATCCACTGATATAAATTGATAGATTCATCAAAACATGCAAACTATGCATCAAAAACAGAATCTGTCAAAAACAGAACAGTATGTAGAAATCTGAACATTCAACATACTTCTGGTACCCCAACATTTCTACCAAAATTAGACAAAATAAAAAATTTGTACAGAAAGACAGTGCAACAAGAATCAGAACCGTTTGATGTTCCAGTTAAAAATGTAAAATCGCGCACTACAGCCAAATTTTCTGTCCTGCACCGTACAAACCAACAAGCATTGTAAACATCCTAAAGGCAAACCTTGGCACATTATTTTTATAATACAATGGAATTGTACAAGGGGATAATTATTTTTGTTGAAAAGTTTCTGTAATCAAGATTCACAAAGTTTCCGTGAGCATGAACAAAGTTCAAGGCTAGCTCCCACTTCAACAATGCTTGTCTTTCTCACTTTCACTTTCCTTTTTGAAAAGTTTTGGGTTCCCCTCTTTTTTTTTAAACTATATGAAAGCACTCAACAGAAATAAAGGACTCTCTAAAACTTCCGGGTTGTCTCCCTGGCAGCGCTTTCTTTAAATCCATTAAGCTAGGCATATAGTGCTCAAGTAATGAATCCACCCGGATCCCAAGGTATATCAAAGCCAATTTTAATTAACAATGATTTGTAATTTAGTAGTGAGCACAAAGTAACATATATCATGCAACAACGAAGTCTAACTCTCTTCCTATGCATCGGCATGTCATAAAACAACAATTTATGCACACATAGTAAAGGCCAATGCATAGTATAAACAGTCTCTTGCAATTTTATCATATTGGAAACATGGAGAGGTGGAGATATAGTTCCTATCTCATAATAATTGCAAGTAGGAGCAGCAAGCACATGCATATCACATCCATCAAAATTATCATGTGCCATGGTAAAAGGCAACCCATCAATATAATCCTTAATAAGCACAAACTTCTCCGATATAGTGTAGTTTGGAGAATTCAAAAGGATAATAGGACTATCATGCGTGGGTGCAATAGCAATAATTTCGTGTTTAACATAAGTAACTATAGCAAGTTCATCTCCATAAGCATAATTCATATTGGCATCTTGGCCACAAGCATACCAAGCTTCATCAAAAGGGGATATTTCAAACGAATTCAAGGGATCATAGCAATCATCCTTCGGTAAGCACGAAGGGGAATTAAACAATGTATGAGTTGAAGAGTTACTCTCATTAGAAGGTGGGCACGGGTAGCTAATCCGCTCTTCCTCCTTTTGTTCTTCGCTCTCCTCATCATCTTTTTCCTCCAATGAGCTCACAGTTTCATCAATTTCTTCTTCCATAGCTTCCTGCAAAATATTAGTCTCTTCTTGGAAAGCAGAAACTTTCTCAACAAATGCATCAATATTGTAATTGTACTCATAATTTTTATAGCAATATCTAAGTATAGCTAAATTTTCAGGTCTATAAACTGAATCATCAAAATCTCCAAACGTTGTAAACATGGATTCAATCTAATAAGAACCCATAAAAGCAATGAATTCTTCTATTTGTTCCACATCATAGTAATCATAGATACAATTAGCATAAGAAGCCAAGGTTTTATTATCATTAAATTCGCATGAAAAGGGAAGGTGTGGAGCCTCCATCCTAGAGCAACAAGTATAATCATATCTCAAGCATAGTTGCCTAGCATACCAATACAACATACAAATTTGATCCCATAATAGTTTCCCTTTTTGTGTCAAGAGATAATCCCTAAAGTATTCACGTTGATCCAACGTGTCTCCCATAACAAAGTTGAATGGGGTTTTCTCAGGATTATCAAAGAAGTACATAATTTCTGTCACATAACGAGCATCGAGGGTTTTAGGAGGTTCCCCATCTCCATGAGTAGCAAGTACACCTAAATTTTTTGGTATTTCGTGTTCCATATCCATAACTAAAGATAGAGAACAACTTAGACTAGCAAATAAAAATTACTTAGTGATAAAGCAAACAAGCACACACGAGAAATTTACCCCACGCTATGACTCCCCGGCAACGGTGCCAGAAAAAGGTCTTGATAACCCGCAAGTATAGGGGATAGTTGTAGCCTCTTTCGATAAGTAAGTGTGTCGAACCCAACGAGGAGCTAAAGGTATACCAAATATTCTCTCAAGCCCTATCTGCCACTGATACGACTCTCCGCACGCTTAGTATTCGCTTTACCTAGAACAAGTATGAAACTAGAAGTACTTTGTAGGTGTGATAGGATAGATTTGCAAGATAATAAAGAACGCGTAAATATAATCTACGGGCTGTTTAGATAAAGAAGCAAAAAAGTAAATATAGCGAGTGTGGAAAAATGGTGGTAGGAGTTGTGAAATTGTCCCTAAGCAATTGACTACGTTACTAGACCGGTAATCAATATTGCAATTTTATTTGAGGGAGCGGCATAAGCTAACATACTTTCTCTTCTTGGATCATATGCACTTATGATTGGAACTCTAGCAAGCATTCGCAACTACTAAAGATCATTAAGGTAAAACCCAACCATAGCATTAAAGTATCAAGTCCCCTTTATCCCATACGCAAAGAACCTACTTACTCGGGTTTGTGCTTCTGTCACTCACGCCACCCACCATAAGCAAATCATGAACATATTGCAAACCCTACAACGGGGATCCCTCACTCTTGCGCGACACGGAGAGCACCATAGGACAGCACCAATAATAAAACATGCAACTCAAACCAATCATAGCAATTCATCAATCACCAATAGGACAACGAAAATCTACTCAGACATCATAGGATGGCAATACATCATTGGATAATAATATGAAGCATAAAGAACCATGTTCAAGTAGAGGGTACAGTTGGTTGCGGGAGAGTGGACCGCTGAATATAGATGGGCAAAGGTGATGGAGATATTGGTGAATATGGCAGAGGTGTTGCTGAAGATCGTGCTCATGATGATGGCCCCCGGCAGCGCTCCGGTGCCACCAGAAGCAAGGGGGAGGGAGCCCCCTTCTTCTTCTCCTTCTTCTTCTTCCTTGACCTTCTCCCTAGATGGGAGAAGGGTTTCCCCTCTGGTCCTTCGCTCCCATGGCGTGGGAGGGGCAAGAGCTCCTCCGAGATTGGATCTGTCTCTGTGTCTCTCTCTGTTTCTGCGTTCTGGAATTCTGCCCTGGCACCATTTCTTTTATATCCGGAGATTCGTAACTCCGATTGGATTGAAACCTTCGCCCAAATCTTTTTCCGAAAATTAGCTTTAGTGCGGCCAAATAAGGGCATCAACCGCCTTACGAGGGCCCCAGGAGGGTGGGGCGCGCCCACCTGGAGTGGGCGTGGGCCCCTGTCTCGTGGCTACTTTGGGCACAGTCTCGCATTGATTTTACTTCCTAAAAATCACAAATATTCCAAAATAATTCTCCGTCCGCTTTTATCCTGTTTGGACTCCGTTTGATATGGGGTTTCTACGAAACATAAAACATGCAACGGACAGGAACTGGCACTGGGCACTGGATCAATATGTTAGTCCCAAAAAATAGTATAAAAAGTTGCCAAAAGTATATGAATGTTGTAGAATATTGGCATGGAACAATCAAAAATTATAGATACGATGGAGACGTATCATGTTGCTGATGTCGCTCTCCTCCAGTGCCTCCTGTTTCTGCTTCAGCTCCGGGGGAAACGGTGACGGTGCCGCCTGCTCCGACCATATCCCCAGCGGCGTCCACATCCTCGCGTGCCTCCACACCTCCCATAGCGTTGGAAGCTGCGGGTGGTGGAGCCTTTGAGGTGGATGCTGGAGCCAAAACACCGAACTTCTTCTCGGGTGCCATGGCTGACGACGCCGTCGAAGACGAAGATGGTGATGAAGATAACGTGCTATGCACGCTTTCAGGTTTGCGCAAGCGATCCCCTTACCTAGCGCGCCAAAGATGTCGCGGGAAACCACAACCACCTATGGGACCAAGCGGCCCCTTGCTGGTTCGGCAGGGGGACGTCGGATTGCACAAAGAGCAAAGGAGTGTGAGGCAGCACGGCAGGGATCACACGAGCAACTTTACCCAGGTTCGGGCCACCGCGAGGCGTAAAACCCTACTCCTGCTTTGGTGCATTGATGGTGGAAGAGTGGTGGTGGAGTGAAGTACACTTGCCTGACAGGGGCGGAAGTGGCTACGCGCGTACGGGCGTCTAACTCTCCACCTCACAAGCCAAACAAACCGAACCCCTTCTACGGTTGCCACGGGCCTCATTTTATAGGCTAAGGGGTCACCATAGTGGCAAATCAGTCATTATAAATTGATAAGATAAACAGAGCTATCATACCTAACTCTGCAGGCTGACAGGGTGCATGAAATGTGCCGCTCAATGTCGCGCCGTTGCTCGCCCGGCAAGCCTTGCCGGGCTTATTCTGTCAGCTCCACGCCTGCCTATTTGACACATCATAGGACGGGTGTCATTTGTAGGTTTTCCTGTAGAAAGGGGCTGCCATGTGGCGAGTGGTTGCCACTCAATCACTTTACAGCTTGACACCGCACTGATCCACGATGTGGGTCGTGGAGGTGTGGCTGATGAGGTGTTTCTTGCCTCCGTGAGTCCCAGCAGGCCCTGCTGGCACGTCTTGGTCGCTTTGTTTCGTGGGTGGATATGCCCGTGCCGAGTCCATTTGCCCGGCAAGGGAGGCTTTCCTCCTGATGGTATCTGGCTTCCCTCACTTGATCTTGATCCTCTTGTTCTCCATGGTGGTCCTTTGAAGATCTTGATCTCTTGTTCTCTGGCGTGGCGTGATGTCACAACCTTGTTCCCGTGCCTGTGCACAGTCAGGGCAACATACCCAGGGTCTGTTGCACCGACAGGTGCTTAGGTGATGTTCTTACTTGAAAAAACCTCCTACTTATGATTAACCCCCTCGCAAGCATCCGCAACTATGAGAAAAGTATTAAGATAAAATCCAACCATAGCATTAAACTTTTGGATCCAAATCAGTCCCTTACAAAATAGCGCATAAACTAGGGTTTGAGCTGCTGTCACTCTCGCAACCCATCATCTAATAACTACTCCCCAATGCATTCCCTTAGGCCCTGGTAAGGTGAAGTGCCATGTAGTCGACGTTCACATGATACCACTAAAGGAATCACAACATACATACCATCAAAATAGCAAACACATATCAAATTCACATGATTACTCGCAACAAGATTTCTCCCGTGACCTTAGGAACAAAAGTAACTACTCACAAATGATAATCATGCTCAAGATCATAAGGCTATTAATTAGCATAATGGATCTGAACATATAATCTTCCACCAAATAAACCATATAGTAATCAACTAAAAGATGTAATCGACACTACTTGTCACCCACAAGCACCAATCTAAGGTCCCGGTACAAATATTGAACACAAGAGATGAACTAGGGTTTGAGAGGAGATGGCATTGTTGAAGATGTTGATGGAGATTGCCCTCCCCAAGATGTAAGAGTTGTTGGTGAGATGATGACGATGGCTTCCCCCTCCGGGATGGAAGTTCCCCTGGCGGAATCGCTCCGCCGGAGGGCAAAAGTGCTCCTGCCCAAGTTCCGCCTCGAGATGGCGGCGCTCCGTCCTGGAAGTCCTCTTCTGATTTTTTTTCTAGGTCAGAATGATTTATATACCAAAAGAGGGGCAGCAGAGGTGGGCCGAGGAGGGCACAACCCACTAGGGTGCGCCTGGTGCCCTAGCGCGCCCAGGTGGGTTATGCCCACCTGGTGGGGCCCCTCTGGTAGTTATTTTCTCCAGTAATTTTTAAATATTCAATAAAAATTCTCCGTGAAGTTTCAGCTTTTATGGAGTTGTGCAGAATAGGTGGCCTGACATAGCTTTTTCAAGTCTAGAATTCCAGCTGTCGGTATATGCTACTTCTTGAGCTTGCGTTGGTTTTTCCCTTGAAGAAGAAAGGGTGATGCAGAAAAGTAGAGATAAGTGTTTCCCTCAGTTAAAGAACCAAGGTATCAATCTAGTAGGAGACAACACACAAATCAGTAATACCTGCACAAATAAGAAAACAACTTGCACCCAGCGCGATAAAGGGGTTGTCAATCCCTTCAAGGTCAATTGCAAAAGTGAGATCTGATAGAGATAGATGAAACTAAACAAAAGATAAAGTAAATACTTTTGGTTTTTTGGTTTATAAATCTAAAAGTAAAAGATTGCAAAATAGAAATTGGAAACTTGTATGATGGAAAATAGACCCGGGGCCATAGGTTTCACTAGAGCTCAAGATAGCAAATAATATAGTGGGTAAACAAATTACTGTCGAGAAATTGATAGAAAAGCGCAAAGTTATGATTGTCGGTATACTAAAGTAGGGGCACTCCTTTGTACCCCTTATTTGTGCACGGGCAGTCAGAGCCACGCCCACGGCCACACTTAAGAAGCGCAGGGACAGGGAATCAAAGCCACAAGATGGCCAAAGCAACGCCAAGACGGAGGCATAAAGAGCAAGAAGGCGAGGTGGTTTCGCCAGGCAAGACCCTTGCCGGGACGACCCGCACGGCCTCGACAAGGACCTTGTCGGGGCAGTTTACCCAATGCCAGTGGAGTGCGCCACCCTTCAGCCCTAGTTTCTCCAGCGCCACCAACCACGTTGGGACCTAGGATCGGGAGGTGCCTCCATGATGGCATGCAGATCTTTGTGAAGACAAGAAACACTCCAAATTAGAAGAGGATTAGAAGGCGACGAACCTCGGCAAGATCCTTGTAGAGGAAACCCACAAGACCCCCGGCAAGATCCTTGCTGGGGACGGCCGCAATGCCACGGCAAGACCCTTGCCGGGGCCCCGGCAAGGCCCTTGCCGAGGACATCCACGAGGCCACAGCCAGGCCCGTACCCGCCAAGTTTCCACCGCTGCTCCCATGTAGCTGCCAGCCCACCAGTTAGGCAGGCGCCTATGTGTCGGCATGAGGCTTCAAGGCAACTTAGTGCATGCCTATGTGGTGGCATGCAAAACTTCGTGAAGGCCCTACCACCGCACCACCTCAGTAGCCTGCCAGCCTACATGGCGTTGACCGCCCTGCTGGCCCAAACGCGTGTCAAGGCAGGGCGAAGAGGCGGTAAAGTAAGGAGGACACCTAAGAGGCGCATTAAATGCGTCTTGTCCCGTACTAGCAAGCGATAGGCTTAGCCACAGTACCCCGATGCCACCTCCTGTGTGCCACTTTGGTGATCCCCTTGCCTAAAGGAGGCCCAAGGCATCTAGGAGAAGGATTCGGCCCTTTGGACAAGTTACGCTCATTGTAGCTAGCTCAAGAACTCCAAGAACACAGATATACACGCCAAAGCAGGACTAGGGTATTACGCATCCTCGCGGCCCAAACCTGGGTAAACGACCTGAGTGTTTGTGCTGACTGCTGATCCAGCTCTCCTCACGACCCCGCGCCCCACAACCGTAGTAGGGATTCTTGTGATCCCATAGGTGTCGTTCTCCACCGACATCTTTGGCGCGCCAGGTAGAGGGCGCAATGGTGAGAATCTGGTTTAGCAGCTGGTCGAGTAGCTCCTCATCGCCATGGCTTCCAAAGAAGAAGGCGACCAAGCGAGCAGCTCCGTTAGCAGGTGCAGCAAGCGTTCGCACAACGACAAAAAAGCTAAGTCATGCAAAACTTTGAGTAATTCCTTTTTATATAAGGTTGTCCTCCTCGGAGATCTTTCCTTTGTATGAGAAACTTGCACGCAGTGGGGCCCTTCATTATTGGCAATGCCCTTGGTCTGTTTCGAGTCTGCTCAAGAAATCGAGCGGCTGCGTCGAGAACGGCAGGGTGGCCTTCCGCTATTGGCAACGCTCTCGCTCTGTCTCGAGTCCGCTTGACAGTTCGAGCGGCCGCACTGAGAACGGTAAGGTGGTTCGCACGGCAGCAAGCACACCCTGCCGGCCGCTAAAGGATCCGTCCTTCAAGGCATTGCGGTATGGGTTTGCGCGCCGGCAAGCCTGCCCAATTGGCGTAGGGTGGACATACAAAGAAGGGTTGAGCAGGGCAATAACATGCATCAAATTTAAAACACTTCAGAGTTATATTACATCAATTGTTGCTGCGGTTCTAACTAAAGATATGAATTGTCTTGGTAGTGAACCCGCAGCAGCAACAAGAAATGGGGTGCCTAATCCTGGCGCTGGCCCTCTATCCTATGAATTCCGCCGACGCTGCTGATGATGGGCTCGATGCGCTCCTTGGGCACCGAGAGGTCTGCATCGCCCGGCAAGCTATCCAGCGTGGTGTCGAAGTCAAGTTCAGGGTTCCAGTATGCTAGCTTGGTGAGGACCTTGGTCATAGCGCCTCGTTGGCGAGGGAGCTCGCCCAGTTGGAGTCGAACCGCTCCAGGCTCCAAGAATGCCCTCGAAGAACAAGGTTAGCTTGGCGTTAGGGCTCATGCCTAGTTCCTGGGCGTACCTCACTTCCAGCATCTTCATGTCGGCCAACTGCTTGGTGATCCTGTTGGCGACGTCGGCGAGGCGGCTGATCTAGAGGTTCTCGCCCTTCACGAAATCTGCATGGTTGGCGGCGTCGTTCTTCCGCAGCTGTTTCTCCTCCACCAGGCTCTTGGTCAGGGATCCCTCCTAGGCCTTGGCCTCCGTGAGCATCTTCTCAAGACCCTCCAGCTTCAGCTTCAGGTCCTCGATGGAGTTGTTGGTGCGGGAGAGCTGCTCGCCCTTGGCAAGGTTTTCGTCCTGCGCCACCGTCAAGGCGCAGCGGGCCGAGTCTCTCTCCCTCCCCAGCTGGTCGGCCCTGGCCTTCAGGCCGTCCCGCTCTACCTCCAGCTCCTTCACCTTGTAGCCATGGGCTAGAGCCTGGGCATCGAGCGCTTATTTGTGCTTATGCTCCAGCTCTCGGGTCCGCGCCGCGGCAAGCTTCTGGACCTCCTCATTCTTGCCACGGAGTGTGCTGGCAAGCGTTGGCTCATGGGCGGCGAGGTTCTCCTCCTGGGAGTTCAGCTCGGCCTCGTGCTGGGACCGGCTGGCCTCGGCCTTGGAGGCCTCCTCCCTCGCCTCCTCCCGGGCTTTCTTGATGTCGGCCTGCTTCAGGAGAAGCTCCAGCTCGCGCTGCGCCAGCTGGCCTTGTGCAGCCTTCAGCTCCTCATGGGCCTGGTGAAACCAGGCCTGCGCCTCGACGACGCACTTCCCGACGTCCGCCTCCGCCTGGTCCGCCATCGCCTCCCTGGACTTCGCCTTCTCCAGGCGGGCGCGATGGAGCGCCTGCAGCTTCCATAAGCTGGCGCCCATGGCCCGAAGAAGCTGCTCCTCATGGGTGCCACCGCTGCCGGCGCTCGGTTCCTCGATGACCTCAATCCCTGCGGCGGCTAGCACTTCGTCATCAAAAACCTCCCCCTCAGCTGGCACCTTGGTGCTTGCCGTCCCTGGGAGGTGGACGAACAGGTCGTCGCTCACCTTCAGGTATTTGCCTGAGCTAGAGGCAGCGGATGAGGAGGGTTGGTCGTCAACCACCTCATCCTCAGCAACGGCCTTGCCGGCCTCCTCCTTGTCAGCGCCCTTGCCGGCCTCCTCCTCGATGACGCCCTTGCCGGCCTCCTTGGTGACACCCTCGCCGGTCTCTCCGGCGAGCCACTTGGCGGCATCCTCAGCCCCGACTCGGCGGCCTCCTTGGCGGCGACTTTGTCAGCCTCGGCCATGGCGTCTATGGTGACCTCCTTGATGATGGTGTCGGGGTCCTCCTGATTCGCTGGGGGGATCTGGACGCCAAAAGAGGGACTGAGGCGGGGCCAAATTTAAAGAAGAAAAAGAGAGGAGAAGAGGAAGGGAAAACAGATGACTCACCCGTGCCGGGCTGGGAAGAAGTGGCCCCCTCCCCGCCAACATCTGTTGCCGGGACGGGGCCACGAGCGCCCAAGTCCACCTCTTCCTCCTCCATGCGCGTGGGCTCGATGTCTGGCGTCCTTGCCGGGGACGCCCCTCGGGGCTGTGTGGTCGACAGGGGTGGTGTGCTGGGAGTGGCCCTTGGTTGCTCCTCCTGCTGCCACCCTCCTCCTACAGCCACGGCAAGGTCGGTACTAAGAAATCACGCCCTGGCGCACGTTGATAGGAGGTAGGTGGTGGACGCACGCTGGGGCCGACCCAGGGGCTGCACTGCGGGCTGCTGTCCGGGCTGCTCTCCACCACCAGCGGTGCCATTGAGGTACCCGCCGGGGGCTGGCTGCCCGTCGAGGCCTTGTCCCTCTTTGCCGCCCGCTGGGCCAGCATCTCCATTTCCCTGCAAGAATAAGTCAAATCAAGGAAGGCAGTGCGATTCGTGAGGATGGAAACGACGAGGGGTAGAGTGCTTACTCGTCCTCCTCTTTCTCCTCTGCTACCTTCCTCTTCCCAATCGGCCTGAGGGATGAAAAGTCAAAGGCGATCTCCGTGCCAGCACCTGCGGGGGAAGGGGGAGGCGGTGGAGTCCGGTAGCGTTTGCATGAAGAAGAGCTGGTCATCTTCTTCTTCACCACTGTGGCCTTCTTCTTCGCCACCGCGGCCTCCTTCTCTGCCGCGGCCCTCGTCACGCGCGCGGTTTCCCCTGGAACCCGTTGCCACGCCCCAGCCCTGCCAGGCTGGACCAGCTCGCCAGAGCTGGTCCGACGCAGGACGCATCTCTTCTTCGTAGACAAGGGGTTGCCGGCCTCGGCCTCCTCCTCGGACGATTCCTCACCCATGGCCCCGGCAGGGGGGCCTTGGTGCTGGCGCCCCCGCCTCCTTGGTGGACTTCACTCACTCAGCGAGCTCCTCCTCTTCTGCAGCCATGGCGGCCTCGTTCTCCATGCCGCCGGCGTCGCCGGCCAGCCTGGCGAGCTCCGCCTCCACCGCCCTGGCGGCGATGTAGTCCAGCTCCTCCTGGGTGGTGTCCTGGATGAACAGCGACTCATCATGGTTGAGCTCTTCGACCAAGTTGGCGAAGAAGTCTTCCACCATGCGTGCTGGGGGCTTGACCCAGGCTAGGTCAAGACCGTGCGTGTTGAAGACCAGCAACATAGCAAGGATTTCGGCCTGCCGAGAGTTGTTGCTCAATGGGACCACTCCTGGCGGCAGCCCGAACAAGGGCCCCTTGACGACCTTGCCGGACTTCGCGGCCTTGCCGGTCCTCTCCACCTTGCCGTCGGCGTACACGTCGAGCTGGAAGAGCCTCCGGCAATACCAGGAGTGCCCCAGCACCGTGAGGTTGTTCTGCAGGCTGGTGCGGAGCCTCATGATGTCGGCCGCGTTCCTGAAATCCCAGGCCGGCATCCCCTTGTTGTGCAGCGGAGCAATTCGGCGGTGGATGAAATACGCCGCAATCATCTCGAGGATGAGCTCGGCCTCGGTGAGGCGGCAGATCCTGGTGGTGGTGATCGAGAACTTCTTGTCGTTGGGGTCGAGGTCGCTCCACTCCGCGCCACAGAGCAGCGGCTCCCGACGAACACCACGGCAGAACTCTGGTGGGTTCTCCTCCACAATCTAGCACCACCGGGCCCGCCACTCCTCCCATCTCTCCTTCATGGTGCCCTCTGGGTATGCGCCTTTCTCCTGGGCCCTCGGGATCCAGGCGATGGTTCCAGAAATGGCGGCCCCGGGTTGGACACGGGGGGAGAAGTAATGGTGCAAAAGCGCCATGTTGGGCACCACCCCGGCGAAGCCCTCGCAGAGGTGGGCGAAGCACACCAGGAACGCTACGGAATTCGGCGTGAGGTCCAACAAATGGAAGCCAAAAGTGCGCATAATGTTGTTGAAGAAGTCGGAAAAAGGGGGCAGAGCCCGCAGAAGAAGAAGTCAACGAAGAATGGGTACCATTTTTGGCCACCCTTGTTGCAATCCGCAGGGAGGGCGCGTGTGGCGGGATGCGCCGGCGTCGTCGCCCCCCACAAAGCCTTGAAGTAGTCCTTGAGCTCGAAGACGTCGATGGACAATGGGATGAAATAGGCGGCCTGCGCCTGCCGTGCCGCTGCCTCGCTCTTCGGCGTCTCCTTCTCCCTCGTGTCCTTGTCCACGCCCTTGCCCTTGTCGGATTTAGGCGCCATGGCGGCTGGGAAGAGAGCGGGGAATTGGAGGCAGTGGGGCGGCGCAGCAGCAGCGAGCGAGAGCTTGAAGAGGAAGAATATGAGAACTGGCGATGACGAGATTGGGAAAGCACGGAGGGTAAATGAGCCGCGTGCCCGCGGTTATTCCTTTTTATGGGGAAGATGCGGGACACCTCTTTCCCACTTATTGCGACATGACACATGCCTGCAGCGACCACCCCACGCATGCCCCCCACGTCATGCGCGAACCACACGTCGCGCATAAACTTGGGCCACGGGGAAGCGCAGCGGACGAAAAGTTACCGCGGTAAAAACCGCCCCGTCTGCCCGCGCACCATTTTTGGCCTGGCCCAACAACGCATTGCGCTTATGTGTGTCCCAGGCCCGGGGGCTCCTATCGGTGTACTAAAGTAGGGGCACTCCTTTGTACCCCTTATTTGTGCACGAGCAGTCAGAGCCACACCCACGGCCACACTTAAGCAAGGTAGAGACAGGGAATCAAAGCCGCAAGATGGCCAAAGCAACGCCAAGACGGAGGCATAAAGAGCAAAAAGGCGAGGTGGTTTCCCCCAGCAAGGGACTTGCTGGGGCAGTTTACCCAACGCCCGCCGAGCGCGCCACCCTTGAGCCCCAGTTTCTCCAGCGCCACCAACCATGTTGGGACCTAGGCTCGGGAGGCGCCTCCATGATGGCATGCAAATCTTTGTGAAGACAAGAAACACTCCAAATTAGAAGAGGATTAAAAGGCGATGAACCTCGGCAAGATCCTTGCCGAGGAAACCCACAAGACCCCCGGCAAGATCCTTGCCGGGGACGACCGCAACGCCACGGCAAGACCCTTGTCGGGGCCCCGGCAAGGCCCTTGCCGAGGACATCCGCGAGGCCACAGCCAGGCCTGCACCCGCCAAGTTTCCACCGCTGCTCCCATGTAGCTGCCAGCCCACCAGTTAGGCAGGTGCCTACGTGCCGGCACGAGGCTTCAAGCCAACTCAGCGCATGCCTACGTGGTGGCATGCAAAACTTCGTGAAGGTCCTACCACCACACCACCTCCACAGCCTGCCAGCCTACATGGCGCTGACTGCCCCGCTGGCCCAAACGCGTGCCAAGGCAGGGCGAAGCGGTGGCAAAGTAAGGAGGACACCTAAGAGGCGCAATAAATGTGTCTTGTCCCGTAATAGGAGGCCCCGGGCATTTAGGAGAAGGATTCGGACCTTTGGACAAGTTACACTCATTGTAGCTAGCTCAAGAACTCCAAGAACACAAATATACACGCCAAAGCAGGACTAGGGTATTACGCATCCTCGCGGCCCGAACCTGGGTAAACGACCTGAGTGTTTTCTGCTGACTGGTGATCCCGCTATCCTCACGACCCGTGCCCTGCAACCGTAGTAGGGATTCTTGTGATCCCATAGGTGTCGTTCTCCACCGACAATGATGATATCTAAGGAAATAATTATGAAATATAGGCATCACGTCCTTGTCAAGTAGACCGAAACAATTCTGCATCTACTACTATTACTCCACACATCGACCGACTCCTACCTACATCTAGAGTATTAAGTTCAGGAAGAACATAGTAACGCATTAAGTAAGATGACATGATCTAGAGGAATAAACTCAAGCAATATGATGTAAATCCCATCTTTTTATCCTCGATGGCAACAATACAATACGTGCCTTGCTGCCCCTACTGTCACTGGGAAATGGACACCGCAAGATTGAACCCAAAGCTAAGCACTTCTCCCACTGTAGGAAAAACCAATCTAGTTGGCCAAACTAAACCGATAGTTCGAAGAGAATTACAAAGATACCAAATCATGCATACAAGAATTCAGAGAAGATTCAAATAGTATCCATAGATAAGCTTATCATAAATCCATAATTCATCAGATCTTGACAAACACACCGCAAAAGAAGATTACATCGGATAGATCTCCAAGAACATTGAGGAGAACATGGTATTGAGAATCAAAGAGAGAGAGGAAGCCATCTAGCTACTAGCTATGGACCCGTAGGTCTGAGGTAAACTACTCATGCTTCATCGGAAGGGCAATAGAGTTGATGTAGATGCCCTCCATGATCGAATCCCCCTCCGGCGGGATGCCGGAAAAGGCCCCAAGATGGGATCTCATAGGTACAGAAGGTTGCAGCGGTGGAAAAGTGTTTTCATGGATGCTTCTGGTGGTTTGGCGATATATGTGAATATATAGGACGAAGAATTAGGTTAGGTGAGTCACTAGGGGCCCACAAGGTAGGGGCGTGCCCTCCCCCTTGTGGCTGCCTCGTGGCTCTTATGACTTGATCTCCAAGTCTCCTGGGTGTCTTATGGTCCAAGAAAAATCATTGTGAAGGTTTTATTCCGTTTGGACTCCGTTTGGTATTCCTTTTCTGCGAAACTCAAAAACAATGAAAAAACAGAAACTGGCACTGGGCTCTAGGTTAATAGGTTGGTCCCAAAAATAATATAAAATAGCATATCAATGCATGTAAAACATCCAAAACAGATAATATAATAGCATGGAACAATAAAAAAATTAGATACGTTGAAGACGTATCAAGCATCCCAAGCTTAATTACTGCTCGTCCTTGAGTAGGTAAATGATAAAAACAGAATTTTTGATGTGGAATGCTACCTAACATATTTATCCATGTAATTTTTCTTTATTGTGGCATGAATGTTTGGATTCATAAGATTCAAAGAAAAAGTTTAATATTGACATAAAACAATAATACTTCAAGCATACTAACAAGACAATTATGTCTTCTCAAAATAACATGGCCAAAGAAAGTTGTCCCTACAAAATCATATAGTCTAGCTATGCTCCATCTTCATCACGGAAAATTTACAAATCATGCACAACCCCGATGACACGCCAAGCAATTTTTTGATACTTTTGGTGTTCTGAAACCTTTTCAACTTTCACGCAATACATGAGCGTGAGCCAGGGGCATAGCACTATAGGTGGAATAGAATATGGTGGTTGTGGAGAATACAAAAAGAGGGAGATAGTCTCACATCAACTAGGCGTATCAACGGGCTATGGAGATGCCCATCAATAGATATCAATGCGAGTGAGTAGGGATTTCCATGCAACAGATGCACTAGAGCTATAAGTTTATGAAAGCTCAAAAAGAAAAACTAGGTGGGTGTGCATCCAACTTGCTTGCTCATGAAGACCTAGGCCGATTTGAGGATGCCCATCGTTGAAATATACAAGCCAAGTTATATAATGAAAATTTTCCACTAGCATATGAAAGTGACAACATAGGAGACTCTCTATCATGAAGATCATGGTGCTACTTTGAAGCACAAGTGTGGAAAAAGGATAGTAACATTGCCCCTTCTCTCTTTTTCTCTCTTTTTTCTCTTTTTTCTCTTTTTTTTTTGTTTGGCTTCTCTGGCCACCTTTATTTTATTTAGGCTTCATTGGCCTCTTTTTTTTATTTCCTCACATGGGACATTGCTCTAGTAATGATGATCATCACACCTTTATTTACTTACAACTCAAGAATTACAACACGATACTTAGAACAGAATATGACTCTATATGAATGCCTCCGACGGTGTACCGGGATGTGCAATGAATCAAGAGTGACATGTATGAAAGAATTGTGAAAGGTGGCTTTGCCACAAATACGATGTGAACTACATGATCATGCAAAGCAATGTGACAATGATGAAGCATGTCATAATAAACGAAACGGTGGAAAGTTGCATGGCCAATATATCTCGGAATGGATATGGAAATACCATAATAGGTAGGTATGGTGGCTATTTTGAGGAAGGTATATGGTGGGTGTATGGTACCGGCGAAATTTGCGCGGTACTAGAGAGGCTAGCAATGGTGGAAGGGTGACAGTGCGTATAGTCCATGGACTCAACATTAGTTATAAAGAACTCACATACTTGTTGCAAAAATCTATTAGTCATTGAAACAAAGTACTACGCGCATGCTCCTAGGGGGATAGATTGGTAGGAAAATATCATCACTCGTCCCCGACCACCACTCATAAGGAAGACAATCAATAAATACCTCATGCTCCAACTTCGTTACATAACGGTTAACCATACATGCATGCTTAGGACCTTGAAGTATGTCTAGAGGGGGGTGATTAGACTACTTGACCAATAAAAACTTCACCTTTTCCCAATTTTAGAGTTTGGCAGATTTTACCTATTTTAGGACAAGTCAAGCAATCATCACACAATTCAAGCAAGCTTGCCAAGAGTATATAGGCAGCGGAAATTAAAGCATGCAACTTGCTAGAAAGTAAAGGGAAGGGTTTGGAGGATTAAAACGCAATTGGAGACGCAGATGTTTTTGGCGTGGTTCCGATAGGTGGTGCTATCGTACATCCACGTTGATGGAGACTTCAACCCACGAAGGGTCCACAAAGTAGAAACCTTGTCTATCCCACCATGGCCATCGCCCACGAAGGACTTGCCTCACTAGCGGTAGATCTTCAAGAAGTAGGCGATCTCCTTGCCCTTACAAACTCCTTGGTTCAACTCCACAATCTTGTCGGAGGCTCCCAAGTGACACCTAGCCAATCTAGGAGACACCACTCTCCAAGAAGTAAGAAATGGTGCGTTGATGATGAAATCCTTGCTCTTGTGCTTCAAATGATAGTCTCCCCAACACTCAACTCTCTCTCATAGGTTTTGGATCTGGTGGAAAGAAGATTTGAGTGGAAGGCAACATGGGGAAGGCTAGAGATCAAGATTCATATGGTAGGAATGGAATATCTTGGTCTCAACACATGAGTAAGTGGTTCTCTCTCAGAAATGGTAAGTTGGAAGTGTAGGTTCGTTCTGATGGCTCTCTCCATGAATGAAGAGGAGGTGGAGGGGTATATATAGCCTCCACACAAAATCTAACCGTTACACACAATTTACCAAACTCGGTGGGACCGAATCATTAAACTCGATCGGACCGATTTAGTAAACCTAGTGACCGTTAGTGATTTTCGGTGGGACTGACAAGCATCTCGGTGAGACCGATTCGATTAGGGTTAGGGCATAACGTAATCTCGGTACGACCGATTACACAAACTCGGTGAGACCGATTTGGTAATAAGCTTTCCAGAGAGTTGGTCAGGTAAACTCGGTGGGACCGATTTGCTCTTTTCGGTGAGACAGAAATGTTATAAAAAGGAAACAGAGAGTTTACATTGCAATCTCGGTGGGACCGATCGCTCACTTCGGTTAGACCGAAACGTTACGAAGGGAAACGGAGAGATTACAACCCCATCTCGGTGAGACCGAGATCCCTATCGGTAAGACCGATTTGGTTAGGGTTTGTGGCAGTGGCTATGACTTTTGGAATCGGTGGCGCCGGATAGGAATAATCGGTGTGACCGATTTTGGCTTTGGGTTTAGGTCATTTGTGGATGTGGGAAAGTAGTTGAGGGTTTTGGAGCATATCACTAAGCACATGAAACAAGAGGCTCATTAAGCAACACCTCATCCCTCCTTGATAGTATTGGCTTTTCCTATAGACTCAATGTGATCTTGGATCACTAAAATGTAAAATGAAGAGTCTTGAGCTTTTGAGCTTGAGCCAATCCTTTGTCCTTAGTATTTTGAGGGATCCACTTTCATCATCCATGCCATGCCATTCATTGAGCTTTCCTGAAATAATAGTCTTGGAATAGCATTAGCTCAATGAGCTATATGTTGTTATGAATTACCAAAACCACCTAGGGATAGTTGCACTTTCACATGCTACGGGAATCATAAACCTCAACACAAGTATTTCTACAATACATAATTACTCCACTAGCATGACTCTAATATCACCATCATTTTATCTCAAAACAATCATAAGGAATCAAACTTCTCATAGTATTCAATACACTTTGTATGAAAGTTTTTACTATATCCCTCTTGGATATCTATCATATTAGGACTAAATTCATAACCTAAGCAAATTACCATGCTGTTTAGAGTCTCTCAAAATAATATAGGTGAAGCATGAGAGTTCAACAATTTCTATAAATAAAACCACCGCCGTGCTCTAAAAAGATATAAGTGAAGCACTAGAGCAAAATTGCCTAGCTCAAAAGATATAAGTGAAGCACATAGAGTATTCTAATAAATCACGATTCATGTGTGTCCCTCTCAAAAGGTGTGTACAGCAAGGATGATTGTGGAAAACTAAAAAGCAAAGACTCACATCATACAAGATGCTCCAAGCAAAACACATATCATGTGGTGAATAAGAATATAGCCTCAAGTAAAGTTACCGATAGACGAAGACAAACGAGGGGATGCCTTCCGGGGCATCCCCAAGCTTAGGCTCTTGGTTGTCCTTGAATATTACCTTGGGTGCCTGGGGCATCCCCAAGCTTAGTCACTTTCCACTCCTTATTCCATAGTCCATCAAATCCTTACCCAAAACTTGAAAACTTCACAACACAAAACTCAACAGAAAATCTCATAAGCTCCGTTAGTATAAGAAAATAATGGTACTGTTGTGAACTCATTCTATATTTTATATTGGTGTAATATCTACTGTATTCCAAATTCTCCATGGTTTATGCGCCCCGTACTACCCATAGATTCATCAAAATATGCAAACACCACAAAGAAAGCAGAATCTGTCTAAAACAGAACACTCTGTAGCAATCGGAACACTTTGAATACTTCTGTAACTCAAAAAATTCTAAAAATTTAGGACAACCTGGGAAATTTGTGAACCAATCTTGTGCAAAAAAGGAAGATCAAAAGCACGCTTCTGTGAATTATGAAAATTATTTTTCTGGGCACGAAAGTTTCTGTTTTTCAGCAAAATCAAAACAACTATCACCGTAAGGCATCCAAAGGTCTTACTTGGCACAAACACTAACTAAAACACAAAAACACATATAACCAGGGGCTAGATGAATTATTCAAATAAAAATTGGAGCAAAAATTAAAAACAAAAAATAAAATTGGGTTGCCTCCCAACAAGCGCTATTGTTTAACGCCCTTAGCTAGGCATAAAAACACAAATAGATCTAGGTATTGTCATCTTTGGTATGCAATCCATAAGTAGATCTCATAATAGATTCATATGGCAACTTAATTTTATTTGTAGGAAAGTGCTTCATGCCCTTCCTTAACGGAAATTGAAATCTAATGTTTCCTTTTTTTCATTTCAATAATTGCACCAATCATTCTAAGGAAAGGTCTACCAAGAATAATAGGACATGTAGGATTCCAATCTATATCAAGAACAATTAAATCTACGGGCACATAATTCCTATTTGCAACAATAAGAACATCATTAATCCTTCCCATAGGTTTCTTAATAGTGGAATCCGCAAGATGCAAATCTAAAGAAGAATCATCAAGTTCACGAAAACCTAACACATCACACAAAGTTTTTGGAATCGTGGAAACGCTAGCACCCAAATCACACAAACCATGGCACTCATAATCTTTAATCTTAATCTGAGTAGTAGGTTTCGGCTCATCATAAAGTTTTCTAGGGATACAAACTTCCAATTCAAGATTTTCTTCAAAAGATTGCATCATAGCATCAACGATATGTTAAGTAAAAACTTTGTGTTGATTATAAGCATGAGGAGAATTCAACATGGATTGCAACAAGGAAATACAATCTATCAAAGAACAATTATCATAATTAAAGTCCTTGAAATCCAAAATAGTGGCTTCATTGCTACTTAAAGTCTTGACCTCTCCAATCCCACTTTTATCAATTTTCGCATCAAGATCTAAAAACTTCGAATCATTGGGACGTCTTTTAACTAAAGTTGACTCATCTCCAGTCCCATCTTTATCAAGATTTATATTGTAACACAAAGATTCAATAGGAGTCACATCAATCGCTTAAAGATCTTCATCATTATTTTCACGAAAACTAGAAGAACACGCTTTTATAAACCAATCTCGTTTAGCACGCATCTTAGTGCTACCTCTTGAGCTTGTGTTGGTTTTCCCTTGAAGAGGAAAGGGTGATGCAGCAAAGTAGTGTAACTATTTCACTCAGTTTTGAGAACCAAGGTATCAATCTAGTAGGAGACAACACACAAGTCACCAAATACCTGGACAAACAATCAACAACTTGCACCCAACGCGATAAAGGGGTTGTCAATCCCTTCACGGACAATTGCAAAAGTGAGATCTGATAGAGATAGATAAACGGTAAAGTAAATATTTTTGGTATTTTTGGTTTATAGATCGGAAAGTAAAAGATTGCAAAATATTAGATCAAAAACTAGCAAGATGTAAACGAGATTCAATATAATGGAAAAGAGACCCCAGGGGCCATACGTTTTCACTAGTGGCTTCTCTCAAGATAGCAAATATTACGGTGGGTGAACAAATTACTGCCGAGCAATTGATAGAAAAGCGCATAGTTATGACGATATCTAAGGCAATGATCATGAACATAGGCATCACATCCGTGTCAAGTAGACCGATCCTGCCTGCATCTACTACTATTACTCCACACATCGACCGCTATCCAGCATGCATCTAGAGTATTAAGTTCATAAAGAATAGAGTAATGCATTAAGTAAGATGGCATGATGTAGAGCAATCAACTCAAGCAATATTATGAAAAGCCCATCTTTTTATCCCCGATGGCAACAATACAATACGTGCCTTGCTGCCCCTACTATCACTGGGAAAGGACACCGCAAGATTGAACCCAAAGCTAAGCACTTCTCCCATTGCAAGAAAGATCAATATAATAGGCCAAACTAAACCAATAATTTGAAGAGACTTGCAAAGATATCAAATCATGCATATAAGAATTCAGAGAAGAACTGAATAGTATTCATAGATAATCTTGATCATAAATCCACAATTCATCGGATCTCGGCAAACAGACCGCAAAAGAATATTACATCAAATAGATCTCCAAGAGCATTGAGGAGAACATGGTATTGAGTATCAAAGAGAGAGAAGAAGCCATCTAGCTAATAACTATGGACTCAAAGGTCTGTGGTAAACTACTCACGCTTCATCGGAGAGGTAATGGTGTTGATGTAGAAGCCCTCCGTGATCGAATCCCCCTCCGACAGGATGCCGAAAAAGGTCCCTAGATGGGATCTCACGGGTATAGAAGGTTGTGGCATTTATAGTAAGTGCTTGAGCAAACTTTTTGAAAAGAAGAGTTCGGCGAGGAAGTCGACTGACAGAAATATGTCTGTAGGCGTGCTCATAGGTCGTCCTGCGGAGGAAATGCCCGGTTCAACGGGTGACCTACTTCCCGAGCTGCTGCAGCTGCACAAACGAGTTCGGCAGGTGATGAGCGGAGTCGCCCAGGCCTTGTGGCCTTCCATGTCCCTGACCGAAGGTCTTGGAGAGCTTGCGGAGAAACTTCAGGGAGCACAGCGGCGCTTCCGATTGTGGAAGATATCGGCCTGCCGTCAAGGCGCCAGGGAGGCCTGGGCCATGGTGAAGACACGGTATGCGAAGGCTGACCCGAACCACATGGCCGAGGTCGGACCTGTGGGGCCCGATGGGAAGGAGATCCCTGTGAGCTTAGTGTACGACCAAGTAGAGTTGGCCGCAAAGTATTCACAGCGGGACTGTAAACTAGACAGTTTATTAGATGGTATCGAAGAGGAATACCATCAGTCAGCTTGACTATGTAATTTGAAATGACATGAAAAATGCCTTCTAGCCGGATTGTAGATCGTTTGTCATTGCAGACCTTTTCGCTTCAACCTCGGGACCCGACAGTCCGGAGTGTGTCTGAATACCCTCACGGTTATGTAAAACCGGGGCATGCATGGAGACCAGGCGTAGGGGTCATTAGTGCTTTATCAGACAAGTGCCCAACTAGTTATGTTATATTACATGGTTAGTAAGAAACATCTTCCAGGGAGAATAGTTCCGTTAGGGGTTCCTTTCCCTGGGAGGCATGCCCTAAAGTGCATGTCCGGACTGCGAAAAAAGCAGGAAAGCATCTGGGGGCAGATAAATAAATAGGTAAGAAATCATCTTTCAATTCACTGACCAAATATTCCTTAAGAACGCTAGCTTTCGGCTTCACCCAGTCTGAGGTACACATCCGGCTGACCCGGCAGTAACAATCGCAGAGGTGCTCCCTTTACCTCCTAGCCGAACAATAGGGAACGTAGGGGTAAGCACAGGAGCCAGGCAACCCAGCTTGGCCAAAACTTAAGTCATATTGATGCATATAATGGCGAATAAAAGGTACATGCGGAAGTGTGACACATGTATTGGGCATAAAGCCCGTATAAATAAGCTTCTGTTAAAGAAGCCCCCGGGTATAATGAGTGCGAGTAGCACGTCAAGCATGTGCGATCAATGTGCAGATGAGCCTTCAAAGGCTTTGAGAAAGGGGGAGGGGGAAGGAGAGAAATAAAGGACAGCTAAAGTATAAAATGTAGTGGGGGGGAAGGAGACGAACTCGGAGTCCGGCGCTAGGCGTAGAATCTTCGAAGATGGGCTGCGTCCCATGGGTTCGGCTCGAGTCGGTTATCCAATGCATTTCGCAGACGGTACGCTCCGCCGGTCAGGACTTGGTCGATGATGAAGGCACCTTCCCATTTGGGCTTGAGTTTGTCCTTTTTCTTGTCCGGCAGGCGTAGAACTAGTTCGCCAACATTGTAAGTTTTGGCCCATACTTCTCTGCTTTGATATCTTCGAGCCTGCTGTTGATAGAATGCGGAACGAGCTTTTGCCACATCGCGGTCCTCCTCTAGGGCGTCCAAATTGTCCTGCTGATCCAGCTCGACTTCTCTTTCTTCGTACATGCGCACGCGACATGAATCATGAATTATTTCGCAGGGCAAAACTGCCTCTGCGCTGTATCCCATAAAAAATGGTGTGAATACAGTAGTGCGATTTGGCGTGGTCCGCAGCCCCCAGAGTACGGAGTCAAGCTCCTCTACCCAGTGCGTGTTAGATTCCTTAAGGGACCGCACTAGTCTGGGTTTGATGCCACTCATGATTAGACCATTTGCTCGTTCGACTTGATCGTTAGTTTGAGGGTGATAGACTGAAGCATAGTCGAGCTTGATGCCCATGTTTTTGCACCAGAGTTTAACCTCGTCGGCCGTGAAGTTCGTGCTGTTATCAATGATGATGCTATGGGGGATGCCGTAATGGTGTACTACCCCAGATATGAAGTCTATTACGGGTCTGGATTCGGCCGTCTTAACTGGCTTGGCCTCTATCCATTTGGTGAATTTGTCCACCATGACCAATAGGTATTTTTGCTTGTGGGTTCCTCCTTTAAGGGGTCCAACCATGTCAAGCCCCCAGACCACGAATGGCCAGGTGATAGGTATAGTTTTGAGGGCGGTGGGTGGCATGTGGCTTTGATTAGCAAAGAGCTGGCAACCGACGCATCGTTGGACTAAGTCCTGAGCATCTGCTCGGGCCGTCGACCAATAAAATCCTGTACGGAAGGCCTTGCCTACCAGGGCCCGGGCTGCGGCGTGGTGCCCACCGAGTCCGGTGTGAATTTCAGCCAGAAGATTTCGCCCTTCCTCTTCGGAGATGCACCTTTGAAGGACTCCGGTTGTGCTTTTCTTATAAAACTCTCCCTCATGGACCTTGTAGGCTTTAGATCGCCGTACTATGCAGCGGGCCTCGTTTTGGTCTTCGGGAAGTTCCTGCCTGGTTAAGTAGGCTAGGAATGGTTCCGCCCACGGGGCAATGTCTGCCATTATTTCGTGGGCTGAAGGTGTTATTTCATTGGCAGAGCCACCAATTGTGTTAGAGTGTTCGGTGTTGGGCGGTGCGGTTGGGTCCGGGTTGTTGTTTCTGGACTCCCCTTCCCATAGTACGGATGGTTTGAAAAGCCGTTCCAGGAAGATGTTGGGAGGGACGGCATCGCTCTTTGCGCCGATGCGTGCCAATACGTCCGCCGCTTGATTATTATCCTGGGCTATATGGTGAAATTTGAGCCCTTCAAACCGAGCTGACATTTTCAGAACAGCGTTACGGTAAGCTGCCATTTTCGGATCCTTGGCGTCGAAGTATCCATTTATTTGGGATATCATGAGGTTCGAATCCCCTCGCACCTCTAGGCGTTTAATGCCCATGGAGACCGCCATCCGGAGGCCATGTAGAAGGGCCTCATATTCGGCTGCGTTGTTGGAGTCCGTGTACATTATTTGGAGTACGTATTGGACTGTGTCTCCGGTTGGGGACGTCAGGACGACGCCAGCCCCCAGGCCGGCCAACATTTTGGAGCCATTGAAGTGCATGATCCAATTGGACTATGCGCCGTACTCTTAAGGGAGTTCGGCTTCAGTCCATTCGGCGACGAAGTCGGCCAAAACTTGCGACTTGATAGCTTGCCATGGTTTATAGGTTATGTCGAACGGTAGGAGCTCAATGGCCCATTTTGCAATCTTGCCAGTCGCGTCGCGGTTGTTTATAATGTCATTAAGGGGTACTTCGGAGGCTACTGTTATCGAACACTCTTGGAAGTAGTGTCGCAGCTTCTGGGATGCCATGAACACCGCATACGCTATCTTCTGGTAATGTGGATACCGGGACTTGCATGGAGTTAGGATAGTGGACACGTAGTAAACATGTTTTTGAAGGGGGAACTTGTGTCCGTCCGTTTCTCGTTCGACGACGAGCACCGCGCTTACAACTTGATGTGTTGCCGTGATATATAATAACATTGGTTCGCCCAAGTTGGGCGCGGCTAGGACCGGATTTGTTGCCAATATGGCTTTGATTTCTTCGAGTCCGGCCATGGCGGCATCCGTCCACTCGAAGTGTTCGGTGCGCCGGAGGAGGCGATAAATGGGTAATGCCTTTTCTCCTAAGCGGGAGATAAAGCGGCTTAGAGCCGCCACGCATCCAGTCAATTTTTGTGTTTGCTTGAGGTCTTTTGGGATATCCAGTTGTGACAGAGCTCGGATCTTGGCTGGGTTTGCTTCAATTCCTCTACCGGATACAATGAAGCCCAAGAGCTTTCCGGCTGGTACACCGAAAATGCATTTTTCCGGGTTGAGCTTAATGTCATATGCTCGAAGATTGTCGAATGTGAGCCTCAGGTCGTCTACTAGAGTTTCGACGTGCTTGGATTTGACGACCACATCATCTACGTATGCCTCCATTGTTTTGCCGATCTGGTTTGCCAGACATGTCGGAATCATGCGCTGATATGTTGCGTCGGCGTTTTTGAGCCCGAAGGGCATTGTGTTGAAGCAGAATGGTCCGTATGGAGTAATGAATGCTGTTGCGGCTTGGTCGGGCTCCGCCATCTTGATTTGATGGTAGCCGGAGTATGCGTCGAGGAAGCACAATGAATCGTGCCCTGCGGTAGCATCGATAATTTGATCGATGCGTGGGAGGGGGAATGGATCTTTTGGGCAAGCCTTATTAATGGTCTTTGAAGTCGACACATAGGTGCCAGGATTTATCCTTCTTTGGTACCATCACCAGGTTTGCTAGCCAGTCCGGATGTTTTATGTCTCTGATGAATCCGGCTTCCAATAGTTTGGCTAGCTCCTCTCCCATTGCTTGTCCATTGGGTTCGGAAAATCGCCGAAGAGTTTGCTTGACTGGCTTGAATCCTTTTAGGATATTTAGGCTGTGCTCGGCCAGCCGTCGTGGGATTCCTGGCATGTCTGAAGGGTGCCAGGCAAAAATGTCCCAATTTTCCCGTAGGAATTCTCGTAGTGCGGCGTCTACATCAGGGTTTAATTGTGCCCCAATGGAGGCCGTCTTTGTAGGGTCTATTGGATGGACTTGGAATTTGACTATTTCGTCCGCTGGCTTAAAAGAGGTGGACTTGGATCTTTTGTCAAGTATCACGTCGTCCCTGTTCACCGTGGAGCGCAGCGCTGTGAGTTCTTCGGCCGCTAGGGCTTCAGATAACGCCTCTAGGGCTAGTGCAGCTGTCTTATTTTCGGCGCGGAGTGCTACATCCGGATCACTGGCAAGGGTGATGATTCCGTTGGGCCCGGGCATTTTGAGCTTCATGTACCCGTAATGGGGTATAGCTTGAAAAATAGTGAATGCCTCTCGTCCTAATAAAGCGTGATATCTGCTGCTGAACGGGGCCACATGGAACGTGATTTCCTCGGACCTGTAGTTGTTCGGCGATCCGAATACTAGATCCAGTGTGATTTTTGCTGTGCAGCATGCTTCCCGACTAGGGATTATTCCTCTGAAGATTGTGTTGCTTCGCTCAATGCGGCTCCAGTGTACTTCCATTTTTCGAAGGGTTTCCTCGTAGATGAGGTTTAATCCGCTGCCGCCATCCATGAGTACCTTAGTAAGGTGAAAGCCATCCACTATTGGACTGAGGACCAATGCGGCTGGTGCTCGGGCTGTTCGGAATTTAGGTTCGTCATTGGCGTTAAAGGTAATAGCCGTGTCGCTCCATGGATTTATCGTTGCTACTTGGTAGACTTCAGCGAGGCTGCGGAGTGTTCGTTTCCGCATATTATTTGATGCGAAAGTCTCGAAGACTGTTAATACCGTACTGGTACTGCTGGGCTGGTTATCTTGGGCTAGAAGCTCTTCGCCACTTTTGGCCACCTGCCGTAGTATCCAACATGCTCGAAGGCTATGTGTTGGAGTGGCGCCCTCTGTACTATGGATTTTGCAGGGTCCATTGAGCCATCCCTCCAGTACGGTTCTATTGGAAATATGACCTAGAGGCAATAATAAATTAGTTATTATTATTACTATATTTCCTTGTTCATGATAATCGTTTATTATCCATGCTATAATTGTATTGATAGGAAACTCAGATACATGTGTGGATACATAGACAACACCATGTCCCTAGTAAGCCTCTAATTGACTAGCTCGTTGATCAATAGATGGTTACGGTTTCCTGACCATGGACATTGGATGTCGTTGATAACGGGATCACATCATTAGGAGAATGATGTGATGGACAAGACCCAATCCTAAGCCTAGCACAACGATCGTAGTTCGTATGCTAAAGCTTTTCTAATGTCAAGTATCATTTCCTTAGACCATGAGATTTTGCAACTCCCGGATGCCGTAGGAATGCTTTGGGTGTACCAAACATCACAACGTAACTGGGTGGCTATAAAGGTGCACTACAGGTATCTCCGAAAGTGTCTGTTGGGTTGGCACGAATCGAGACTGGGATTTGTCACTCCGGTAAACGGAGAGGTATCTCTAGACCCACTCGGTAGGACATCATCATAATGTGCACAATGTGACCAAGGGGTTGATCACAGGATGATGTGTTACGGAATGAGTAAAGAGACTTGCCGGTAACGAGATTGAACAAGGTATCAGTATACCGACGATCGAATCTCGGGCAAGTACTATACCGCTAGACAAAGGGAATTGTATACGGGATCGATTGAGTCCTTGACATCGTGGTTCATCCGATGATATCATCGTGGAATATGTGTGAGCTAACATGGGTATCCATATCCCGCTGTTGGTTATTGGCCGGAGAACGTCTCGGTCATGTCTGCATGGTTCCCGAACCCGTAGGGTCTACACACTTAAGGTTCGATGACACTAGGGTTATAAAGGAAGTTTGTATGTGGTTACCAAATGTTGTTTGGAGTCCCGAATGAGATCCCGGACATCACGAGGAGTTCCGGAATGGTCCAGAGGTAAAGATTTATATATGGGAAGTCCTGTTTTGGTCACCGGAAAAGTTTCGGGTTTTATCGGTAACGTACCGGGACCACCAGGAGGGTCCCAGGGGTCTACCAAGTGGGGCCACCATCCCCGGAGGGCTGCAAGGGCCAAGTGTGGGAGGGGACCAGCCCCAGGTGGGCTGGTGCGCCCCCCCCCCCCACACCCGAGGCGCCTAGGGTTTGGGGAGGGGGCGCACCCACCTAACTTGGGGGGCAAGTTTCCCCTCTCCCCCCCTTGGCCGCACCCTAGATGGGTTTTGGCTGGCCGCCGCCCCTAGGGGTGGAACCCTAGGTGGGGGCGCAGCCCTCCCTCTCCCCCTATATATACTTGAGGGTTTTGGGGCTACCAAGACATGAGTTTCACCTCTCCCTGGCGCAGCCCTACCTCTCTCCATCCTCCTCTCCCGCGGTGCTTGGCGAAGCCCTGCAGGATTGCCACGCTCCTCCATCACCACCATGCTATTCTGCTGCTGCTGGACGGAGTCTTCCTCAACCTCTCCCTCTCTCCTTGCTGGATCAAGGCAGGGAAGACGTCACCGGGCTGTACATGTGTTGAACGCGGAGGTGCCGTCTGTTCGGCACTAGGATCTCCGGTGATTTGGATCACGACGAGTACGACTCCTTCAACCCCGTTCTCTTGAATGCTTCTGCTTAGCGGTCTACAAGGGTATGTAGATGCACTCTCCTTCCCCTCGTTGCTGGTTTCTCCATAGATAGATCTTGGTGACACGTAGGAAAATTTTGAATTTCTGCTACGTTCCCGAACAGTGGCATCATGAGCTAGGTCTATTGCGTAGATTCTTTGCACGAGTAGAACACAAAGTAGTTATGGGCGTTGATGTTGTTCAATATGCTTACCATTACTAGTCTAATCTTGATTCGGCGGCATCGTGGGATGAAGCGGCCCGGACCGACCTTACACGTACTCTTACGTGAGACAGGTTCCACCGATTGACATGCACTTGTTGCATAAGGTGGCTAGCGGGTGCCAGTCTCTCCCACTTTAGTCGGATCGGATTCGATGAGAAGGGTCCTTATGAAGGGTAAATAGCAATTGACAAATCACGTTGTGGTTTTTGCGTAGGTAAGAAACGTTCTTGCTAGAAACCCATAGCAGCCACGTAAAACATGCAAACAACAATTAGAGGACGTCTAACTTGTTTTTGCAGGGTATGCTATGTGATGTGATATGGCCAAGAAGAATGTGATGAATGATATGTGATGTATGAGATTGATCATGTTCTTGTAATAGGAATCACGACTTGCATGTAGATGAGTATGACAACCGGCAGGAGCCATAGGAGTTGTCTTTATTTATTGTATGACCTGCTTGTCATTGAACAACGCCATGTAATTACTTTACTTTATTGCTAACCGGTAGCCATAGTAGTAGAAGTAATAAGTTGGCGAGACAACTTCACGGAGACACGATGATGGAGATCATGATGATGGAGATCATGGTGTCATGCCGGTGACGATGATGATCATGGAGCCCCAAAGATGGAGATCAAAAGGAGCAATATGATATTGGCCATATCATGTCACTTTTTGATTGCATGTGATGTTTATCATGTTTATGCATCTTATTTGCTTAGAACGACGGTAGTAAATAAGATGATCCCTCATTAAAATTTCAAGAAAGTGTTCCCCCTAACTGTGCACCGTTGCGAAAGTTCGTCATTTCGAAGCACCACGTGATGATCGGGTGCGCTAGATTCTTACGTTCACATACAACGGGTGTAAGCCAGATTTACACACGCGAAACACTTAGGTTGACTTTACGGGCCTAGCATGTATAGACATGGCCTCGGAACACAAGAGACCGAAAGGTCGAGCATGAGTCGTATAGTAGATACGATCAACATGAAGATGGTCACCGATGATGACTAGTCCGTCTCACGTGATGATCAGACACGGCCTAGTTGACTCGGATCATGTAATCACTTAGATGACTAGAGGGATGTCTATCTGAGTGGGAGTTCATAAAATGAACTTAATTATCCTGAACATAGTCAAAAGATCTTTGCAAATTATGTCGTAAGCTCGCGCTTTAGTTCCACTGTTTAGATATGTTCCTAGAGAAAATATAGTTGAAAGTTGACAGTAGCGATTATGCGGACAGTAGAAAGCTTATGTCCTTAATGCACCGCTCAGTGTGCTGAACCCCAAACGTCGTTTGTGGATGTTGCGAACATCGGACATACACGTTTTGATAACTACGTAATAGTTCAGTTAAACGGTTTAGATTTGAGGCACCAAAGACGTTTTCGAAACATCGTGGAACATATGAGATGTTTTCGAGGGCTGAAATTGGGATTTCAGGCTCATGCCCACGTCAAGAGGTATAAGACCTCTGACAATTTTCTTAGCCTGCAAACTAAGGGAGAAAAGCTCAATCATTGAGCTTGTGCTCAGATTGTCTTAGTGCAACAATCACTTGAATCGAGTGGGAGTTGATCTTCCAGATGAGATAGTGTTGTTTCTCCAAAGTCATTGCCACCAAGCTGCTCGAGCTTCGTGATGAACTATAATATATCAGGGATAGATATGATGATCCTTGAGGTATTCATGATGTTTGACACCGCGAAAGTAGAAATCAAGAAGGAGCATCAATTGTTGATGGTTGGTGAAACCACTAGTTTCAAGAAGGGCAAGGGCAAGAAGGGATACTCCTGTTACCATCCGCCTAGACGCACAGTTCGGGACCCCCTACCCGAGATCCGCCGGTTTTGACACCGACAGTAACCTTCTGTATTCGCGAGATCCCGTCTTAGAGCCTTCGCTGGCGCTCTACCGGAGGGGGAATCGACCAGGGAGGGCTTGTACATCAACACCATAGCCCCTTCGATGAGTTGTGAGTAGTTTACCACAGACCTTCGGTCCATCGTTATTAGCTAGATGGCTTCTTCTCTCTTTTTGTATCTCAATACCATGTTCTCCTCGATCTTCTTGGAGATCTATTCGATGTAACTCTTTTTGCGGTGTCTTTGTCGAGATCCGATGAATTGTGGATTTATGATCAAGTTTATCTATGAGAAATATTTGAATCTCCTCTGAATTCTTTTATGTGTGATTAAGTTATCTTTGCAAGTCTCTTCGAATTATTAGTTTGGTTGGCCTACTAGATTGATCTTTCTTGCAATGGGAGAAGTGCTTAGCTTTGGGTTCAATCTTGCGGTGTCCTTTCCCAGTGACAGCAGGGGCAGCAAGGCACGTATTGTATTGTTGCCATCAAGGATAAAAAGATGGGGTTTATATCACATTTCATGAGTTTATCCCTCTACATCATGTCATCTTCTCTTAATGTGTTATTCTGTTCTTACGAACTTAATACTCTAGATGCATGCTGGATAGCGGTTGATGTGAGGAGTAATAGTAGTAGATGCAGGCAGGAGTCGGTCTACTTGTCACGGACGTGATGCCTATATACATGATCATGCCTAGATAATCTCATAATTATTCGCTTTTCTATCAATTGCTCGACAGTAATTTGTTCACCCACCGTAATACTTATGCTATCTTGAGAGAAGCCATAGTGAAACCTATGGCCCCCGGGTCTATCTTTTATCATATAAGCTTTCAATCTACTTTTATTTGCATCTTTACTTTTCCAATCTATATCATAAAATACCAAAAATATATTTATCTTATCATATTATCTCTATTAGATCTCACTTTCGCAAGTGGCCGTGAAGGGATTGACAACCCCTTTATTGCGTTGGTTGCGAGTTCTTTGTTTGTTTGTGTAGGTGCGTGGGATTTTTGAGGATCCTCCTACTGGATTGATACCTTGGTTCTCAAAAACTGAGGAAAACACTTACGCTACTATTGCTGCATCACCCTTTCCTCTTCAAGGAAAACCAACGCAAGCTGAAGACGTAGCAAGAAAAATTTCTGGCGTCGTTGCCGGGGAGGTCTTCGCTCAAGTCAAGACATACCAAGTACCCATCACAAACTCATCTCCCTTGCATTTACATTATTTGCCATTTGCCTCTCGTTTTCCTCTCCCTCACTTCACCCTTGCCGTTTTATTCGCCCTCTCTTTCCCAATCTCCTCTCTCTCTTTCGTTTGCCTCTTTTTGTTTGATTGAGTGTTGGATTACTTGTCGCCATGGCACAAGATAATACCAAATTGTGTGATTTCTCCAATACCAATAATAATGATTTCCTTAGTACTATGATTACTCCTCTTAATGATGTTGAGTCTTGTGAAATCAATACAGCTTTCTTGAATCTTGTTATGAAAGATCAATTCGCCGGCCTTCCTAGTGAAGATGTCTCTACCCATCTAAATAACTTTGTTGATTTGTGTGATATGCAAAAGAAGAAAGATACGGAAAATGATATTGTTAAATTGAAGTTATTTCTGTTTTCCCTTAGAGATCGTGCCAAAGTTTGGTTTTTGTCTTTGGCTGAGAATAGTATTGATTCATGGAACAAGTGCAAAGATGCTTTTATCTCTAAGTATTTTCCTCCCGCTAAGATCATCACTCTTAGGAACGATATTATGAATTTTAAACAACTTGATCATGAGCTTGTTGCCCAATCTTTGGAAATAATGAAATAGATGATTCGCAATTGCCCTACTCATGGTTTGAATTTATGGATGATCATACAAAAAATTTATGCTGGATCGAATGTTGCTTCTAGAAATCTTTTAGATTCGGCCGCGGGAGGCACGTTTATGGAAATTACTTTAGGATATGTGAAAGGATCGAGAAGAGGTGTCTAGAGGGGGGGTGATTAGACACTAAGTGAGAAAAGGTGCAGTTTTTAAATTCTTTAAGTTGAAGTGGAGTTTTGGCACAAGATTAACAATCACAACACATATCAAGCAAGCATTCAAAGAGTATATGAGCAGCGGAAAATAAAGCATGCAACTTGCAAGAATGTAAAGGGATGGGATTGGAGTGTGCAAACGCAATTGGAGACACAGATGTTTTTGTCATGGTTCCGATAGGTGGTGCTATCGTACATCCACGTTGATGGAGACTTCAACCCACGAAGGGTAACAGCTCTGCGAGTCCACGGAGGGCTCCATCCATGAACGGTCCACGAAGAAGCAACCTTGTCTATCCCACCATGGTCGTCGCCCACGAAGGACTTGCCTCACAAGGGTAGATCTTCACGAAGTAGGCGATCTCCTTGCCCTTACAAACTCCTTGGTCCAACTCCACAATCTTGTCGGAGGCTCCCAAGTGACACCTAGCCAATCTAGGAGACACCACTCTCCAAGAAGTAACAAATGGTGTGTTGATTATGAACTCCTTGCACTTGTGCTTCAAATGATAGTCTCCCCAACACTCAACTCTCTCTCACATGATTTGGATTTGGTGGAAATAAGATTTGAGTGGGAAGCAACTTGGGGAAGGCTAGATATCAAGATTCATACGGTAGGAATGGAATATCTTGGTCTCAACACAAGTGTAGGTGGTTCTCTCTCAGAAAATGTATGTTGGACGTGTAGGAACGTTCTGATGGATCTCTCCATGAATGAAGAGTGGGTGGAGGGGTATATATAGCCTCCACACAAAATCTAACCATTACACACAACTTACCAATCTTGGTGGGACCGAATTGAGAAAGTCGGTCGTACCGATTCAGCAAATAATGTAACCAGTGGGGTTTTCGGTGGGACCGAAATGCAACTCGGTAGGACCGATATGATTAGGGTTAGGGCATAATGTAATCTCGGTGAGACCGATTACACAAACTCGGTGAGACCGATTTTGGTAATGGACACACAGAGGGTTGGTCAGGAAAACTCGGTGGGACCGATTCGCTCATCCCGGTTGGACCAAAATGTTATGAAGAGGAACAAAGAGTTTGCATTGTAATCTCGGTAGGACCGATTACGAAAACTCGGTGAGACCGATTTTGGTAATGGACATGCACAGAGAGATTACAATCCCATCTCGATGAGACCAAGATCCCTATCGGTGAGACCGATTTGCGTAGGGTTTGTGGCAGTGGCTATGACATCTGAAGTCGGTGGTGCCGGATAGAAAGAATCGGTAGGGCCGAGTTGGACTTTTGGTTTGGGACATATATGGATATGAGAAGGTAGTTGAAGGCTTTGGAGCATATCACTAAGCACTTTGAGCAAGCAAGCCATTAAGCAACACCTCATCCCTCGTTGATAGTATTGGCTTTTCCTATAGACTCAATGTCATCTTGGATCACTAAAATAGAAAATGTAGAGTCTTTTTCTTGGAGCTTGAGCCAATCATTTGTCCTTGGCATCTTGAAGGGGTTCCACATCTTCTAGTCCATGCCACTTCATTGTTGAACTTTTCTGAAACATACTAGGTAAAGGTGTTAGTCCAACAAGAGATATGTTGACATTAATTACCAAAATCACCCAGCGAGCACTTGTGCTTTCAATCTCCCCCTTTTTGGTAATTGATGACAACATACATCAAAGCTTTTAGATAAAGATATAGAGAATAACTAGTAAAGCTTTGGAAAGACATGTAACATGCATAGGCTCCCCCTAGATGTATGAAATCATATGAATATGAAATATTGGAGCATGTGATTGCATGAGCATGACAGAGTAAGCAGTGTGTTACATGTATCTTGGCTATATGCATCAGAGCAAATGGTGTGAATATGGGAAATGTACCATCATGCTCATGAGTCCTTCTTGCAAACAGTATGTACATCAGCAAGAATTCCTCATACACATGACTGTGATGCATATACTTACCTTGTGGGCTTGAGTTGGCTTAGGATGGAATGAACCTGCATAAACAAGGTTAGATAACATAGATACACCTACTGGACAGAGCAGACAAAAGAAACCACAAGAGTACCAAGACTGGGATGACATATAGAGAGTGAGTACTAAGTACCACATTGGATATAGACATGTCCCCAAAGGTAAAGATGTGCAATGAATTCAAGGATTTCCTTCCCTTAGATGTCTTGCTCCCCCTGAATCTAGCATGGGATACTGGGAGAAGATAGGGAACAGAAAATCAGAGCTCAAGGAAAATAAACAGAGCTAATGCAAGCAAACAAATATGAGCATGTCTTTCCCCTCTTAAAGACATGTGACTTCTCTCCTCTTGAACACCAAGCATTTGGGGTCCTTGATGATTACTCTCTCTCTTTGAGTATTTTCTCTCCTCTTGAACACCAAGCATCTGGGGTCCTTGATGATTACTCTCTCTCTTTTATCTGATCTCTCTCTCCCCCTTTGACATCAATTTCCAAGAAGGGTCTTTCTGGATATTTGTTGCAAATGGGTTTGGTCCTTGAGTCACAGAACAAAGCAACAAGTTGTATGTGATGTTGGTAGAGGACAAGAATCATTGAGTGCAGCTGGATTAAGAAGAATGCAGAAACAAGTGGCAAGCTGTCTTTCCTGTAGTGAAATCGGTGGCTCCGAGTTTTATGCTTCGGTTGCACCTAAAGGATTCGGTTAGACCGAGATCAACAGACTGGTGTGATCGAGTTCACCACAGAGAAAACACTTGTCACCTCAGCTCACTAGGCAAGTAAGATCTCACAAGGATTTGCATGGAATTAACTGAAAGATTTGCAATGAATTGGATGCAGTAAATGAAGAACAGAAGAGACAGAGAAGAAATCTAGATGAAGTTTTTTTGTTTTAAAGGGGAAACAAATATGCATGAGACAAATGCAAGAGCACAGAAAAGAACACACGAGAACTTCATCTAGAATTGGTCAGCGACAAATTCACCTATGTTAGAGTATATTGACTTAGGAGTCAAGTGAGATCACTTGATCATAGGTCATACTCATTGTTTAAGCTCAAAATGGGGTTACCACTTTTCATTTAAGCATCTTGATGTATTCACATCTTGTCGAGTTGCTTTGACTCATGACTTGGAGTAAGGCTTCTCTAAGATGGAATAACATACCTTGGGTGGTGGTGTTGATCGTGATCATGTAGTTGAACTTATGTGAGTTGCTCAAAGTTGATGTAGCTCATCAAGAGTTGGGAGCACCACTTGGAATTTGAGTTCATCTACCTACATGGGTTAGTTTTTGCAAGGAAGAGCACTTGTGTATCCAAAATGACAATCATGAATTTCAACATAGAATTTGTCAAAGGATATGTTTGAATGGTTTCATGCTTCCTTGTCTTCAACCACCGTTGTGTAGAGACTTGGTGATGTAGAGATTGCTCAAGATGTGAGTGAGTTGCAATCTCATAGATTTAGATTCATCCAAGTACCTACACGGGTTAGATAACATGCAAGGTGCAAATATATCCAAGACATAAGATCATCATAAGAGAAATATCAAGAATTAGTCATAGGCTCATGCCTTGCATGTACCGAATGGAGTTCCTACTCCAAGTTTGAAGCATCAATGATGTTCAATTCACCTCTTAACCTTCAAAACACTTTCTCATCCAGTGGTTTAGTGAAAATATCCTCTAATTGCTTATCGGTGCGAACATGTTTAAGATTAATGTCCCCTTTGGCAACATGATCTCGAATGAAATGATGACGAACTTCAATATGCTTAGTTCGAGGATGTTGCACGGGATTGTGAGCAATCTTGATAGAACTTTCATTGTCACAAAGCAATGGAACATGTTTCACATATATCCCATAATCTTTAAGAGTTTGGGTCATCCAAAGTAATTGAGCACAACATGAACCAGCGGCAATGTATTCCGCTTCGCGGTGGATAAGGATACTGAGTTTTTTTTCTTGGAAGACCAAGACACAAGAGATCAACCAAGAAATTGACAAGTACCCGAAGTGGACTTTCTATCAACCTTGTCACCAGCATAGTCCGAGTCAGAGTAGCCAACAAGATTAAAAGAGGCCCTCTTTGGATACCAAATGCCAAAATTTGGTGTATGGATTAAGTATCTCACTATCCTTTTCACGGCCTTATGATGACATTCTTTAGGAGCGGCTTGATATCGTGCAGACATGCACACACTTAGCATAATATCGGGATGTGAAGCACATAGATATAACAATGAACCAATCATTGAGCGATAAACTTTTTGATCAACCGGTTCACCATCTTTGGTCAAATCAATATGTCCACTAGTACGCATGGGTGTAGTCATACCTTTGCATACTTGCATATTGAACTTCTTGAGTAAGTCCTTGGTGTACTTTGTTTGAGAGACAAATGTACCTTCCTTAGTTTGCTTGATTTGCAAACCAAGAAAGAATTTGAGTTCACTCATACATCGACATCTCAAACTTCTCCGACATTAGCTTTCCAAACTTTTCACTAAAGTGAGGGTTAGTCGAACCAAATATAATATCATCAACATAGATTTGGCATACAAATAGTTCTCCATTAACCCTTTTAGTAAAAAGAGTAGAATCAATTTTTCCAATTTCAAAGCCTTTTTCAATAAGGAACTTGGTCAAGCATTTATACAAAGCTCTAGGAGCTTGTTTAAGACCATAAAGAGCATTGTGAAGTTTGTAAACATGATTAGGTTTCTTAGGTTGACAAAGCCGGGAGGTTGCTTAACATAAACTTCCTCCTCTATTTCACCATTTAGAAAAGCACCTTTAATGTCCATTTGGTACAAGGTAATATCATGGTGATTAGCAAAGGCAAGTAAGATGCGAATGGACTCAAGTCTAGCAACAAGGGCATATGTCTCACCATAGTCCATACCTTCGACTTGAGTGTAGCCTTGGGCGACGAGACGTGCTTTGTTGCGAACCACTTGTCCATCTTCATCTTGCTTGTTGTGAAACACCCATTTGGTACCGATGATGTTGTGGTTGTTGTCGGGCTTCTCAACCAATGTCCAAACTTGATTTCTCTCAAAGTTGTGTAGCTCTTCATGCATTGCGTTTATCCAATCCGGATCTTCCAAAGCTTCTTCAACCTTCATAGGTTCAATGCTAGAGATGAATGAATAGTGTTCACAAAAGTTAGCTAAATGAGTTTTAGAGCGAGTGATTCTCCCGGTTTGGATATCATTGTAGATTTTCTCGACGGGGTGGTCTTTAGCAATTCTTGCTTGAAGTCGTGAAAGCTTTTGCTTGGATCTTGGTTGAACATCTTCTTCATCATCTTATTCTTCTTGGCCTTCGTCATTGTTGACGTTGTCGTTCTCTTGTCGTGGTGAAGAAGGAGGTTGTTGGCATTCATCTTGGTGCACTTCCTTGTTTTCTTCATCTTGGTGTGTCCCACTTGTGGATGCTTCCGTATCAACTCTTGGTTCACCTTGTCGTGAGGTAGAAGCTTCCACTTGGACGGACGAGGTACTCTCCTTCACCTCCGTTGGACGAATCTTGCCAATAGACAAGTCTTGGATTGCTTCCGAGGGGTCTTTGTCTCCTACATCAATTGGCAATTGCTCTACTTGCGAGCCGTTAGATTCATCAAACTTCACATCTACCGTTTCTTCAACCTTTCGGGTGAAATTGTTGTAGACACAGTAAGTGTGAGAGTTTGAGCCATAACCAAGTAGAAAACCTTCATGAGACTTAGGAGCAAATTTAGAATGATGATGCTTATCAAGAATGTACACTTTGAGCCGAATACTCGAAAGTATCCAACTTGGGGTTTGTTACCGGTGAGGAGCTCATATGCCGTCTTGCCGAGTAGCTTGTGAAGATACAAGCGATTTGTTGCATGAAAAGTTGTCTCAACCGCTTCTTCCCAAAAGTGCTTCGGCGTCTTGTACTCATCAAGCATCGTTCTCGCCATTTTGATGAGCGTCCAGTTCTTCCTCTCGACAACTCCATTTTGTTGAGGTGTGTATGTAGCCGAGAACTCATGTGAAATCCCTTCTTCGTCAAGAAAGGTGTCCACATTTGCGTTCTTGAACTCCATTCCGTTGTCGCTTCAAAACTTCTTGATCTTCACTTCAAATTGATTTTGGGCCTTCCTAGCGAAGTTCTTGAAGATCTTTTGGACCTGCGATTTATCATCGAGAAAGAACGGCCAACTCTTATCTTAGTACAAGGTTCTCTCGGAACAATTATTATTTATTTCAAGCTATTTTGGATCTTTCTTAATCTTCAAAAAGAACTAAATTCCGTAATGGAGTGGTAGGATTAAAGAAAAGGAAGTGTGCCCACGTAAATCTTGAAAAATCATCAACTATAACTAGACCAAAAGAATTTCCACCGAGACTTTTGTAGGCGTTGGGACCAAAAAGATCCATGTGAAGCAACTCGAGTGGCCTCCTTGTGGTCATAATGTTCTTCACGGGATGCCTTCCTCCAACCTATTTATCTTCTTGGCAAGCGCTGCAAAGTCTATCCTTATCAAATATGACATCGTTAACGCCAAGGATATGATTTCCTTTAATAAGCTTGTCAAGGTTTCGCATGCCCACATGACCTAATCGTCTATGCCACAACCAGCCTTTAGAGGATTTAGCAATAAAGCAAGTTTTAGGTTGAGCCTTTTTAGTGAAATCAACAATGTAAAGATCACCTCTATGTATAGCGGTAAAGACCATTTTATGATTATCTCTATGAAACACTTGGCAATCTACTTCAGTAAATAGGACATTTAAACCAAAATCAGCAAGTCTAGATACTGAAAGTAAATTGTAGCCAAGAGATTCAACGAGCATGACATTTTGTATGGAGCTATCATGTGATATGGCCACCTTACCGAGGCCAACCACCTTACCCTTTGAGTTTTCACCGAAAGTGACATACTTTCGAGGGCCATCATTTTCAGCAAGCTCACGAAACATATCTTTATCTCCAGTCATGTGATCGGTACATCTACTATCAAGAACCTGTTCCTTTCCTCCTGCCATATATCCCCGAAGATTTGCCATAAGACCAAAGTGTATCATTGCATCATCAAGATCAAAGTCACTATCATCATCCTCATCATAGTATCCATCTTCAACATTATCATGCGGTGGATCAAATCCTAGAGGGGGTGATTCGTTAGAGTGAGTTTGATAATGATCTTCTTTATGAATTTTAATAGCTTAGGAAATAATATCACTAATAATTCCAACATCTCCTTTGGCATGCATAAGGTTTGTAAGCTCGAATAGACAACCACCAAACATAGGATCATTGGAATTCATCTTACTCAAGGCAATAGACTTATGGAGAATTTCATCTAGATTTTTCAAGGAATAATTTGGAAAACGTTCCTCAAGAAATTTCCATATAGTGTAGGCACACTTAAGAGTAGGCAAACATCCAATCAAGTTTCTAGGCAAGCCTCTAATGATAAGATTGACAGTTCTAAGATTGTGAATCATGTCAATCGACTCATCAAGGGTAGGATGCATAGGATCAACATGATGTGCACAAGGGTTAGCAATGTACTTGTTCAAATGATAGTCATTGAAAATCACAAGCATCTCATTTTTCCACTCATGAAAATACTCTCCATCAAGTATAGGCACTCTATGTCTAAGACTCCCCAAAGTAGACTCATCCATCTTCCTCCAATGGTGTTTAAACCAAGGCAATGGAGACCAAAGCTCTGATACCAATTGAAAGGATCGAGAAGAGGTGTCTAGAGGGGGGTGATTAGACACTAAGTGAGAAAAGGTGTAGTTTTTAAATTCTTTAAGTTGAAGTGGAGTTTTGGCACAAGATTAACAATCAAAACACATATCAAGCAAGCATGCAAAGAGTATATGAGCAGCAGAAAGTAAAGCATGCAACTTGCAAGAATGTAAAGGGATGGGATTGGAGTGTGCAAACGCAATTGGAGACACGGATGTTTTTGTCGTGGTTCCGATAGGTGGTTCTATCGTACACCCACGTTGATGGAGACTTCAACCCACGAAGAGTAATGGCTGCGCGAGTCCGTGGAGGGCTCCACCCACAAAGGGTCCACGAAGGAGCAACCTTGTCTATCCCACCATGGCCGTTGCCCACGAAGGACTTGCCTCACTAGGGTAGATCTTCACGAAGTAGGCGATCTCCTTGCCCTTACAAACTCCTTGGTCCAACTCCACAATATTGTCGGAGGCTCCCAAGTGACACCTAGCCAATCTAGGAGACACCACTCTCCAAGAAGTAACAATGGTGTGTTGATGATGAACTCCTTGCTCTTGTGCTTCAAATGTTAGTCTCCCCAACACTCAAATCTCTTTCACAGGATTTGGATTTGGTGGAAAGAAGATTTGAGTGGAAAGCAACTTGGGGAAGGCTAGATATCAAGATTCATATGGTAGGAATGGAATATCTTGGTCTCAACACAAGTGTAGGTGGTTCTCTCTTAGAAAATGTATGTTGGAAGTGTAGGCGCGTTTTGATGGCTCTCTCCACGAATGAAAAGTGGGTGGAGGGGTATATATAGCCTCCACACAAAATCTAACCGTTACACACAACTTACCAATCTCGGTGGGACCGAATTGAGAAACTCGGTTGGACCGATTCAGCAAATAATTTGACCGTTAGGGTTTTCGGTGGGACCGACATGCAACTCGGTAGGACCGATATGATTAGGGTTAGGGCATAACGTAATCTCGGTGAGACCGATTACACAAACTCAGTGAGACCGATTTTGGTAATGGACACACAGAGGGTTGGTCAGGCAAACTCGGTGGGACCGATTCGCTCATCCCGGTTGGACCAAAATGTTACGATGAGGAACAGAGAGTTTGCATTGTAATCTCGGTAGTACCAATTACGACAACTCGGTGAGACCGATTTTGGTAATGGACATGCACAGAGAGATTACAATCCCATCTCGGTGAGACCGAGATCCCTATCGGTGAGACCGATTTGCCTAGGGTTTGTGGCAGTGGCTATGACATCTGAACTCGGTGGCGCCGGATAGAAAGAATCGTTATGGCCGAGTTGGACTTTCGGTTTGGGACATATATGGATATGAGAAGGTAGTTGAAGGCTTTGGAGCATATCACTAAGCACTTTGAGCAAGCAAGCCATTAAGCAACACCTCATCCCTCCTTGATAGTATTGGCTTTTCCTATAGACTCAATGTGATCTTGGATCACTAAAATAGAAAATGTAGAGTCTTGTTCTTGGAGCTTGAGCCAATCATTTGTCCTTAGCATCTTGAAGGGGTTCCACATCCTCTAGTCCATGCCACTTCATTGTTGAACTTTTCTGAAACATACTAGGTAAAGGTGTTAGTCCAACAAGAGATATGTTGACATTAATTACCAAAATCACCAAGGGAGCACTGGTGCTTTCAATATGCTACAAAACTTCTTGATAATATTATGGCTAATTATTCTCAATGGCACACCGAAAGATCTACTAGTAAAAAAGTGCGAGCTTTAGAAGAAATTAATGTTTTGAGTGGAAAGATGGATGAACTTATGAAATTGTTTGCTACTAAGAGTGCTCCTCTTGATCCTAATGATATGCCTTTGTCTACTGTGATTTAGAATAATAATGAATCTATGTATGTGAATTTTGTTGGTAGGAATAGTTTCGGAAACAATGCTTATAGAGGAAAGTTTAACCCTAGACCGTTCCCTAGTAATTCCTCAAATAATTATGGAAATTCCTACAATAATTCTTATGGTAATTTTAATAAGATGCCCTCTGATTTTGAGAATAGTGTGAAAGAATTTATGATCTCTCAAAAGAATTTTAATGTCTTGCTTGAAGAAAATTTGCTTAAAGTTGATGATTTGGCCAGGAACGTTGATAGACTTTCGCTTGATGTTGATTCTTTGAAACTAAGATATACTCCTCCTAAGCATGATATCAATGAGTCTCTCAAAGCAATGATAATTTCCATTAATGAGTGCAAGGAAAGAACCGCCAGATTGCGTGCGAAGAAAGATTGCTTTATAAAAGTGTGTTCTTCTAGTTTCAATGAAAATAATGATGAAGATCTTAAACGTATTGATGTGTCCCCTATTAGATCTTTGTTTTGCAATATGAATCTTAATAATGATGGGACTGGAGATGAGTCAACTTTAGTTAAAAGGCGTCCCAATAATTCGGAGTTTTTTGATCTTGATGCTAAATTTGGTAAAAGTGGGATTGGAGAGGTCAAGACTTTAAATAGCATTGAACCCACTATCTTGGATTTCAAGGAATTTGATTATGATAATTTTTCTTTAGAAGGTTGTATTTCCTTGTTGCAATCCATTGTGAATTCTCCTCATGCTTATAGTCAAAATAAAGCTTTTACCAAACATATTGTTGATGCCTTGATGCAATCTTTTGATAAAAAACTTAATTTGGAAGTTTCTATACCTGGAAAACTTAATGATGAGTGGGAACCTACTATAAAGATTAAAATTAAAGATCATGAGTGTTATGCTTTGTGTGATTTGGGTGCTAGTGTTTCCACGAATCTGAAAACTTTATGTGATATTCTAGGTTTCCATGATCTTGATGATTGCTCTTTAAATTTGCACCTTGCGGATTCCACCATTAAAAAGCAATGGTAAGGATCAATGATGTTCTCATTGTTGCAAATAGAAATGTGGTGCCCGTAGATTTTATCGTTCTTGATATAGATTGCAATCTTTCTTGCCCTAGTATTCTTGGTAGACCTTTCCTTAGAACGATCGGCGCGATTATTGATATGAAGGAAGGGAATATTAGATTTCAATTTCCATTAAGGAAAGGCATGGAGAACTTTACAAGAAAGAAAATTAAATTTCCTTATGAATCTATCATGCGAGCTACTTATGAATTGAGTGCCAAAGATGCCACTACTTAGATCTATCCTCGCTTTTATGCCTAGCTAGGGGCGTTAAACGATAGCGCTAGTTGGGAGGCAACCCAATTTTTTTTATTTGTGTTTTTTGTTTTTGTTTCTGTTTAGTAATAAATTTTGCATCTACCTTCTGTTTAGATGTGTTTTTATGTTTTAATTAGTGTTTGTGCCAAGTAGAACCTATAGGATAACCTATGGTGATAGTTAATTTGATTCTGCTGAAAAACAGAAACTTTGCACGCACGAAATTAGTTTTGTTAATTCACAGAAACGTGCTTTTGCATTGATTATTTTTTATGTAGATCAATAGACAAATTTCCCAGGACTTCCTATTTTGGTGGGATTTTTATAGTCCCATAAGTATTCGTGGGTTACAGATTGCTACAGACTGTTCTGTTTTTGACAGATTCTGTTTTTCGTGTGTTGTTTGCTTATTTTGATGCATCTATGGCTAGTATTAAGTGGTATGACCCATAGAGAACTTGAAATACAGTAGGTTTAACACCAATATAAATAAAGAATGAGTTCATTACAGTACCTTATGTGGTGGTTTTGCTTTCTTTCACTATGGAGCTTATGAGATTTCCTGTTGAGTTTTGTGTTGTGAAGTTTTCAAGTTTTGGGTAAAGATTTGATGGACTATGGAATAAGGAGTGACAAGAGCCTAAGCTTGGGTATGCCCAAGGCACCCCAAGATATTCAAGAATATCCAAAATCCTAAGCTTGAGGATGCCGCCGGAAGGCATCCCCTCTTTCGTCTTCGTTTATCGGTAACTTTACTTGGAGTTATATTTTTATTCGCCACATGATATGTGTTTTGCTTGGAGCGTCTTGTATGATATTAGTCTTTGCTTTTTAGTTTTACACAATCATCCTTGATGTACACACCTTTTGGAAGAAGCCCACTTGATTGGAATTTATTAGAATACTCTATATGCTTCACTTATATCTTTTGAGCTAGATAGTTTTTGCTCTAGTACTTCACTTATATCTTTTAGAGCACGGCGGTGGCTTAATTTTTTAGAAATTGCTAGTCTCTCATGATTCACTTATATTATTTTGAGAGTCTCTTAGAACAGCATGGTATTTGCTATGGTTATAAAATTGGTCCTAGAATGGTGGGCATCCAAGTTGGGTATAATAAAAACTATCATAGGAAGTGAATTAGATGCTATGACCAATTTGATACTTGATAATTGTTTTGAGATATGGAAGTAGTGATATTAAAGTCATGCTAGTTGGGTGTATGAGTTTAAAGAATGCTTGTGTTGAAGTTAGCAAGTCCTGTAGCATGCACGTATGGTTAAAGTTGTGTAACAAATTTGAAACATGAGGTGTCCTTGGATTGTGCATCCTTATGAGTGGCGGTCGGGGACGAGCGATGGTCTTTTCCTACCAATCTATCCCTCTAGGAGCATGCACGTAGTGCTTGGTTTTTGATGACTTGTAGAGTTTTCCAATAAGTATATGAGTTCTTTTGACTAATGTTGAGTCCATAGATTATACGCACTTTTACCTTTCCATCATTGCTAGCCTCTTCGGTACCGTGCATTGCCCTTTCTCACCTTGAGAGTTGGTGCAAACTTTCCCGGTGCATCCAAACCCCGTGATATGATATGCTCTATCACACATAAAACTCCTTATATCTTCCTCAAAACAGCCACCATACCTACCTATTATGGCATTTCCATAGCCATTCCGAGATATATTGCCATGCAACTTTCCACCATTTCGTTTATCATCATGACACGCATTACTATTGTCATATTGCCATTGCATGATCATGTAGTTGACATCGTATTTGTGGCAAGGCCACTTTGCATAATTTTTCATACATGTCACTCTTGATTCATTGCCCATCCCGGTACACCGTCGGAGGCATTCATATAGAGTCATATCTTGTTCTAGTTTTGAGTTGTAATTCATGAGTTGTAAATCAGTAAAAGTGTGATGATCATCATTATTAGAGCATTGTCCCCAAAAAGAAAAAAAAGAAAGGCCAAAAAAAGAAAGGCCAAAGAAAAAAAAGAAAAAAAAGAAAGGCCAAAATATTAAAAGAAAGGCCCAAAAAAAAGAGAAAAAAGAAAATAAATAAAAGGGGGAAATGTTACTATCTCTTTTCCACACTTGTGCTTCAAAGTAGCACCATGTTCTTCATATAGAGAGTCTCATATGTTGTCACTTTCATATACTAGTGGGAATTTTTCATTATAGAACTTGGCTTGTATATTCCTACGATGGGCTTCCTCAAAATGCCCTAGGTCTTCGTGAGCAAGCAAGTTGGATGCACACCCACTAGTTTTCTTTTGTTGAGCTTTCATACATTTATAGCTCTAGTGCATCCGTTGCATGGCAATCCCTACTCCTCATGTTGACCTCAATTGATGGGCATCTCCATAGCCCGTTGATTATCCTCGTCAATGTGAGACTTTCTCCTTTTTTGTCTTCTCCACACAATCCCCATCATCATATTCTATTCCACCCCATAGTGCTATATCCATCGCTCACGCTCATGTATTGCGTGAAAGTTGAAAAAGTTTGAGATTATTTAAGTACGAAACAATTGCTTGGCTTGTCATCGGGGGTGTATAATTTCGGAGCATTTTTGTGTGACGGAAATGAAGCATAGCCTAACTATATGATTTTGTAGGGATGAACTTCCTTTAGCCATGTTATTTTGAGAAGACATGATTGCTTTGATTAGTATGCTTGAAGTATTAATATTTCTTATGTCATTATGGACTTTTATTTTGAATCATTTGGATCTGAACATTCATGCCACAATAAAGAAAATTACATTGAGAAATATGCTAGGCTGCATTCCACATCAAAAATTTTGTTTTTATCATTTACCTACTCGAGGACCAGCAGGAATTAAGCTTGGGGATGCTTGATACGTCTCCAACGTATCTATAATTTTTATTATTCCATGCTATTATATTGCCCGTTTTGGATGTTTATGGGCTTTACTTTACACATTTATATCATTTTTGGTACTAACCTACTAACCGGAGGCCCAGCCCGCATTGCTGTTTTTTTGCCTATTTCAGTATTTTGAAGAAAAGGAATATCAAACGGAGTCCAAACGGAATGAAACCTTCGGGAGCGTGATTTTTGGAACGAACGTGATCCAGAGGACTTGGAGTGCAAGTCAAGAAGCAGTCATGGCGGCCACGAGGGTGGAGGGCGCGCCCACCCCTACAGGGCACGCCCCCTATCTCGTGGGCCCCTCGGGCGGCCACCGACCTACTTCTTCCTCCTATATATACTCACGTATCCCGAGAATCTCAAGGGAGCCAACGAAAACATAATTCCACCGCCGTAACCTTCTGTATCCGCGAGATCCCATCTTGGAGCCTTCGTCGGCGCTCCGCCGGAGGGGGAATCGACCACGGAGGGCTTCTACATCAACACCATAGCCCCTCCGATGAGTTGTGAGTAGTTTACCACAAACCTTCGGGTCCATAGTTATTAGCTAGATGGCTTCTTCTCTCTTTTTGGATCTCAATACCATGTTCTCCTCGATCTTCTTGGAGATCTATTCGATGTAACACTTTTTGCAGTGTGTTTGTCGAGATCCGATGAATTGTGGGTTTATGATCAAGTTTATCTATGAGAAATATTTGAATCTCCTCTTAATTCTTTTATGTGTGATTAAGTTATCTTTGCAAGTCTCTTCGAATTATCAGTTTGGTTTGGCCTACTAGATTGATCTTTCTTGCAATGGGAGAAGTGCTTAGCTTTGGGTTCAATCTTGCGGTGTCCTTTCCCAGTGACAGCAGAGGCAGCAAGGCATGTATTGTATTGTTGCCATCGAGGATAAAAAGATGGGGTTTATATCATATTGCATGAGTTTATCCCTCTACATCATGTCATCTTTCTTAATGGGTTACTCTATTCTTATGAACTTAATACTCTAGATGCATGCTGGATAGCGGTCGATGTGTGGAGTAATAGTAGTAGATGCAGGTAGGAGTCGGTCTACTTGTCACGGACGTGATGCCTATATACATGATCATGCCTAGATAATCTCATAATTATTCGCTTTTCTATCAGTTGCTCGACAGTAATTTGTTCACTCACCGTAATACTTATGCTATCTTGAGAGAAGCCACTAGTGAAACCTATGGCCCCCGGGTCTATCTTTTATCATATAAGCTTTCAATCTACTTTTATTTGCATCTTTACTTTTTCAATCTATATCATAAAATACCAAAAATATATTTATCTTATCATACTATCTCTATCAGATCTCACTTTCACAAGTGGCCGTGAAGGGATTGACAACCCCTTTATTGCGTTGGTTGCGAGTTCTTTGTTTGTTTGTGTAGGTGTGTGGGACTTTTGAGGAGCCCCGTACTGGATTGATACCTTGGTTCTCAAAAACTGAGGGAAATACTTACGCTACTATTGCTGCATCACCCTTTCCTCTTCAAGGAAAACCAACGCAAGCTCAAGACATAGCAGGCGCCTGAGGACGCCAATCATGTGTTCTTCCGTTGCCCGCTGGCTAGGTTTGCTTGGAGTGCACTGCAGTCCGCGGCGGGTGTCCAATGGGATCCGCAATCTTCTGTTGAGCTAACTCAGTTATTAGATATGATCCAGGGACCTGCTAAGCGGGTTTTGTGGAGTTGTGTTAGGGCACTACTCTGGGCTTTGTGACTAACAAGAAATGGGTTTACCATTGAGGGATGTTTTTCGTCACATCCGGCTGATATTATCTACAAATGCAACCTCTTCGTGTAGCAGTGGAGTCCGTTGGAGAGGCGCAGGGATGCTGAGATGATCAAGACTGCCCAAGAACATATGTTGCAAGTGTACGTGACGGCTAGGAAGCCTTCGACCACGGTCTAGGACGTGGTCCCTTTTGCGGCTGACGAGCCTGCGCGCTCTGTACGGGCTTTGCATTGTAATCTGAATATTGGCTCGTTTTAAACTACCGCCTGAACTTCAGTGTTCTCATCTTAGCTAGGGCCGGTCTGCCTTTTGGTGTTGGTACAAGTCTTCTGTCATGCTACGTTGCTTGTTGTGGGCTTTATTAAGTTAAAGCTGGACGCATCTGGCGTCTTCGTTCTAAAAAAATGGGCAACCCAGTGCGAGAAGAGGTCGATCGAACGCGTACCATAGTCAGGAGGGAACTCCCCAAACCCTCGTAGGAGCGGCTCCATGCCGCATCGATGGACGGTGGCGACGTCCAAACCGGCAGCACAGAAGGCGACTGTGTCAAGGCAAAGAAGGCGAAGGCGTCGAGGCAGCGTCGAGAAAGAAGGCTAGAGGTTAAGGAGGGTTTGTGAGCACCGGGTCGAACCTTCTTGTACTTATCTGGTCGCAAGGACCACATCTACATATTACATCACCACTTAGAGAGGAATGTACAAAACTGCATAGACTAGACGTGTGCCTTCTTCCCACGTGCCAGCCCAGTTGGCACGTTTTGGACGGTTTTGTATCTAAATGTTACCGCATCAAAGTTAATGTATGACTTTTATGGGTTCTTTTTCTTTCTGTATGGATCTGTTATTAACGCGCAAGTCTATGTACCCGAGGTGTAATTAACTTTTCTGTCCGGTCTGCGTATTATATTGTGTGGGAACACCAATTAGGTGTGAGAATCAGAAGAGATGAGGTTGGAACATCAAAGTCTAACCCGGTTTGTGAGATTCACTGGAAGCTTCAAGTTCCTAGTAAAATAAAGATCTTTGGTTGTAAGGCTTTACATGGGATGATAGCAGGTATGTTAGTCCTTGCGAATCATCGTATACCGGTATCTGGACAATGTCATGTTTGTAAGAGGCGAGCTGAAGACTTGCGACACCTCATGTTTACATGTGTTCGAGCTAAAGAAGTGTGAAAAGCTTTGGGTCTTCAGGAAACAATAGCCAAAGCCCTTGTTTCGGACCGATCTGGTAGTGTTGTGCTTGAGAATTTCCTCACAGATAAAAGGTGTAATTCAACCACACTGCAACATCTCGGCTTCCAAGAGTCTATCTTGGTTGGAGCTTGGTACATCTGGTGGCAGAGAAGGAAGCTGTGAAGGGTGAAGGTATGGCCATTCCTTCCAAAACAACATTGACCATACATGCGATAACGGCCAATTATACTGGCTCCAGGAGTGCGGCTAGCGTTCCTGATGTTAAATGGTCTAAACCTACTCAAAAAAATTATAAAGAGAACGTGGGCGCATGCTTCATGGAAGATGGAAGCGGGGCCACGGCGGCGGTTCTTCGAAACCACTCGGGTGAGGCTCTTACTGGGTCAACAACTCTCTTTACGCGTGTGCTTGATGCCACTGCAGCGGAAGCTTTGGCGTTGAAGAATTGTATGGAGCTAGCGGACCAGTGGGGATGCTCAAATGTAATCTTCGAATCTGATTGTCTTGACATTATCCAGGCATGCAAGGGGGAAGTTGATATCCTGAGTCCTTATTCTGCTACTCTGAACGAGTGTTTTCATTTAGCTCAAAGTATTGGTTCAGTCTTGTACTCTTACTGTCCAAAGGAAGGAAACAATGTGGCACACAAGCTCGCGGAGTTTCTATGATTCTAATTCTGTAATTTCTTGGGAGGATGATCCTCCGCAGATTATCCTAGCTGAACTTGTTAGTGATGTAACTATTATTTGATTTGGTTGAATATAAAGTGTATCATAAGTTTAAAAAAAAATCTTCTACCACAACCTCGCCTGCGCTTTTCGCCACCTGGCAGGGCAGTGATGACCAGTCAAACCAACCTCGCCAACGCAAGCGCGAAGGCACTCTCTGCCTCGGCCGCACCGCACGCAAACACCATATCATCTCCCCCCACCCTCTTCCCCCAACCCTGGACTTCAAATCAAAATAATTTAGTGAAGTCGCGACACCAGTTTCGTCCGGAGAGCTCGCCGGCGGGACATGGCCTTGCAGCGGCCTTCGGCATCGCCATACCAGTTGAAGCCCCTTCGCTAGTTGGGCCTTCGGCTCGCCTCTCTGAAGCCCCTTCCCTGTTTCGTAGCCAACTTCCCTCAACGAGCTCGCCGGTGCGAAGTTGAAGGCTGCTCGCCGTCCCTCCTTCCCACTCGGACTTCCTCCTCTCTGTCACCAGTCTTCGGCTCAGACTCTACCTCTCTCTGCACCGGCTATAATGTAAGTAACCGCGGGTTCAAGGGTTTTGGGGTTTTGGGTTCTTGGGGTTTTGGGGGGAGAATTTGGGGGAAGCGGGCTGGATGCGTCCCCGTTTAAGTGTATGATGAAAGTAATAGGAAACCCCATGCTAGATTTGCTTCTGCTCCTGCCCCGTGTAGATCCCACCTTCGTGCCATGGGTCGTTTGAGCAGGGATTGTGTCAATCCAACATTTTCCACAGTTGTTTGTCGAGTCAGGGTCGATTTGTTGGGCGATGCACCCGAGGAGAAGCATGTAGAGGCAATGATAGCATCTATCCTTTGATTTTGATTCAGGGACTGACCTAAAAAACGAAGCTTTCAGTTCTGCACATTTCTTTCTTTCTGTACTTTGGAATGCAGAGATTTCTAGTTTCAGTAACAAGCTATTGTTGTGGATAAAGACTGAACCTTTTCATTCGTTTTGCCATCTTGTTCTCCATATGCCTGCATATTATCTTGGGGACAAAATGTTTGGTAGAATGAAGTACAAGATCATCATAACGTTGCAATTTCGGCCATTGCAGGTATACGAAGATTGGTGCCTCGGTGGAAGTTTCATGGGAGAATCGACTTTACAAGGGCCGTTACATTCTGCCAAGGCCTATGCAGCAAGGGCGTTTCCCCACCTGTGTGTTCTTTAGCTTCACCAAGGGAGGGCAGCTGGTGATACATCGGTCATTTGCCGACAAGTACCAGAACCCGAAGATTCAGTGTGATATCTTGCTGGATCCTGAATCAGTGGCTCGAGAGTTCGTGGTCATGAATGGCGGCCAACGGTGGGACTGGAATTTCCTCCGTAAGGACAAGGATCGTCTGGATAGGCCAGCTGCAGCAGCATGTCTCATGACTGAGGTAGGAGCAGATGGCGAGAGTTCAAGATGGGAAGGCAAAAGGAAAGTAGCAGTGGATAAATGCACTTATCTCGGTCATAAGCCAAGCTTCGATGAGGTGAAGTGTTTGCTTGACACTGGCAAGGCCGTGATGGCGGGAATGATCTGCGGCCCTGATTTCGATGGACTTGGACCTGATGAGATTTATTCCTGCTCACCACAGTATGTGTGGAGAAATGGCAAAAGGCGCCTAGCTGAGGGTTTCGAGAAGCACATGATTCTTCTGATTGGCCACGCCAAACATGATGAATCGGGGTCTATCTACACGCCCTTCCTCAACTCTCATGGTTGTTCATTTGGAGGGGGAGGAATTGGCCGTGTGTTCTTTGATGATCTGAGGTGCTTTTATGTGATGGATACCAAATACCCTCCCAAGATCATTGACAAGGAATCTTCTCCTTCCAAGCTGAGATTGGGTCATGATGAACAGAAAAGGGATGCTGGTTTGGCCAAAACAGAGGATGGGAAGGGAAGCGGCAAATACGTTGTACCTGCTAGGCGTCAGTAGAGTACACACTCAGGTATACAGTTAATTTTGATTTGATTTAGGTTATATTACTCAGGTGTTCATTGGATTCACTTTTTAATAGTATGTATTTGTCACAGTTGGCACTATTCCACGTTTTTTGGATGATCCCCTCTGATATATATGCTAATCTCCTTCATTTTGACATGCAAATAGTCAATAGTCTGTGATGCAATCTTCCAAAATAAACTTTTGGTTTCAATTTTAATTTCTGCGAAAACTTTACAAAACAAAGTAAGCAAAAGATACATAAATCATAGTGTGCAGTATAGCTGCACTTGTACTACAGCAGTTCTGCTAGTAACTTGTGTACTGCTCTTTTGCCTCTTCTCTTTTCAATTCCGTGGCTCCTTTTATTTCATTTCTTTTTCTTAGTCAGGAAGACATGCTCTGGTTTTTCCTGTTTATTGCTGCTATAATGTTTCTGAATAGCCCTTCTGATCTAATCTTAATGGCTAATTACATGCACAACACACCAGAAAAGCTTTTGCAAGCTGTGATATTTTACCAACATTGCAATCTTATTTATTGTTCTTTGCACCTAGTAAATTCTTAATAAATTTGTTGTATGTTTAAATTGCAGGACTGGATGCTAGACGCTCACAATGATCAAGCTGTACTCAACTGATGAGTAGTCTTTTTTTGCATGTGAAACTAATGAGTTCAAGATTTTGGTGTGATTTTCGGAGTGGCTGGAATAGTTCTTTGGCTCTTGAATTAACACTGGCATGAAAAAATGATTGTCATTGTAAATTCAAATGGATGGATTGGTTTGTAATCAGTTCAGAATTTATTATTCCAATCAAACTATTGGTCTGACCATTTTGCTTTTCTATTGAGTCTGCATTTCTTGTATCTTAATCGCCGAACTTCCAGATTTGTGCCTGCTCAAGTCTGAATTTGTTTTATTTTACTCAATGAACTTCCTGATTGGTTCCCACGAATCATAATTCGGTTTTGTTATTTTGTGATTTCATTTTTTTTGTGAACTTCTCGTGAGCAACCACACCTGGATTAAGAATGCATACTTCAGTACATAGCACACCATTAAATTGTTGGATGACAAACATAACAATAGCGCATAAACTGCCAAAGATGCATAGTGCACTACTGAGGCATTAACCATTCATACTTTCTAGATCCATTATAGTGCATATACAAATGTAAACCAAAACCTGAGTTCCCCTCACACACTTTTTATTCTCACATTTCTCTCATTTTTTGTCGTGACTTCTTCCTCTTTACTAATACCTCTTCTTGTGCTTCTCACACCCCTGGTTGGCCTTCTTGAATTTGCACCGAGCAAGCCCAAGATGTCGTTAGTGTTATGAATGAGCAACTGTATTCTCAGGAGAGCCAAAGGCCAATACATATACAGGTGTGTGGTAAAGTGCAAGAGACCCCTTATACAATGGGGATAAACCGAAAAGGGCTATACACATCTAACACCCCCCCTCAAACTCATGGTGGGTCGACAACACTGAGTTTGGAGAGAAGAAAACTATGTTGCGCTCGACTCTGTGCCTTCGTGAAGAAGTCTGCCAACTGTAACTCAGAGGGCACATAGTGAAGAGCGAGAGTCTGATCCTGCACAGCAGGACGCACAAAGTGGGCATCCACACCGATGTGCTTGGTGAGCTCATGCTTCACCGGGTCACGCGCAATGCTGATAGCACCAGTACTGTCTGACAATAAAGGAGTCGATGTAGTAGCAGACACACCAAAATCCTCAAGTAGCCATCGTAACCAGATCACCTCAGCCGTCAGCATAGCCATGGCTCACAACTCAGCCTCTGTACTCGAGCGAGAAACTATAGTCTGTTTCTTTGTCTTCCAGGCAATAAGAGAGCCACCAAGAAAGACACAATAAGCAGACAGTGAGCGTCGATCAGAGGGATCACTAGCCCAGGTAGCATCAGAATAGGCCTGGAGCTCAAGAGAGCTGGAGCGGGGAAAGAAAAGGCACTGAGAGATTGTGCACGAAGATATCGTAGAACACGGAGTAGATGACTATAGTGAATAGAGGTGGGGGCTGAAACGAACTGACTCAGAATGTGGACAGGATAGGAGATGTCAGGACGCGTAACAGCAAGATAGACAAGACTGCCAACAAGGTGACGATAGCGAGTGGGATTAGGAAGAGGGTCACCATCAGAGGCACGAAGCTGAATGTTGAGCTCCATGGGACTGACAACAGTGCGCTCATCACCGAGAGCAGCGCGAGTAAGAAGATCCTGAATATATTTTTCTTGGGAGATGTAGAAGCCATCAGAGGTCGAGGAGATCTCAATCCCAAGAAAATAGCAAAGTGGACCAAGATCAGTCATAAGAAACTGGTCACGAAGACGAGCCTTAACAAAGGCAATGTAATCAGAGTCGTCACCAGTGATGATCATGTCATCAACATAGAGAAGGAGAAGAGTCCGACTACGAGGAGACGTGTGAACAAACAACGCTGGATCATGATTACTGGGCAAGAAACCAGCGGCAGTCACCACAGAGGCAAAACGCTCAAACCAGGCGCGAGGGGGCCTGTTTGAGACCATATAGGGAGCGGCGAAGTCTACAGACCATACCATCAGGAGCATAGTACCCCGGTGGTGGCTGCATATAAACCTCCTCACGCAACTCACCATTGAGAAAAGCATTCTGAACATCAAGTTGAGAGATGGACCACTGACGAACAGAAGCCACAGCAAGAAGAGTGCGGACAGTGGTCATGTGGGCCACAGGAGCGAATGTATCATCATAATCGCGCCCCTGCTCCTGCTGAAAACCACGGGCCACAAGACGAGCTTTATAGCACTCAAGAGAACCGTCGGAGCGAGTCTTAATCTTGTAGACCCACTTGCAGGTGATGGGACGGACACCGGAAGGCAGGGGAACCAGATCCCATGCGCCAGAGCGCTCAAGAGCAGCAAGCTCTTCGGCCATCGCAAGTTGCCATTCAGGCTGAAGCATGGCAGTCCGGTAGAAGTGGGCTCAGCAAGAACAGAGAGACCATACCGATCAGGGGAGTAGCGATCAGGTGGAGGGCGAGGCCGAGCACGGAGATTGTGAACCGGGGGAGGCGTGAGAGGTGCAGCAGAGGTGGAAGGCTCGTCAAAGGAGACATCCTCAGTACGAGATCGACGAGTATAGTGGAGAGGAAACGGGGATAGAGGACGACGGACTGGAGATGATGGTGGAGAGGTGGAGGAGGAGGATGGAGAAGACAGGGTCGGTGGTGAATGAGAAGGAATGAGTGGTGTCGGAGGAAGAGGTGACACAAGAGGCACGTAGCGGGGTGTATCAGGAAGGAGAAGGAAAGAAAGGTCATCGACAGAGAAACTCGAGGAAGAAGAACGTGGGTAGTAAGAACGAGACTCGTCAAAAATGACATCATGCGAGATGCGCAAGCGACGACCTACAGGATCCCAACATCGATGGCCCTTGTGCTCATCGTTATAGCCAAGGAAGACACACTCAACCGACTGAGCAGTTAGTTTGGTGCGTTCTCAGGGGGCAAGAAGAACATAGCACACACATTCAAACATACGAAGAGCTGAGTAGTCAGAAGAGCGACCAGTGAGACACTCCATAGGAATACCACCCTGAAGAGCAGTCGATGGCTGAATGTTGATGAGATAGGTGGATGCGGAAACAGCCTCGGCCCAAAAATGGGGTGGAAGGGAAGCAGCAATCATTAGCGCATGAGCCGTCTCAAGCAAATGACGATGCTTGCGTTCGGCAACGCCATTCTGAGCATGAGCCCCAGGACATGAGAACTAGGCAAGAGTACCCTGTTCCGCTAGAAAACCACGCAACAGCTGAGAGATATACTCCCCAGCGGAGTCAGCACAAAAAATACGAATGGACGTGGCAAACTGAGTGTGAACCATGGCAGCAAAACGTTTGTATATAGAGAGAACCTCGCTACGAGATTTCATGAAGTAGAGCCAAGTGTAGCGAGAGAAATCATCAATAAACAAAACATAGTAGCGATGACCACCTTTCGAATCAAAGGGAGTAGGACCCCAGACATCAGAATGAACTAAGTCAAATGGATGCTGAGATACTGACTCACTAGTAGGATAAGGTAACTGAGTCTGTTTGCCAAGTTTACAACCATTACAATGTAAGGAGACATCTCCAGACAGACCCTAGGAGGCCCTGACAAACTAAAGAAGACAAGTGAGAGCCACAGATGTGACCAAGGCGATGATGCCACTGCTGGAAGGACGTAGATGAAGAGGCGGCAAGAGCATGGGAGCTGGCAGAAGTGGTGGCAGCGGAAGGTACACAAAGCCAGTCAACCTTCCAAAGGCCCTCTGACTCACGGCGCCGAGGGCCAGCTCCAACCAAAACCTTGGTGTGACGATCCTGAATGGAGCAAGAGTCGGTATCAAGAATGACACAACAACCAGAATCAGTAAGTTGGGCAGCGGAAAAAAGATTCATGGTAAGACGAGGAACATGTGAAACACTCGGAACAGAAAAGGACGGAGTGAAAAGAATACCACGACTAGCAACAGGAAGAGATGTGCCATCGGCAGTAAGAACATTAATAGGCGAATCAAGAGGTCGAAGAGAAGACAATACAGAAGAATCAGAAGACATATGGAAGGAGGCTCCAGAATCCAAAACCCACGAAGATGTACCTGACTGTGTAGATGCCTGCGGTGGTGGACAAGTGGCTGCAGTCACAACAGCAGCTGAACCAGTCGACGAAGAGCCTGAGGAGGCCAAGAGACGTTTGAGCCTCACAATGTCCTGGTCAGTGAGTGACGAAGTCGAGGAAGATCCAGGAGTCCCACTGGAAGAGGAGCGCCGCTGGTCTCGCTTCTTCTCACGGCAATCAGACTCTGGGTGACCTGGCCGAGAGCAGTAGCCACAGAAGGTGTCACGACGCGACCGGCCCCTCTCAGTGTAAGCAGGTCGACTCACCCCCCTGAAGGTGTGGGGAGGAGCGGTGGAGCAGTGGGCCGAGCAGACGACACAGGAGCACGAGCAGCCAAGACAGACAGGATCACCAGCAATCCAGCAGAACGAAGGCGGGTCTCCTCAGCACGAAGCTCGGCAAGCACCTCCGAGATGGGAACACGACCACGAGCAAGCAAGTGAGCACGTTGGGGCTCAAACTCAGAGCGGAGACGAGATAAGAACTCATGAACCCTCTGAAACTCCAAGTCAGACCGTGTAGTCTGACAGCAACGGCAAGTGCCCCAAACAACTGTCTGCAGTGAGTCAAGCTGACACAAGATGGCAGAGCACTGTGAATAGAACTCATCAACAGATGAGTCACCCTGCTGAAGAGCATGCTCCTGATGCACCACAGAGAGGTATAAAGCATCGCTAGAGCGCTGATAGCGCTGACAAAGATAGGACCACATCGCTGCAACAGTGCCAAGGTCCATGAACTCCGAAGCAAACTAAGGGAGGACACTCGTAGTGAGAACAGCAACAGCTCTAGCATCATCATTGCACCACTGAGTGTAAGCAGACAGATCATCCCGATAGACTGAAAGGGCATCAGAGTAAGCGGATACCTGCTGATCATAGGCATCAACTGCAGCATCATCAAGGGCCTTGGCTGCATCCCGATCAGCCTGAGAAGCATCAGAGCAAGTACCGGTGGTACTGGCGGAACAGGAGCCACCGGAGCAACAGGGCAGGGCGGACAAGGTACCTCGCCAGAGAGAACACCCCACAGAAGGAGCCCGCGCATATGGATACACATGAAGCCCACAAAATTAGCATAATTTGTGCCATCGAAGATCACCGAGCACCGAGGTACAACCACATAGCCAGACGAAGACATGCTGATTATCTCGCTCTCTTCCCCCCCCCCTTTGGATAAGTCAACGGACCCAGGCAGCCGATCTGGATCGAGCAAGGGGTTGAGCGAGGCAGGGAGGGGCGCTCGAGCCGGAGGGGGGCGCTCAATCCGGATCAAGCAGGGGCCCAGTCGGGCTTGGGCCTGTCACCAGCGGCCAGAGCCGACCGGCCGGACAGGCAGCGCCTTCGACCAAAAGCGGATTGACCAGATCCACCGGCCCCGACCGGATCAGGCACCGGATCCCGCTCGCTCGCCCACGCGGCAAAGAGGGGCGGGGGAGGCGCTCAAAGTCCGCTCAGAGCTCGCCCACGCACCATGGAAGGGGAGGGAGATCGCTCAAGCGGGGGTCAGCAGCTGTGCGGCAGGAGCGGCGCTGCAGCCATGGGAGGCGTGGCCGGCCGAGACAGATGCGGCCGCAGTGGTCGGCACAGCGGCAGACGGGAACGGTGACCGGAATAGCAGCTGCCGGAAAGGTTGGCCGGAATGGAATCGATGCAGACTAGGAGGAGGGAGCACGGAGTTGCGGGCATGTGGGAGCGAGAGAGGAACCTAAGCATCTGATACCATGTTATGAATGAGCAACTGTATTCTCAAGAGGGCCAAAGGCCAATACATATACATGTGTGTGGTAAAGTGCAAGAGACCCCTTATACAATGGGGATAAACCGAAAAGGGTTATACACATCTAACAGTTAGATCAAAGAAAAGCTGAAAACACTATTATTAGGGTTGCAAAAATGCTCAGAACATAATATAAACAACAATGCTAAAATAGTACTCCCTCCTTTCACAAATATGAGATGTTTTGGGTATTTCAATATAGACTACATAATGAGAGTGAATTTTCTAGCAGAACCAGTATATACCCGGTATCTCGCCGCCATTGATGGTGCTGAGATACGGACGCACTTACACGATTGTCAAATCCACTGTTGGGCTCAAGTGTGTAGGCGTACATAACGATACTGTATGGGCGCTAGTCTGTACAAGAACATGACGCCTGTATGGCCCGCACATTCAATTCGCATGGCGTTCACCCAATCTAGATCATCAAGAGCATCTTCAACCTTCATAGGTTCAATACTAGAAATGAATGAGTAATGTTCACAAAAGTTAGCCAAACGAGTTTTAGAGCGAGTAATTCTCTCGGTTTGAATATCATCGAAGATTTGTTCGACGGGATGATCTCTTGAGACTCTTGCTTGAACTCGTGAGAGCTTTTGTTTGGGTCGGGGTGGAACATCCTCTTCATTGTCTTGTTCTTCTTCTTGTCTCTCTTCATTGTCGTTGGTGTTGTTGTTCTCACGTGGAGGTGGAGAAGGAGGTAGATGAGGTTCATCTTGTTGTATGTCATCGTTTCCATCATCCTTGTGCATGCCTCCAAGTCAACTCGTGGTTCACCTTGGCATGAAGTAGAGGCTTCCACTTGGACGGACGAGGTACTCTTCTTCACCTCTGTTGGGCGAATCTTGCCAATAGACAAGTTTTGTATTGCTTCTGAAGGATCTTTGTCACCTACATCAATTAGCAATTGCTCTACTTGCGAGCCGTTAGATTCATCAAACTTCACATCTACCATTTCTTCAACTTTTCGGGTGAAAGACACGGTAAGTGTGAGAGTTTGAACCATAACAGAGTAGGAAACCTTCATGAGATTTAGGAGCAAATTTCGAACAATGATGCTTATCAAGAATATAGCACTTTGAGCCGAATACTCAAAAGTATCCAACTTGGGGTTTGTTACCGGTGAGAAGCTCGTATGTCGTCTTGCCGACTAGCTTATGAAGATATAGATGATTTGTTGCATGACAAGCTGTCTCAACCTCTTCCGCCCAAAAGTGTTATGGCGTCTTGTACTCATCAAGCATCATTCTTGCCATTTCAATGAGCGTCCGGTTCTTCCTATCAACAACTCCATTTTGTTGACGCGTGTACGTAGCCGAGAACTCATGTGAAATCCCTTCTTCGTCAAGAAAGGTGTCCACATTAGCGTTCTTGAACTCTGTTCCATTGTCACTGCTAACCTTCTTGATCTTTACTTCAAATTGATTTTGGGCCTTCCTAGCAAAGTTCTTGAAGATCTTTTGGACCTTCAATTTATCATCAAGAAAGAACACCCACGTAAATTTTGAAAAATCATCAACAATGACCAATCCGAATGAGTTACCACCAAGACTCTTGTAGGCATTGGGTATTGGAAATATGCCCTAGAGGCAATAATAAAAGTATTATTATATTTCCTTGTTCATGATAATTGTCTTTTATTCATGCTATAACTGTATTATCCGGAAATCGTAATACACGTGTGAATACATAGACCACAATATGTCCCTAGTGAGCCTCTAGTTGACTAGCACGTTGTGATCAACAGATAGTCATGGTTTCATGGCTATGGACATTGGATGTCGTTGATAACGGGATCACATCATTAGGAGAATGATGTGATGGACAAGACCCAATCCTAAGCATAGCACAAAGATCGTGTAGTTCGTTTGCTAGAGCTTTTCCAATGTCAAGTATCTCTTCCTTAGACCATGAGATCGTGTAACTCCCGGATACCGTAGGAGTGCTTTGGGTGTATCAAACGTCACAACGTAACTGGGTGACTATAAAGGTGCACTACAGGTATCTCCGAAAGTGTTTGTTGGGTTGACACGGATCGAGACTGGGATTTGTCACTCCGTGTAAACTGAGAGGTATCTCTGGGCCCACTCGGTAGGACATCATCATAATGTGCACAATGTTACCAAGGGGTTGATCACGGGATGATGTGTTACGGAACGAGTAAAGAGACTTGTCGGTAACAAGATTGAACAAGGTATCGGTATATCGACGATCGAGTCTCGGGCAAGTACAATACCGTTAGACAAAGGGAATTGTATACGGGATCGATTGAGTCCTTGACATCGTGGTTCATCCGATGAGATCATCGTGGAACATGTGGGAGCCAACATGGGTATCCAGATCCCGCTGTTGGTTATTGACCGGAGAACGTCTCGGTCATGTCTGCATGGTTCCCGAACCCGTAGGGTCTACACACTTAAGGTTCGATGACGCTAGGGTTATAAAGGAAGTTTGTATGTGGTTACCGAATGTTGTTCGGAGTCCCGGATGAGATCCCGGACGTCACGAGGAGTTCTGGAATGGTCCGGATGTAAAGATTTATATATGGGAAGTCTTATTTTGGTCACCGGAAAAGTTTCGCACTTTATCGGTATTGTACCGGGAGTGCCGAAAGGGGTCCGGGGGTCCACCGGGGGGGTCCACCTGCCCCGGGGGGCCACATGGGCTGTAGGGGGTGCGCCTTGGCCTATAAGGGCCAAGGGCACCAGCCCCAAGAGGCCCATGCGCCAAGGAGACTTGGGGAGGGGAGAGTCCTAAAAGGGGAAGGCACCTCCGAGGTGCCTTGGGGAGGATGGACTCCTCCCCCCCTTGGCCGCACCTCTTCCTTGGAGGAAGGGGCAAGCCTGCACCCTCCCCCTCTCCCTTGCCCCTATATATAGTGGAGGGGAGGGAGGGCAGCCGCACCTGAAGCCCTGGCGCCTCCCTCCCTCCCGTGACACCTCCTCCTCTCCCGTAGGTGCTTGGCGAAGCCCTGCAGGATTGCCACGCTCCTCCACCACCACCACGCCGTTGTGCTGCTGCTGGATGGAGTCTTCCTCAACCTCTCCCTCTCTCCTTGCTGGATCAAGGCGTGGGAGACATCACCGGGCTGTATGTGTGTTGAACGCGGAGGTGTCGTCCGTTCGGCACTAGGATCTCCGGTGATTTGGATCACGACGAGTACGACTCCTTCAACCCCGTTCTCTTGAACGCTTCCGCTTAGCAATCTACAAGGGTATGTAGATGCACTCTCCTTCCCCTTGTTGATGGTTTCTCCATAGATAGATCTTGGTGACACGTAGGAAAATTTTGAATTTCTGCTATGTTCCCCAACAGTGGCATCATGAGCTAGGTCTATTGCGTAGATTCTTTGCACGAGTAGAACACAAAGTAGTTGTGGGCGTTGATTTTGTTCAATATGCTTACCGTTACTAGTCCAATCTTGTTTCGACGGTATTGTGGGATGAAGCGGCCCGGACCGACCTTACACGTACTCTTATGTGAGACAGGTTCCACCGATTGACATCCACTTGGTGCATAAGGTGGCTAGCGGGTGCCAGTCTCTCCCACTTTAGTCGGAACGGATTCGATGAAAAGGGTCCTTATGAAGGGTAAATAGCAATTGGCACCACGTTGTGGTTTTGCGTAGGTAAGAAACGTTCTTGCTAGAAACCCATAGCAGCCACGTAAAACATGCAACAACAATTAGAGGACGTCTAACTTGTTTTTGCATGGTATGCTATGTGATGTGATATGGCCAAGAAGAATGTGATGAATGATATGTGATGTATGAGATTGATCATGTTCTTGTAATAGGAATCACGACTTGCATGTCGATGAGTATGACAACCGGCAGGAGCCATAGGAGTTGTCTTAATTTATTGTATGACCTGCGTGTCATTAAACAACGCCATGTAATTACTTTACTTTATTGCTAACCGGTAGCCATAGTAGTAGAAGTAATAGTTGGCGAGACAACTTCATGAAGACACGATGATGGAGATCATGATGATGGAGATCATGGTGTCATGCCGGTGACGATGATGATCATGGAGCCCCGAAGATGGAGATCAAAAGGAGCAAAATGATATTGGCCATATCATGTCACTATTTGATTGCATGTGATGTTTATCATGTTTATGCATCTTGTTTACTTAGAACGACGGTAGTAAATAAGATGATCCCTTACAAAAATTTCAAGAAGTGTTCTCCCCTAACTGTGCACCATTGCTAAAGTTCGTCGCTTCTAAGCACCACGTGATGATCGGGTGTGATGGATTCTTACATTCACATACAACGGGTGTAAGAAAGTTTTACACATGCAAAACACTTAGGGTTAACTTGACGAGCCTAGCATGTACAGACATGGCCTCGGAACACAGAGACCGAAAGGTCGAGCATGAGTCGTATAGTAGATACGATCAACATGAAGATGTTCACCGACGATGACTAGTCCGTCTCACGTGATGATCGGACACGGCCTAGTTGACTCGGATCATGTAATCGCTTAGATAACTAGAGGGATGTCTATCTGAGTGGGAGTTCATAAGATGAACTTAATTATCCTGAACATAGTCAAAAGATCTTTGCAATTTATGTCGTAAGCTCGCGCTTTAGTTCCACTGTTTAGATATGTTCCTAGAGAAAATATAGTTGAAAGTTGACAGTAGAGATTATGCGGACAGTAGAAAGCTTATGTCCTTAATGCACCGCTCAGTGTGCTGAACCCCAAACGTCGTTTGTGGGTGTTGCGAACACCAGACATACACGTTTTGATAACTACGTGATAGTTCAGTTAAACGGTTTAGAGTTGAGGCACCAAAGACATTTTCGAAATGTCGCGGAACATATGAGATGTTTCGAGGGCTGAAATTGAGATTTCAGGCTCGTGCCCACATCAAGAGGTATGAGACCTCCGACGATTTTCTTAGCCTGCAAACTAAGGGAGAAAAGCTCAATCGTTGAGCTTGTGCTCAGATTGTCTGAGTGCAACAATCACTTGAATCGAGTGGGAGTTGATCTTCAAGATGAGATAGTGATGTTTCTCCAAAGTCATTGCCACCAAGCTGCTAGAGCTTCGTGATGAGCTATAACATATCAAGGATAGATATGATGATCCTTGAGGTATTCGCGATGTTTGACACCGCGAAAGTAGAAATCAAGAAGGAGCATCAACTGTTGATGGTTGGTGAAACCACTAGTTTCAAGAAGGGCAAGGGCAAGAAGGGATACTTCATGAAACGGCAAATCAGCTGCTGCTCTAGTGAAGAAACCCAAGGTTGAACCCAAACCCGAGACTAAGTGCTTCTGTAATAAGAGGAACGGGCATTGAAGCGGAACCACCCTAGATACTTGGTAGATGAGAAGGCTAGCAAGGTCGATAGAAGTATATTGGATATACATTATGTTAATGTGTACTTTACTAGTACTCCTAGTAGCACCAGGGTATTAGATACCGATTCGGTTGCTAAGTGTTAGTAACTCGAAATAAAAGCTACAGAATAAACGGAGACTGGCTAAAGGTGAGCTGACGATATGTGTTGGAAGTGTTTCCAAGGTTGATGTGATCAAGCATCGCACGCTCCCTCTACCATCGAGATTTGGTGTTTGCGTTGAGCATAGACATGATTGGATTATGTCTATCGCAATACGGTTATTCATTTAAGGAGAATAATGGTTACTCTATTTATTTGAATAATACCTTCAATGGTCTTGCACCTAAAGGAATGGTTTACTGAATCTCGATCGTAGTGATACACATTTTCATTCCAAAAAGATATAAGATAGTAATGATAGTACCACTCACTTGTGGCACTGCCATGTAAGTCATATTGGTGTAAAACGCATGAAGAAGCTCCATGTTGATGGATCTTTGGACTCACTCGTTTTTGAAAAGTTTGAGACATGCGAACCATGTCTATTGGTGTATATGCATGAAGAAACTCCATGCAGATGGATCGTTTGGACTCACTTGATTTTGAATCACTTGAGATATGCAAATCATACCACATGGGCAAGATGACTAAAAAGCCTCGTTTTTCAGTAAAATGGAACAAGATAGCAACTTGTTGGAAGTAACACATTTTGATGTGTGCAGTCCAATGAGTGCTGAGGCATGCAGTGAATATCGTTATGTTCTTACTTCACAGATGATTTGAGTAGATGTAGAGTATATTTACTTGATGAAACACAAGTCTGAATTATTGAATGGTTCAAGTAATTTCATAGTGAAGTTGAAGATCATTGTGACAAGAGGATGAAATGTCTATGATATGATCATAGAGATGAGTATCTGAGTTACGAGCTTTGGCACGCAATTAAGACATTGTGGAAATTGTTTCACAATTAATACCGCCTGGAACACCATAGTTTGATGGTGTGTCCGAACATCATAGTTGCACCCTATTGGATATGGTGCATACCATGATGTCTCTTATCGAATTACCACTATCGTTTATGGGTTAGGCATTAGAGATAACCACATTCACTTTAAATAGGGCACCATGTAATTCCGTTGAGATGACACCGTATGAACTATGGTTTAGAGAAACCTAAGCTGTCATTTCTTAAAGGTTTGGGGCTGCGATGCTTATGTGAAAAAGTTTCAGGTTGATAAGCTCGAACCCAAAGAGGATAAAATGCATCTTCATAGGACACTCAAAACAGTTGGGTATACCTCCTAATTCAGATCCGAAAGCAATAGGGATTGTTTCTTGAATCGGGTCCTTTCTCGAGGAAAAGTTTGTCTCGAAAAGTTGAGTGGGAGGATGGTGGAGACTTGATATGGTTATTGAACCGTCACTACAACTAGTGTGTAGCAGGGCACAGGAAGTTGTTCCTGTGGCACCTACACCAATTGAAGTAGAAGCTTATGATAGTGATCATGAAACTTCGGATCAAGTCACTACCGTACCTCGTAGGGTGACAAGGATGCGTACTGCTTCAGAGTGGTACAGTAATCCTGTCTTGAAGGTCATGTTGCTAGACAACAATGAACCTACGAGCTATGGAGAAGCAATGGTGGGCCCAAATTCCGACAAATGGTTAGAAGCCATGAAATCCGAGATAGGATCCATGTATCAGAACAAAGCATGGACTTTGGTGGACTTGCCCGATGATCGGCAAGCCATTGAGATAAATGGATCTTTAAGAAGAAGACGGACGTGGACGGTAATGTCACCGTCTATGAAGCTCGACTTGTGGCGAAGAGTTTTTCACAAGTTCAAGGAGTTGACTACGATGAGATTTTCTCATCCGTAGCGATGCTTAAGTCCGTCGGAATCATGTTAGCATTAGCTGCATTTATGAAATCTGGCAGATGGATGTCAAAACAAGTTTCCTTACCAGTCTTCGTAAGGAAAGGTTGTATGCGATACAATCAGAAAGGTTTTTTCGATCCTAAGGATGCTAAAATGTATGCTAGCTCCAGCGATCCTTCCATGGATTGGAGTAAGCATCTCGGAGTTGGAATGTGCACTTTGATAAGATGATCAAAGATTTTAGGTTTATACAAAGTTTATGAGAAACTTGTATTTCCAAAGAAGTGAGTGGGAGCACTATAGAATTTCTGATGAGTATATGTTGTTGACATATTGTTGATCAGAAATGATGTAGAATTTCTGGAAAGCATATAGGGTTATTTGAAAGGTGTTTTTCAATGGAAAACCTGAATTAGGCTACTTGAATAATAAGCATCAAGATCTATAAGATAGATCAAAATGCTTAATAGTACTTTCAAATGAGCATGTACCTTGACATGATCTTGAAGGAGTTCAAGATGGATCAGTCAAAGAAGGAGTTCTTGCCTGAGATGTAAGGTATGAAGTTAAGACTTAAAAGCTCGACCACGACAGAATAGAGAGAAAGGACGAAGGTCGTCCCCTATACTTTAGACGTAGGCTGTATAGTATGCTATGCTGTGTACCGCACCGGAAGTGTGCCTTGCCATGAGTCAGTCAAGGGGTACAAGAATGATCCAGGAATGGATCATTGGACAGCGGTCAAAATTGTCCTTGGAGTAAATAAGAACATGTTTCTCGATTATGGAGGTGATAAAGAGTTCGGCGTAAAGGGTTACGTCGATGCAAGGTTTAACACCTATCCGAGTGACTCTGAGTAGCAAACCGGATACGTATAGTGGAGTAACCATTTGGAATAGCTCCAAGTGGAGCGTGGAAGCAGCATTTACAGAATGACCTAGAGATTTGCGAAGTACATACGGATCTGAAAGTTGCAGACCCGTTGACTAAAACCTCTCTCACAAGCAAAACATGATCAAACCCCAGAACTCATTGAGTCTTAATCACATGATGATGTGAACTAGTTTAATGACACTAGTAAACTCTTTGGATGTTGGTCACATGGTGATGTGACCTGTGAATGTTGATCACATGGCGATGTGAACTAGATTATTGACTCTAGTGCAAGTGGGAGACTGTTGGAAATATGCCCTAGAGGCAATAATAAAAGTATTATTATATTTCCTTGTTCATGATAATTGTCTTTTATTCATGCTATAACTGTATTATCCGGAAATCGTAATACACGTGTGAATACATAGACCACAATATGTCCCTAGTGAGCCTCTAGCTGACTAGCTCGTTGTGATCAACAGATAGTCATGGTTTCCTGGCTATGGACATTGGATGTCGTTGATAACGGGATCACATCATTAGGAGAATGATGTGATGGACAAGACCCAATCCTAAGCATAGCACAAAGATCGTGTAGTTCGTTTGCTAGAGCTTTTCCAATGTCAAGTATCTCTTCCTTAGACCATGAGATCGTGTAACTCTCGGATACCGTAGGAGTGCTTTGGGTGTATCAAACGTCACAACGTAACTGGGTGACTATAAAGGTGCACTACAGGTATCTCCGAAAGTGTTTGTTGGGTTGACACGGATCGAAACTGGGATTTGTCACTCCGTGTAAATGGAGAGGTATCTCTGGGCCCACTCGGTAGGACATCATCATAATGTGCACAATGTTACCAAGGGGTTGATCACGGGATGATGTGTTACGGAACGAGTAAAGAGACTTGCCGGTAACGAGATTGAACAAGGTATCGGTATACCGACGATCGAATCTTGGGCAAGTACAATACCGTTAGACAAAGGGAATTGTATACGTGATCGATTGAGTCCTTGACATCGTGGTTCATCCGATGAGATCATCGTGGAACATGTGGGAGCCAACATGGGTATCCAGATCCCGCGGTTGGTTATTGACCGGAGAACGTCTCGGTCATGTCTGCATGGTTCCCGAACCCGTAGGGTCTACACACTTAAGGTTCGATGACGCTAGGGTTATAAAGGAAGTTTGTATGTGGTTACTGAATGTTGTTCGGAGTCCCGGATGAGATCCCGGACGTCACGAGGAGTTCCGGAATGGTCCGGAGTTAAAGATTTATATATGGGAAGTCTTATTTTGGTCGCCGGAAAAGTTTCGCACTTTATCGGTATTGTACCGGGAGTGCCGAAAGGGGTCCGGGGGTCCACCGGGGGGGTCCACCTGCCCCGGGGGGCCACATGGGCTGTAGGGGGTGCGCCTTGGCCTATATGGGCCAAGGGCACCAGCCCCAAGAGGCCCATGTGCCAAGGAGACTTGGGGAGGGGAGAGTCCTAAAAGGGGAAGGCACCTCCGAGGTGCCTTGGGGAGGATGGACTCCTCCCCCCCTTGGCCGCACCTCTTCCTTGGAGGAAGGGGCAAGGCTGCGCCCTCCCCCTCTCCCTTGCCCCTATATATAGTGGAGGGGAGGGAGGGCAGCCGCACCTGAAGCCCTGGCGCCTCCCTCCCTCCCGTGACACCTCCTCCTCTCCTGTAGGTGCTTGGCGAAGCCCTGCAGGATTGCCACGCTCCTCCACCACCACCACACTGTTGTGCTGCTGCTGGATGGAGTCTTCCTGAACCTCTCCCTCTCTCCTTGCTGGATCAAGGCGTGGGAGACGTCACCGGCCTGTACGTGTGTTGAACGCGGAGGTGCCGTCCGTTCGGCACTAGGATCTCCGGTGATTTGGATCACGACGAGTACGACTCCTTCAACCCCGTTATCTTGAACGCTTCCGCTTAGCGATCTACAAGGGTATGTAGATGCACTCTCCTTCCCCTCGTTGCTGGTTTCTCCATAGATAGATCTTGGTGACACGTAGGAAAATTTTGAATTTCTGCTACGTTCCCCAACATTGGGACCAAAAAGATCCATGTGAAGTAGCTCGAGTGGTCTTCTCGTGGTCATGATGTTTTTTACGGGATGACTTCCTCCAACTTGTTTTCCTGCTTGGCAAGCACTTCAAAGTCTATCCTTGTCAAATATGACATCTTTAACAACAAGGATATGATCACCTTTAATAAGTTTATCAAGATTTCGTATGCCCACATGACCTAACCTTCTATGCCATAACCAGCCTTTAAAAGATTTAGCAATTAAGCAAGTTCTAGGTTGAGCCTTTTAGTGAAATAAACAATGTATAGATCACCTCTACGTATGTCGGTAAAGACCATATTATGATTATATCTTTGAAACACTTGGCAATCCACTTCAGTAAATAGGACATTGAAACCGAAATCGGCTAGTCTAGATTCATAAAGTAAATTATAGCCAAGATATTCAACGAGCATAACATTTTGTATGGAGCTGTCATGTGAGATGGCCACCTTACCGAGGCCAACCACCTTACCCTTTGAGTTATCACCAAAAGTGACATACTTTTGAGGGGCGTCATTTTCAGCAAGCTCACAAATCATATCCTTGTCTCCGCTCATGTGATCGGTACATCCACTATCAAGAACCCATTCCTTTCCTCCAGCCAGCCACGAAGGTTAGCCATAAGACCAAAGTGTCTCATAGACTCATCGAGATCATAGTCACTATCATCGTCCTCATCATAGTATCCATGTTCAACATCGTCTTGTGATTGATCATTACCTAGGGAGAGTGATTCATTAGATTTATGATCATGACAATGTGCATCTTTATGAATTCTCATGACTTCAGAGATGATGTTGCTAATGATTCCAACATCTCTTTTGGCATGCATAAGGTCACGAAGCTCAAATAGGCAATCACCAAACTTAGGATCATTAGGATTCATTTTATTTAAAGCAATGGACTTGTGAAGAATCTCATCTAAGTTTTTCAAGGAATAGTCTGGAAATCGTTCCTCAAGATATCTCCATATAGTGTAAGCACATTCAAGAGTTGGCAAGCAAGTAATAAAATTTCTAGGCAATCCTCTAGTGATAATATTGACAGTTCTAAGATTGCGAATCATGTCGATAGATTCATCTGGGGTAGGATGCAATGGGTCAAAAAGAGGCGCACAACGGGTAGTAATGTACTTGTTCAATTGATATTCATTGAAAATCTCAAGCATCTCATTTTTCCAAGAATTATAGAACTCTCCATCAAGTATAGGCACTCTACATCTAATACTCCTAATCGTAGACTCATCCATCTTCCTCCAATGGTGATTAAACCAAGGCAATGGAGACCAATGCTATGATACCAATTGAAAGGATCGAGAAGAGGTGTCTAGAGAGGGGTGATTAGACCCTCAACAAGTAAAGGTAGCAGTTTTTAAGTTTTTCAAGTTGAGGTTGGAGATTAGCACAATTTTAATCATTCACAATACATTTCAAGAAAGCATGGTAAGAGTATATGAGCAACGGAAAGTAAAGCATGCAATTTGCAAGAAAGTAAAGGGATGGGATTGGAGTGTGCAAACGCAATTTGAGACATGGAGATTTTTGGTGTGGTTCCGATAAGTGGTGCTATCGTACATCCACGTTGGTGGAGACTTCAACCTACGAAGGGTAACGGTTGCGCTAATCCACAGAGGGCTCCACCCATTAAGGGTCCACGAAGAAGCAACCTTGTCTATCCCACCATGGCCATCACCCACGAAGGACTTGCCTCACTTGGGTAGATCTTCACGAAGTAGGCAATCTCCTTGTCCTTACAAACTCCTTGGTTCAACTCCACAATCTTGACGGAGGCTCCCAAGTGACACCTAACCAATCTGGGAGACACCACTGTCCAAAAGGTAATATATGGTGTGTTGATTATGAACTCCTTGCTCTTGTGCTTCAAATGATAGTCTCCCCAACACTCAACTCTCTCTCACAGATTTGCATATGGTGGAAAGATGATTTGAGTGGAAAGCAACTTGGGGAAGGCTAGAGATCAAGATTCTTGTGGTAGGATTGGCATGTCTTGGTCTCAACACATGCGTAGGTGGTTCTCTCTCAGAAAATGAGTAGTGGAAGTGTAGGCACGTTCTGATGGCTCTCTCTCAAATGGAGAACGGGGTGGAGGGGTATATATAGCCTCCACACAAAATCTAACCGTTACACAAAATTTACCAAACTCGGTGAGATCGAATAGTGAAACTCGGTGGGACCGATCTGGTTCAAAATGTGAACGTTAGGCTTTTCGGTGGGACCGACAAGGTCAACTCGGTTGGACCGATGTGCTAGGGTTAGGGAAGAACCTCATCTCGGTGAGACCGATTGCATGAAATCGGTGAGACCGATTTCAGCAATAAGCAAACATAGACTTGGTCAAGCAAACTCGGTGGGACCGACTGCCTATCTCGGTGAGACCGAAATAATTGCAATAGGCAACCAAGAGTTTGCAGGGCCATCTCGGTGAGACCAAACTAATTAGGGTTTCTGACAGTGGCAATGTCAAGAGAACTCGGTGGTGCCGGATGAATCAAATCGATGGGTCCGAGTTTGACTTTAGGTTTTGCACATATGTGGAAATGAGAAAGTGGTTGAGAGCTTGGAGCATATCACTAAGCACTTTGAGCAAGCAAGTCATTATTAATAGTGTTGGCTTTTCCTATGGACTCAATGTGATCTTGGATCACTAAAATGAAAATGAAGAGTCTTGAGATTTTGCCAATGTTTATCCTTAGCATCATGAAGGAGTTCCACATCCTCTTGTCCTGCCACTCCGATGTTGAACACATATGAAATATACTAGATAAAAGTATTAGTCCAACAAGAGATATGTTGACATTAATGACCAAAATCACCCAGGGAACACTTGTGCTTTCACTATTGAATACCTATCCTTTTTGGACTAATCTTATAACTCGTGCACATTACCACTTCATATTTAAGACTCTCAAAAATATTTACGTGAAGCATGAGAGTGCAATCATTTCTATAAAATATAACCACCACCATGCTCTAAAAAAATATAAGTGAAGCACTAGAGCAACGCCTAGCTCAAAATATATAAGTGAAGCTGTAGGATCAAAAGTATGTCTAGAGGGGAGGTGATTAGACTACTTGACAAAATAAAAACTTATCAGTTTCCCAATTTTAGTTGTTGGAAAGTTTTAGCAATTCTACCAAGTCAAATACACCCTACACATGCAAGTCTAAGAGTTGTGCAGCGGAAAGTAAATACTTTGCATATGAATGTAAAGGAAGGGGTTGGAGATTTCAAACACAATGAGGACACGATGATTTTTGGCTTGGTTCAGATAGGTGGTGCTATCGCACGTCCATGTTGATAGATACTTCAACCAAAGGGGGTAATGGCTGCATGAGTCCACGGAGGGCTCCACCCACGAAGGGTCCATGAAGAAGCAACCTTGTTTATTCCATCACGGCTTACATACACGAAGGACTAGCCTCACTTTGGTAGATCTTCACAAAGTCAGCAATCTCCTTGCCCTTACAAACTCCTTGGTTCAACTCCACATGATCTTGGAGGCTCCCAAGTGACACCTAACCAATCAGGAGACACCACTTTCCAAAAGGTAATAGATGTTGTGTTGGTGATGTACTCCTTGCTCTTGTGCTTCAAATGATAGACTCCTCAACACTCATTCTCTCTCACAGATTTGGCTTGGGTAGGAGAAGGATTGGAGTGGAAAGCAACTTGAATAGGCTAGAAATCAAGGTTCAAATGGTAGGATTGGAATCTCTTGATCTCAACACATGAGTAGGTCGTTCTCTCTCAAAAAATGAATGGTGGAAGTAGTGTTTCATTCTGATGGCTCTCTTAGAGAGTAAGTGGGGGTGGCGGGCTATAAATAGCCTTCACCCAAAATCCAACCATTACACACTTTTGACTTAAATCGGTGAGACCGAACATAAACTCGGTGAGACCGATCTGTGTAAAAGATATGAATGTTGGGCTTTTTGTTTGGACCAAAGTGGAACAACTCGGTGGGACCGAAGTGTAATGGCTAGGAAAAAAATCTCGTTTCGTAATTTCTGATTGTATCAACTCGGTGATTCTAAAGTGAACCAATGTCATTCCAGAAACTTGGCAAGGCCATCTCGGTGGGATCAAGATCCATTTTGGTCAAACTGAATCGCTAGGGTTTGGTTGTGGAAATCGGAACGGTCATCTCAGTGAGTCTGGGGTAGCTGACATTAGTGGGATGAAGAATTAGGGTTTGGACATATGTGTTTGAGAAAATGGCTAAGTCTTTTGGGAGCAATATCACTAAGCACTTGAGCAACAACATCATCATCAATACCTCATCCCCTTTTAATAGTATTGGCTTTCAATGTGATCTTGGATCACTAAACCAAAAATTAAGATTCTTGGGGTTGCCAAATCTTGCCCATAGCATTTTGAGGACTCCACATCTATTAGTCCTTGCCATGCCAATCATTGATATTTTCAGAAATCCATTAGCAATGAGCATTAGATTGGTTATATATATGTTGTTATTAATTACCAAAACCACCCGGGGATTAGTTGCACTTTCAATCCCCCCTTTTTAGTAATTGATGGCAACATATAGATCAAAGCTTCAACAAATGATATAATGAATGAAATACATCATCGCTTTGAGAAGTATGTGATAAGTGAGAGCTCCCCTGTGCATTATTAAAAAATTGTGTTTGAATGCAAATGCGCCATCGATTAGGATCATGGGTTACTCTTCCATGTCACATACAACTTGGTGGAGTTCTCAAAATGATATGATTGCAATAACATAAGCACTCGTCACCAAACAAACAATTAAATGATCATACTTGGAGCATATGAATAGATATATAAGCATAACATCAAATTACGGTATGATCAACCACAAACGAATGTAGTACCAAACAAGCAACAAACAAAATGTAGCATCTCACGAAATAGCACACAAAGGAAAATTAAAAGAGAAAAAGCAAAACACTCGCTCTCTCGAAACCCTAATAATCTATACTAATTCTCCCCCTTTGGCAACAAGTACAAAAAAGTTTGAAGAAGTACATAGCTAAATGTTGTTCTAGGCTTGATCTTTGGCTGCTCTTGGTGGTGAAGTCTTTTGAGTTGCAGCGCCGGAGTGCAACAATGTCGTCGGAGTAGAGATAAGTGGATCTGCAAATGCCTTGGATGAAGTCTATGGGACTGGTGGAGGAGTAGAAACGACTGGAGAAAATTAATGGAGCAATTGAGGGTGCAGCAGCTCGAGCTAAAATTTTGGCTCGAGAAATGTCTGGAATTGCTGCTGACCTAGCCTGGGTCCAGAACTGGGTAGTCATGGGAAGTACTGAACCATGATGCTCATCATCATCACTGCTAGAAAGCTTTGCCTCATCCACCTCTTCTTCAAACTCTCGATAGTAGTCTGCATCTCTGTCACCTTGACATCCAAATCATAAATTTTTGTCTCAGCGATCCTCTCAAGACTCTTCTGGTTCTCTGCGAGGTTTGCCAAACTACGCTCGATCCTATGAGTAGCTCGAAGAAGATAGTTCATCTTATTATCCTTGGTCTTCAGTAATGGAGTAGATGTGGCTCTGGGCTCTCCAGACTTAGCAGCCTCCACTCGTGCTTCCTTCTCTACATGTGCTGCAGCCGAAGTGGGATGGAAAGGATCCATCGTCACATTACTCTCCTCAAACTCCGGCTTTAGTAGCAAATGCTCACGGTCAATAAAATGTGTCTTGTTACCAACCTTGGAGTTGATAAGCACCTGAATGTGTGGAGCAAATTCACATGACCTTTTCTGATCCGCGGCAGTCCTCATGATAGTCTCTACAATGAGATCCATGACCTTGAATCTCTCTGATCGATCAATGTGATGAAGCATATTGATGGAATGTCCTTTGACCATTCTCTCATCTCTTGACTTGGGGATCAAAGTATGCCTCATGATCATGTTGGAGGTAGCAAGTCCTGCCAACAAATGATAAACTGAGCCTAGCTTGTGAGACTTGAGATCCTCCAAAGGAATTTCCTTAGACATGTTAGCCATGGAATTGTGATCCATCTAACGCTTGGCATGCACATCGATGTCATTTTCCTCGGGATCGGGTACATCTAGCAAAGCTGCCCATTCTTCAATAGTATACTGATGTCGAACACCTTCTGTCATCCAAGCGATCTTTCCATCGGGATATAAATGAGTTGTGGAGTAGAATTGCATGATCATCTCATCATTCCAAGCAGTCAACTTCTTCCCTACGAACTCATCATTGCCTATCATCTTGAAGCTCTCATGCACATGGGAAAATGATCTTCATTATCATCAATAAATTCCTAGTCCACCCATTTAATATCACCGACGATTGACTTCTTGTCAAGTAGCACAGTCTCATAGAAGTCACGATCTTCCTTGGTGTGAAAGCAGGAGTCAACATCAGTTCTACTCCTTACAACATATGGGCCCGACTCTCTTGACTTTCTCGGGCCTTTGTCCTTCCTCTCTTTCATGTTCTTAGCTACTGGATGTGTATCGTTGTGCTCGGGGAATCTGGCTCTCAGCTTTCTCAGAACTGAAGGTTCATCATCAGCAGCATTTTCATGCACTAGGGCCTTCTTCTTCTCAGCTACATGGATGTTTCTGATAGTCTTTCCCTTGGGCTTAGTTGCAATAGCAGATTTGGAGGTCGTGGCTGCTCTCTTGGGCATTGCATCAGCCATGAGATTTTGTTGCTTCGCTGGAGGGGGCTCAGCAGTTTCTGGAGCATCATCTCTCCTCATAAAAGTGGGCTTGAATGTCACTTGGAGAGATTCTTTTCTCACCCTCTTCTTGCCTGCAACCTCGGCCATGGATTTACTTGCAGCCAGCCTTGTGTTAGCAGATGTGCCATACTCCTTGGAAACAACTTTTTTTCTCTTAGAGGTCACTTCCTCAACATGGAAGTCCTCATCCTCATCATCTGAGTTCTTTTTCTTCCTGGTTCTGGTCGCAGAAGGAGGCAAGCTAGGAGAAATCTTTTCTCCCTCATGGTAATTTTCCTCTGGACTAGATCTTGCATCAAGATCAACATTATGCTCTGCAGATCTATTCTGGCTTTCACTAAGGTCCGACATGCTGACACCTACACCAGTGGAGTAGAATGGGTAGAGTGGAATAGATGAGCCTCACAAAAACACAACATTTTGACAAAATTTTGAGTTAAAACTTCAGTTTTAGGTTTTCACAAAAATCATTTTGGAAATTTCGAGTAAATCATCTCGATAGAACCAAAGCAATAACATCGACTTGGCAACACAGTCTCGGTCTGACTGAAGTGTGTTTCGGCCTCTCCGGCATGCTAGGGTTCTACTGAGATTTTAGACTCGGATCCACCGATTTGTACCACTCGGTGACACCTAGATGTACAATGCGCAATGGCTAGAGGCCAAATCGGTCAGTCCGATTCTCTCTATTGGGTCTGTCCGAGACGAGTTCTACGCAAACCTAATCCTAATTTTTTTCTCTCAAATCAAATTCTATGGAGTTTTGTCTGAAGAGAAATCTCAAACAGTGGGAACATTGTGGGTGCAATTACTCTAGTGCATAGAATCAGAATGTAGAAGCACTAGGGGATCATCTCACCCTAACTAGCAACGGCGATGAGGAATACCATTGACAACGATAGTTCGGCGGGGACCGGTTCCGCTCCCTCCTAGGGTTCCTGCGCCGCCGCCGTCGGCTCAACCGCACAGACCCAACGCCGCGGTCGGAGCCTTCCATCGCCACTAGCTCCCTCCCGCTTCCTAGCCCCTCCCCTCTCCCGTCCCCGTACCCCCCGTGTCGCCTCCTCGAGCAACGCAACCGGGGGGTCCTCCCCCGCTCCCCTCCAGCGCTCCCCTCGCTCCTCTCTCCTCCCGCAGCCGCCAACGAGCACCGTCAGGCCTCGGTCGCATGGTGCTGGCGGCGTCTGATACGTCTGCAACATATCTATAATTTTTGATTGTTCAATGCTATTATGTTATCTGTTTTGGATGTTTTATATGCATTACTATGCTATTTTATATTATTTTTGGGACTAACCCATTAACCTAGAGCCTAGTGCCAGTTTCTATTTTTTTCCTTGTTTTTGAGTTTCGCAGAAGATGAATACCAAACGGATTCCAAACAAAATAAAACCTTCACGATGATCTTTCTTGGACCAGAAGACACCCAGGAGACTTGGAGATCAAGTCGGAAGAGCCACGAGGTGGCCACAAGGATGGAGGGCACACCTAGGGGGTAGGGCGCGCTCCCTGCCTTGTGGGCCCCCCATGACTTCCCTGACCTAATTCCTTTGCCTAAATATTCACATATGTTCCCAAACCACCAGAAGTATCCACGAAAACACTTTTCCACTGCCGCAACCTTCTGTACCCATGAGATCCCATCTAGGGGCCTTTTCCGGCACCCTCCCAAAGGGGGATTCGATCAGGGAGGGCTTCTACATCAACTCTATTGCCTACCCAAGCATGATATCAATGAGTCTCTCAAGGCTATGAGAATTTCCATTGATGAGTGCAAAGAAAGAACCGCTAAGATGTGTGCTAAACGAGGTTGGTTTATAAAAGCGTGTTCTTCTAGTTTTCGTGAAAATAATGATGAAGATCTTAAAGTGATTGATGTGACTCCTATTGAATCCTTGTTTTCCAATATAAATCTTGATAAACATGGGACTGGAGATGAATCAACTTTAATTAAAAGGCGTCCCAATGATTCGGAGTTTTTAGATCTTGATGCAAAAATTGATAAAAGTGGGATTGGAGAGGTCAAGACTTTAAGTAGCAATGAACCCACTCTTTTGGATTTCAAGGATTTTAATTATGATAATTGTTCTTTGATAGATTGTATTTCCTTGCTGCAATCCATGTTGAATTCTCCTCTTGCTTACAATCAAAACAAAGCTTTTACTAATCATATCGTTGATGCTATGATGCAAACTTTTGAAGAAAAGCTTGAATTGGAAGTTTCTATCCCTAGAAAACTTTATGATGAGTAGGAACCCACTATTAAGAATAAGATTAAAAATTAGGAATGGCATGCTTTGTGTGATTTGGGTGCTAGCGTTTCCATGATTCCCAAAACTTTATGTGATGTGTTAGGTTTCTGTTAATTTGATGATTGTTCTTTAAGTTTGCATCTTGCGGATTCCACTATTAAGAAACCTATGGGAAGGATTAATGATGTTCTTACTATTGCAAATAGGAATTATGTGCCCGTAGATTTCAGTGTTCTTGATATAGATTGCAATCCTACATGTCCTATTATTCTTGGTAGACCTTTCCTTAGAAAGATTGGTGCAATTATTGATATGAAAGAAGGAACATTAGATTTCAATTTCCGTTAAGGAAGGGTAGGGAACACTTTCCAAGAAAGAAAACTAAATTGCGATATGAATCTATTATGAGAGCTACTTATGGATTGCATACCGAAGATGACAATACCTAGATCTATTGGTGTTTTTATACCTAGCTAGGGGCGTTAAACAATAGCGCTTGTTGGGAGGCAACCCAATTTTATTTTGTTCTTTGCTTTTTGTTCCTGTTTTGCTTTGAATAATTCATCTAGCATCTGGTTAGATGTGGTTTTGTGTTTTAGTTAGTGTTTGTGCCAAGTAAGACCTTTGGGATAGCTTACGGTGATAGTTGTTTTGATCTTGCTGAAAAATAGAAACTTTTGTGACCAGGAAAATAATTTCCATAGTTCACAGAACGTGCTTTTGATCTCTTTTTTTTTGCTCAAGATTGGTACACCAATTGCCCAATTTGAACTAATTTTTTAGGTATTCGAAGTATTCAGATTGCAACAGAATGTTCTGTTTTTTGACACATTCTATTTTTCTTGTGTTGTTTACTTAATTTTATGAATCTATGGGTAGTATCAGGGGGTATTGATACGTATCCAACATATCTATAATTTTTTATTGTTCCATGCTATTATATTACCCTTTTTGGATGTTTATGGGCTTTATTTTACACATTTATATCATTTTTTGGGACTAACCTACTAACCGGAGGCCCAGCCCATATTGCTGTTTTATTGCCTGTTTTAGTATTTCGAAGAAGAGGAATATCAAACGGAGTCCAAACGGAATGAAACCTTCAACATCGTGATTTTTTGGAAGAATATCATCCTGGAGGCTTGGAGATCAAGTCAGAAGATCCTCGAGGAGCCCAGGAGATAGGGGCGCCCCCCCTACAGGGCGTGACCCCTATCTCGTGGACCCCTCGAGCACCCCCCCGACCGACTTCTTTCGCCTATATAACCATATGTACCCTAAAACCACCGAATATCAAGATAGATCGGGAGTTCCGCCGCCGCAAGCCTCCGTAGCCACCAAAAACCTCTCAGGAGCCCGTTCCGGCACCCTGCCGGAGGGGGAACCCATCACCGGTGGCCATCTTCATCATCCCGGCGCTCTCCATGACGAGAAAGGAGTAGTTCACCCTTGGGGCTGAGGGTATGTACCAGTAGCTATGTTTTTGATCTCTCTCTCTCTCTCTCTCTCTCTCTCGTGTTCTTCTATGGCACGATCTTGATGTATCACGAGCTTTGCTATTGTAGTTGGATCTTATGATGTTTCTCCCCCTCTACTCTCTTGTGATGAACTGAGTTTCCTCTTGAAGTTATCTTATTGGATTGAGTCTTTATTTGAGAACACTTGATGTATGTCTTGCCGTGTTTATCTATGGTGACAATGGGATATCATGTGCCACTTGATGTATGTTTTGGTGACCAACTTGCGGGTTCCGCCCATGAACCTATGCATAGGGGTTGGCACACGTTCTTGACTCTCCGGTAGAAACTTTGGGGCACTCTTTGAAGTACTTTGTGTTGGTTGGATGAATCTGAGATTGTGTGATGCATATCGTATAATCATGCCCACGGATACTCGAGGTGACAATGGAGTATCTAGGTGACATTAGGGTTTTGGTTGATTTGTGTCTTAAGGTGTTATTCTAGTACGAACTCTTTAATAGATTGATACGAAAGAATAACTTTGAGGTGGTTTCGTACCCTACCATAATCTCTACGTTTGTTCTCCGCTATTAGTGGCTTTGGAGTGACTCTTTGTTGCATGTTGAGGGCTTTTTATATGATCTATCTATGTTATTATTGTTGAGAGAACTTGAACTAGTGAAAGTATGAACCCTAGGCCTTGTTTCCTATCATTGCAATACCGTTTACGCTCACTTTTATCATTAGTTACCTTGCTATTTTTATATTTTCAGATTACAAATACCTATATCTACTATCCATATTGCACTTGTATCACCATCTCTTCGCCGAACTAGTGCACCTATACAATTTACCATTGTGTTGGGTGTGTTGGGGACACAAGAGACTCTTTTTTATTTGGTTGCAGGGTTGTTTGAGAGAGACCATCTTCATCCTACGCCTCCCATGGATTGATAAACCTTAGGTCATCCACTTGAGGGAAATTTGATACTGTCCTACAAACCTGTGCACTTGCAGGCCCAACAACGTCTACAAGAAGAAGGTTGTGTAGTAGACATCAAGCTCTTTTCTGGCACCGTTGCCGAGGAGGCTAGGTAAGCGGCACTCACTCACACCCCATCAACTAAGCTCTTTCCTGGCGCCGTTGCCAGGGAGGTGAGTGCTTGAAGGTATATCTTTAGATCTTGCAATCGAGTCTTTTAGTTTCTTGTTTTATCTCTAGTTTAGTCTATAAAAGAAAATTACAAAAAAATGGAGTTAAGTTTGTCTCATACGCTTCATCTTTTTAATATCTTTCGTGAGTTTGATGGAAAGGAAAATTGTACTCAAGTGCTAGAAGAAGAGTGCATTAAAATGCTTGGTACTGAATCTTTGAATGATGAGCATGATTGCAATGTTGTTAGTATGAACTCCTTGAATATCCTTAGTACTAATGATGATTGCTCTAGTCATGATGAAAATATCTCTTATGAGCATGTCAACTTTTGTGGAGTGCATGTTTGCATGAACACACCAAATAGAGAAGATATATATTGCAAGAGGCATAAGCATTTAGAAACTAAATGGTTGCAAGAAAGCCTAGATGTGAGTGCTGAAAATTTAAAATTCCTTTGCCGTACTTGTGAACTTTGCAATGAACGTGGTCATTTACATCTCCAATGCAAATTGTTTCATGACCGAATCGTGTCCAAAAATTGTGATGATTTCATTTCCCTTGCTCATTACAATGAACTTAGTTTGCTTTTGGGTTATGAAGAATTGAAACGTTTACTTAAAGACCTTCCAGAATTTGCCCAAAAGAAATTACTTGATATTGATCTAGAGAAGATTTATTTGTTTTGTGCGGAGAATTGCATTGAAAATCCTTATATTGCCAATTACCTAAAGAAAAGAAAGCAAATAGAATATGATGAGATTACTAATGAAAGGGAAGAGACTTCCCAATATCCTCCTATTATTTCTTATGATGAATCAGGTGACGAGGAGGAGCTTTCTATTCAACCAATCTCATCAATAAGGAGCTCAAAAAGGAAGGTTGAACCCACACATAATGTGAAGAAGAAAAAGAAAAGAAGGAGCAACAAAGGTAGAAAGGTATCCCTCCCAAATGATGTTGCTCCTACTACTCATTGTGATGATGATAATTGCTTTACTATTGGTGCTATCCATATTTTTAATGATGAGAGTGATTATGCTTATGATATGAAAGGGCCCAAGCTTGGGGAAGCTATGTTTGATGAGGATGAAATATTTGATAATTTATTTGCTGAAATTAATGTTTGTCCCAAGCTTGGGGATGTTATGTTTAATGAAGATGATATTTTTAGCATCCCAAGTTTTGATATGCAAAGTTGTTATGACGATAGCATGCCTCCTACTTATGATGATTATATTGATGAAAGTGGGTTTGGAAGAGTCTCAACTTTAGGAAGTATTTATCCCACTATTTTGGAGGATGTTGAATCTTATTGTGATGAATACGAAAGTGGATTTGGAAGAGTGTCAACTTTATTTAGTGATTTCACTATCTTGGGAGAGGTTTCAATCGATTATGATGAGAACGAAGTTGCTACTTATGATGATTATTGTGATGAAACATATGCTATAAAAAGTAGTGATGATTATATTTACAAATCTTGTCATGATTATGATTACCCTTTTTCTTAACACTACTCTTTTAATGTGGAAACAATTTTTAGTGTTCAAGTCTCTTATGGTACTCCCACTATTCCGAATGAGAAGAATTTTGCTTATGAGGAGAGTAGAAAATTTTCTATGCTTGTAGATCATGAAAAGAATGCTTTAGGTGCTGGTTATATTGTTGAATTCATTCATGATGCTACTGCAAATTATTATGAGGGAGGAAAATATGCTTGTAGGAATTGCAATAATGTCAAGTTTCCTCCCTACGTGCTCGAAATCTTGAAGCTATGCTTGTTTTACCATCCTACACTAGTTGATTATTGTTCCCATAAGTTGTTTGCTCACAAAATCCCTATGCATAGGAAGTGGGTTAGGCTTAAATGTGCTAGTCATATGCTTCATGATGCTCCTGTTATGTTTCAATTCTTATCTTTTATATGAGCATCATTGCCATCATCATGCTTAGCTAGAAAGGCATTAAAGAAAAGCGCTTGTTGGGAAACAACCCAATATTTATCCTTACTGTTTTTGTGTGTCCACATGATTATGCTACTGTAATAATCATGTTTTATAGCATTTGTTTCAATAAAGTGCCAAGTAAGACCTTTAGGATAGCTTACAGTGATAGTTGTGTTGATCCTGCTGAAAATCAGAAACTTTTTCACCCAGTAAATTAGTTTTGTTAATTCACAGAAACGTGATTATGATCTGATTCTTTCTGATATGTATTGTTACACAAATTTCTTAGTACATCCTAATTTGGTAGGATTTTTGGAGTTCCATAACTATACGTTTGATATAGATTACTACAGACTGTTCTGTTTTTGACAGATTCTGTTTTCTATGTGTTGTTTGCTTATTTTGATGAATCTATGAGTAGTATCGGAGGGTATGAACCATAGATAAGTTGGAATGCAGTAGATATTACACCAATATGAATTTAGAATGAGTTCATTACAGTACCTAAGTGGTGGTTTTATTTTCTTATACTAACGGAGCTTACGAGTTTTCTGTTGAGTTTTGTGTTGTGGAGTTTTCAAGTTTTTGGTAAAGATTCGATGGACTATGGAATAAGGAGTGGCAAGAGCCTAAGCTTGGGGATGCCAAAGGCACTCCAAGGTAATATTAAAGGACAACCAAGAGCTTAAGCTTGGGGATGCCCCGGATGGCATCCCCTCTTTCGTCTTCGTTCATCGGTAACTTTACTTGAAGCTATATTTTTATTCACCACATGATATGTGTTTTGCTTGGAGCGTCATTTTATTTTGTTAGTTTTGCTTGATGTTACTTATAAAAATGTTTTGCATCTTTAGTTTCAATAAAAAAGTCAAGTATAGCCTTTGTCATGCTTATTTTGCAAGTATACATGTTGCTGTTTGAAAACAGAAAGTTTAACACTGTTGCAAAAATTCCCCAGAAAAGTCAGAGCATGGTATAATGTTGAAACTTTTGCATAATGAGCTCTGATAAATTTACTACAGTGTTAATTTCATTTCATAATTTTTGGAGTTAGGGAAGTATTGATACTCTTGCATTCTTTACAGACTGTACTGTTTTGACAGATTGCTGTTATGTTTGCATTGTTTGCATATGTTTGCTTGTTTAATGATTCTATTTGAGGATAGGAGTATTAAATATGCAGAGGAATTTAGTATGCAATGTTGAATAATAATTTAAGTTATTTGTTACAGTAGATATTGATAAGGTTTTGCATTGGTTTATACTAACCTATCTCATGAGTTCTTGTTGAGTTTGGTGTGGATGAAGCTTTTGATAAAAAGAGAAACCATGATATGAGAGGAATTAAGGAGACACAAAAGTTCAAGCTTGGGGATGCCCAAGGCACCCCAAGATAATATTTAAAGAAGTTTCAAGCATCTAAGCTTGGGGATGCCCCGGTAGGCATCCCACCTTTCTTCTACAACCACTATCGGTTAGTATCGGTTGAGCCTAAGTTTTGCTTCTTCACATAAGTTGTGCTATCCTTGCATTGTCATTTTATTTTGTTTTGCTTGCTGTTTGAATACAATACCAAGATCTGAAATTCTTTAATGTTAGAGAATCTTCACATAGTTGCACAATTATTCGACTACTCATTGATCTTTACTTATATCTTTCGGAGTAGTTTGTCATTTGCTCTAGTGCATCACTTATATCCTTTAGAGCACGGCGGTGGTTATATTTTGTAGAAATTTCTAGTCTCTCATGCTTCACTTATATCTTTTTGAGAGTGTTTTAGAACATCATGTTATTTGCTTTGGTTACAAAATTGGTCCTAGAATGGTAGGCATCCAAGTTGGGTATAATAAAAACTATCATAGGAAGTGAATTGGATGCTATGATCAATTTGATACTTGATAATTGTTTTGAGATATGGAGGTAGTGATATTAAAGTCATGCTAGTTGGGTGATTATGAATTTAAAGAATGCGTGTGTTGAAGTTAGCAAGTCCCGTAGCATGCACGTATGGTTAAAGTTGGGTAACAAATTTGAAACATGAAGTGTACCTGGCTTGTGCATCCTTATGAGTGGCGGTCGGGGACGAGCGATGGTCTTTTCCTACTAATCTATCCCCCTAGGAGCATGCGCGTAGTACTTGATTTTTGATGACTTCTAAATTTTTGCAATAAGTATATGAGTTCTTTTGACTAATGTTGAGTCCATGGATTATACGCACTTTTACGTTTCCACCATTGCTAGACTCTTCGGTACCGTGCATTGCCCTTTCTCACCTTGAGAGTTGGTGCAAACTTCGCCGGTGCATCCAAACCCCGTGATACGATATGCTCTATCACACATAAACCTCCTTATATCTTCCTCAAAATAGCCACCATACCTACCTATTATGGCATTTCCATAGTCATTCCGAGATATATTGCCATGCAACTTTCCACCGTTCCGTTCATCATCATCATGACATACTTTACTTTTGTCATATTGCCATTGCATGATCATGTAGTTGACATCGTATTTGTGGCAAAGCCACCATGCATTATTTTTCATACATGTCACTCTTGATTCATTGCACCATCCCGGTACACCGCCGGAGGCATTCATATAGAGTCATATCTTGTACTAGTTTTGAGTTGTAATTCATATGTTGTAATCAATAGAAGTGTGATGATCATCATTATTAGAGCATTGCCCAAAAAGAAAAAAAAAGAAAAAAAAAGAAGAAAGGCCAAAAGAAAAAAAAGGCCCAAAAAAAGAGAAAAAGAAAAAAAAGAAACGAAAAAAAGGAAATAAATAAAAAGGGCAATGTTACTATCTCTTTTTCCACACTTGTGCTTCAAAGTAGCACCATGTTTTTCATATAGTGAGTCTCATAAGTTGTCTTTTTCATACTAGTGGGAATTTTTCATTATAGAACTTGGCTTGTATATTCCTACGATGGGCTTCCTCAAATGCCCTAGGTCTTCGTGAGCAAGCAAGTTGGATGCACACCCACTAGTTTTCTTTTGTTGAGCATTCATTTATAGCTCTAGTGCATCCGTTGCATGGCAATCCCTAATCCTCATGTTGACATCAATTGATGGGCATCTTCATAGCCCGTTGATTATCCTCATCAATGTGAGACTTTCTCCTTTTTGTCTTCTACACACAATCCCCATCATCATATTCTATTCCACCCATAGTGCTATATCCATGGCTCACGCTCATGTATTGCGTGAAGGTTGAAAAAGTTTGAGATTATTTAAGTATGAAACAATTGCTTGGCTTGTCATCGAGGGTATAGAAGTTGGGAACATCTTTGTGTGACGAAAATGAAGCATAGCCTAACTATATGATTTCGTAGGGATGAACTTTCTTTTGCCATGTTATTTTGAGAAGACATGATTACTTTGATTAGTATGCTTGAAGTGTTACTATTTCTTTTATCAATATGAACTTTTATTTTTAATCATTTGGATCTGAACATTCATGCCACAATAAAGAAAATTACATTGAGAATTATGCTAGGTAGCATTCCACATCAAAAATTCTGTTTTTATCATTTACCTACTCGAGGACGAGCAGGAATTAAGCTTGGGGATGCTTGATACGTCTCCAACGTATCTATAATTTTTGATTGTTCCATGCTATTATATTACCCTTTTCGGATGTTTATGGGCCTTATTTTACACATTTATATCATTTTTGGGACTAACCTACTAACCGGAGGCCCGGCCCATACTGCTGTTTTATTGCCTGTTTTAGTATTTCGAAGAAAAGGAATATCAAACGGAGTCCAAACGGAATGAAACCTTCGGCATCAAGATTTTTTGGAAGAATATCATCCTGGAGGCTTGGAG
>NC_041391.1:246598010-246601284 GCF_002162155.2 Triticum dicoccoides
GAGAACCCCCCGACCGACTTCTTTCGCCTATATAACCCTACGTACCCTAAAACCACCGAATATCAAGATAGATCAGGAGTTCCGCCGCCGCAAGCCTCCGTAGCCACCAAAAACCTCTCAAGAGCCCGTTCCGGCACCCTGCCGGAGGGGGAACCCATCACCGGTGGCCATCTTCATCATCCCGGCGCTCTCCATGACGAGAAAGGAGTAGTTCACCCTTGGGGCTGAGGGTATGTACCAGTAGCTATGTGTTTGATCTCTCTCTCTCTCTCTCGTGTTCTTCTATGGCACGATCTTGATGTATCGCGAGCTTTGCTATTGTAGTTGGATCTTATGATGTTTCTCCCCCTCTACTCTCTTGTTATGAATTGAGTTTCCCTCTTGAAGTTATCTTATTGGATTGAGTCTTTATTTGAGAACACTTGATGTATGTCTTGCCGTGTTTATCTGTGGTGATAATGGGATATCACGTGCCACTTGGTGTATGTTTTGGTGACCAACTTGCGGGTTCCGCCCATGAACCTATGCATAGGGGTTGGCACATGTTCTTGACTCTCCGGTAGAAACTTTGGGGCACTCTTTGAAGAACTTTGTGTTGGTTGGATGAATCTGAGATTGTGTGATGCACATCGTATAATCATGCCCACAGATACTCGAGGTGACAATGGAGTATCTAGGTGACATTAGGGTTTTGGTTGATTTGTGTATTAAGGTGTTATTCTAGTACGAACTCTTTAATAGATTAATCCGAAAGAATAACTTTGAGGTGGTTTCGTACCCTACCATAATCTCTATGTTTGTTCTCCGATATTAGTGGCTTTGGAGTGACTCTTTGTTGCATGTTGAGGGCTTGTTATATGATCTATCTATGTTATTATTGTTGAGAGAAGTTGCACTAGTGAAAGTATGAACCCTAGGCCTTGTTTCCTATCATTGCAATACCGTTTACGCTCACTTTTATCATTAGTTACCTTGCTGTTTTTATATTTTCAGATTACAAATACTTATATATACTATCCATATTGCACTTGTATCACCATCTCTTCGCCGAACTAGTGCACCTATACAATTTACCATTGTATTGGGTGTGCTGGGGACACAAGAGACTCTTTGTTATTTGGTTGCAGGGTTGTTTGAGAGAGACCATCTTCATCCTACGCTTCCCATGGATTGATAAACCTTAGGTCATCCACTTGAGGGAAACTTGCTACTGTCCTACAAACCTGTGCACTTGCAGGCCCAACAACGTCTACAAGAAGAAGGTTGTGTAGTAGACATCAGGTATGAACCATGGAAAAGTTGTAATACAGTAGATATTACACCAATATAAATAAAGAATGAGTTCACAATAGTACCAAAAGTGGTGGTTTATTTTCTTATACTAACGGAGCTTATGAGATTTTCTGTTGAGTTTTGTGTTATGAAGTTTTCAAGTTTTGGTAAGGATTTGATGGACTATGGAATAAGGAGTGGTAAGATCCTAAGCTTGGGATGCCCATGGCACCCCAAGGTAATATTCAAGGACAACCAAGAGCCTAAGCTTGGGGATGCCCCGGAAGGCATCCCCTCTTTCGTCTTTGTCTATCGATAACTTTACTTGAGGCTATATTTTTATTCACCACATTGTATGTGTTTTGCTTGGAGCGTCTTGTATGATTTGAGTCTTTGCTTTTTAGTTTGCCACAATCATCCTTGTTGTACACACCTTTTGAGAGGGACACGCATGAATCGTGATTTATTAGAATACTCTATGTGCTTCACTTGTGTCTTTTGAGCTAGGCAATATTGCTCTAGTGCTTCACTTATATCTTTTTTAGAGCACAACGGTGGTTTTATTTTATAGAAATTGTTGAACTCTCATGCTTCACTTACATTATTTTGAGTGTCTTTTTAAACAGCATGGTAATTTGTTTTGGTTATAAAATTAGTCCTAATATGATAGGCATCCAAGAGGGATATAATTAAAAACTTTCATATAAAGTGCATTGAATACTATGAGAAGTTTGACTCCTTATGTTTGTTTCGAGATATAAAGATGGTAATATTAGAGTCATGCTAGTGAGTAATTGTGAATTGGGGAAATACTTGTGTTGAGGTTTGTGATTCCCGTAGCATGCACGTATGGTGAACCGTTATGTGATGAAGTCGGAGCATAATTTATTTATTGATTGTCTTCCTTATGAGTGGCGGTCGGGGACGAGCGATGGTCTTTTCCTACCAATCTATCCCCAAAGGAGCATGCGCGTAGTACTTTGTTTCAATGACTAATAGACTTTTGCAATAAGTATGTGAGTTCTTTATGACTAATGTGAGTCCATGGATTATACGCACTCCCATCCTTGCACGATTGCTAGTCTCTCTAGTGCCACACAACTATCACCGGTACCATACATCCAACATATACCTTCCTCAAAACAGCCACCATACCTACCTACTATGGCATTTCCATAGCCATTCCGAGATATATTGCCATGCAACTTTCCACTGTTACGTTTATTATGACACGCTTCATCATTGTCATATTGCTTCGCATGATCATGTAGTTGACATCGTATTTGTGGCGAGCCCACCTTTCATAATTCCTTCATACATGTCACTCTTGATTCATTGCACATCCCAGTACACCACCGGAGGCATTCATATAGAATCATATTTTGTTCTAAGTATCAAGTTGTAATTCTTGAGTTGTAAGTAAATAAAAGTGTGATGATTATTAGAGAATTGCCCCATGTGAGGAAAGGATGATGGAAGCTATGATTCCCTCGCAAGTTGGGATGAGTCTCCAGACTTTATAAAAAATGAAAGAGGCCAAAGAAGCCCAAATAAAAAAAGGCCAAATAAGCCCACAAAAAATTATGAGAGGAAAGAGAGAAGGGGCAATGTTACTATCCTTTTTCCACACTTGTGCTTCAAAGTAGCACCATGATCCTCATGATAGAGAGTCTCCTAAGTCGTCACTTTCATGTACTAGTGGGAATTTTTCATTATATTATCAAGCATGCTATCATATTATCTGTTTTGGATGTTTTCTTTGCATTAATATGCTATTTTATATTATTTTGGGACTAACCTATTAACCTAGAGCCCAGTGCCAGTTTCTGTTTTTTCCTTGTTTTTGAGTTTCGCAGAAAAGGAATACCAAACAGAGTCCAAACAGAACAAAACCTTCGCGATGATCTTTCTTGGATCAGAAGACACCCAGGAGACTTGGAGATCAAGTTGGAAGAGCCACATGGCAGCCACAAGTGTGGAGGGCGCGTCCCCCTGCCTTGTG
>NC_041391.1:246601665-246644128 GCF_002162155.2 Triticum dicoccoides
TCCCCTGACCTAATTCCTTTGCCTATATATTCACATATGTCCCAAACCACCAGAAGTATCCACGAAAACACTTTTCCACCACCGCAACCTTCTGTAGCAGTGAGATCCCATCTAGGGGCCTTTTCCGGCACCCTGTCGGAGGGGGATTCGATCATGGAGGGCTTCTACATCAACTCTATTGCCCTTCCAATGAAGCGTAAGTACTTTACCTCAGACCTACGGGCCATAGCTAGTAGCTAGATGGTTTCTTCTCTCTCTTTGATTCTCAATACCATGTTATCCTCGATGTTCTTGGAGATCTATCTGATGTAATCTTCTTTTGCGGTGTATTTGCCGAGATTCGATGAACTATGGATTTATGATCAGCTTATCTATGAGTATTATTTGAATCTTCTCTGAATTCTTGTATGCATAATTTGGTATCTTTGTAATTCTCTTCGAACTATCGGTTTAGTTAGGCCAACTAGATAGGTTTTTCTTGCAGTGGGAGAAGTGCTTAGTTTTGGGTTTAATCTTGCAAATGTCCTTTCCCAGTGATAGTAGGGGCAGTAAGGCACATATTGTATTGTTGCCATCGGGGATAACAAGATGGGGTTTTCGTCATATTGCTTGAGTTTATCCTTCTACATCATGTCATCTTACTTAATGTGTTACTCTGTTCTTCATGAACTTAATACTCTAGATGCAGGCAGGAGTCGGTCGATGTGTGGAGTAATAGTAGTAGATGTAGAGTAGTTTCGGTCTACTTGACACGGACGTGATGCCTATATTTCATAATCATTGCCTTAGATATAGTCATAACTTTGCACTTTTCTATCAATTGCTCGACAGTAATTTGTTCACCCATCGTATTATTTGCTATCTTGAGAGAAGCCACTAGTGAAATCTATGGCCCCCGAGTCTATATTCCATCATATGTGTTTCCGATCTACTATTTTGTAATCTTTTATTTTCAGATCTATAAACCAAAAACCAAAAAATATTTACTTTACCGTTTGATTAGTATCATCTATCTCTATTAGATCTCACTTTTGCAAGTAATCATGAAGGGATTGACAACCCCTTTATCGCGTTGGGTGCAAGTTGTTTGATTGTTTGTGTAGGTATTTGGTGATTTGTGCGTTGTCTCCTACTCGATTGATATCTTGGTTCTCAAACTAAGGGAAATACTTATCCCTACTTTGCTGCATCACCCTTTCCTCTTCAAGGGAAAACCAACGCAAGCTCAATAAGTAGCAGTGGCGGGTCTGCCCTTTCTCGCGCACAACCCCCCATGCTCGGACGGTGGTGGCTGGCAGCAGTGCTCCTCGGCCGGCGTTGGTGTGGCCCGTCGGCGGTGATGCCTTGTGCCATGATGGTTGTTGACGTGATGGTGTGGACGTTGGCCATGGGGCAGTGTGGGAGTCCAGGACTTGGGGGTCCTCGGTCGTCCGGTCTATGTGGGCCGGACTGATGGGCCGTCAAGATACAAGACAGTAGATTATCTCTCGTGTCCGATGGAGACTCCTGTATGCGTGGATGGCAAGTATAGGCGTCCGGATATCTTATTCCTTTATGTAAAACCGACTTTGTACAACCCTAAGCCTCTCCTGTGTCTATATAAACCAGAGGGTAGATCGGAGGCAGGACCACAACATTGCTAGGCTAGCTAATCTAGGGTTAGCTGAATCGATCTCGAGGTAGATCAACTCTTGTAACCCATATACCCTCGAATATAATCAAGCAGGAGTAGGGTTTTACCTCCATTAAGAGGGCCCGAACCTGGGTAAACATTGTGTCCTTTGTCCATAGTTACCATTGATCCTCATACGTACAACTTAGGCCCCCCTACCCAAGATCTGCTTGTTTTGACACTGACATTGGTGCTTTCATTGAGAGCTCCACTGTATCGTCAACAGAAGGATCGATGGCTCACCTCTTCATCAACAATGATGTCGCATTCAGGGAAACCTTTCTCCCTGGACAAGTCTTTGTGTCCGGTGGCTTTGTGCTTCGTGCTAACTCGATCGGCCGCCTCGAGCAGATCGATAGCTATGCCCCCGGCCACAAGATCAGGTTTAGAAACCTGAGCTATGTTGCCGACATCCGAGGAGACCTAGTCTTTAACGGGTTCGCGGCCTGTGCTGCCACTCCATGTCCCCACCAAGAAGACTCTTCGAATCCCCTGTTAAATCCCGGCCAGGGGTCAACACCCATACCCACCTCGGCCTTAGATCCGGGGCAGGTCTCATCGTCCGAAGATGGGAACTTGAACCCCGCTGGACTTCTTCCCCTTGTGGAACTCTCAACCGAAGGCCCAGATGCAATCTTAGACTTGGCTCTGGGTAACCATCCCGAACTGTCGAGGTCTGCACTTAGTGGGTCCAATCAGGCGCCCCATGCCGAATTCAGCGCGACAGATCCACAGTTTCCGGCCCCACCTCTGCTCTTAGACAAAGCATTGGGTTTGATGCAGTCTCTCGCCATCCCGAAGGCTTTGCCTCCGAACTGTTCCTACTTCAGACTGGGGGCTGAGAGAGGGGAATTTTATGCCCCACCCACCACTCACTTAATAGCCACTGTCGAGGACTTAACCAACATGTTGGACTATGCGTCCGAAGACATCGACGGCATGGACGACGATGTCGACGCCGAACCAAGCCAAGTCCCACCCATCACGGGGCGTTGGACGGCCACCTCAACCTACGATGTGTACATGGTGGACACTCCAAAGAACGACAAGGATAACCCGAGCCCAGATGAGGACAAACCCGTCGATAAACCACCTAAGCGCCGACGTCAGCGGTGCTGCTCATGATCGCATAGGGCAAAGGATAGCAATACCGGCACCGGAGATAATGAGACTCCGGACGATGCCGAAGATCCGGAATACCCCATCGAGCCCATGTCCAAACAGGACAAAAGGGGAGAGGGTGAATATATCCCCAGACACGCTGATAACAAAGATGTGGAGGACAACAGTTATATGCTAGAATCCGAAGAGGAGGTTAGCCTCGGTGACGAAAACTTCATTGTCCCAGAGGAACCCCTCGACCAAGAATGGTTTAAGCGACAGCTCATTGCTATAGCCCGGAGCCTGAAGAAGAAGCAGCAGCAACTCAAAGCCGATCAAGATACGCTGAACGAAAGGTGGACTAAGGTCCTGGCAGCCGAGGAATACGGCCACGAGCGACCTGTTAAAAGTTACCCTAAGCGCAAGCTGCTGCCACAATTCGGATGAAGCCCTTGAGCCAATACCGTCGAAGTATAATCAGGCAGACCAACCAAACCGACCACCACGTGGGCGGGATAAAATGACATATCAAGCCGAACATCAACCTGCACCCCCTTGCCGAAGAGGAAGGGAGACGGCAGCTGCGGAATACACGTACGACTTGAAACATGACCTAGCCAATAAAGCTGGTCAGACCAGATCAATCTACGAATCAAGGGGCCGTGCCCCGGCATGAGACAATGGCTATGAAGCCCGGCGTGATGACCCTTACTATATTCGGGATCAGAACCAAACTCAAATGTCAGCCGATCTCCACCGCGATATTGCGTGATATAGAGGGGCCGCACACCCCCTATGCTTTACCGATGAGGTTATGAAACACCAATTTCTAGAAGGGTTTAAACTCGTAAACATCAAACAGTATGATGGGACGACAGATCCGGCCAACTGGATTGAAGACTTCCTTCTCCACATTCATATGGCTCGAGGAGATGATCTCCATGCCATTAAATATCTTCCTCTAAAGCTGAAAGGACCAGCACGGCACTGGCTAAACAGCCTCCCAGAAAATTCCATTGGAACCTAGGAAGACTTGGAAGATGCTTTTAGGGTTAACTTTCAGGGCACTTATGTCCGGCCACCGGATGCCGAAAACTTGAGTCACATAATCCAGCAGCCAGGCAAATTAGCCCGCAAGCTTTGGAATCGGTTCTTAACTAAAAAGAACCAGATAATAGACTGTCCGGACGCTGAAGCATTAGCGGCCTTTAAGCACAGCGTCCGTGATGAATGGCTCGCCCGACACCTTGGGCAGGAAAAGCCGAAGACCATGGCTGCCTAAACGACACTCATGACCTGCTTCTGTGCGGGCTAAGCAGCTGGTTGGCTCGTAGAAGGAACAACTCAGGTGACCCCGGCACCTCCGAGGTGCGGGACGGCAATGGTAAACCTCACCGCAATAAAAACAAACGTCGGAGCAACAACAACAACGACGCAGGCGATACGGCAGTCAATGCCGGATTCAGTGGTCCTAAGTCTGGTCAGCGGAATAAACCTTTCAAAGGCAACAAAGACGGGCCATCTAGCTTAGATAAAATCCATGAGAGGCCCTATCAGATTCATGGCACACCCGATAAGCCTGCAAACCACACCAACATGAATTGTTGGGTTTTCAAATAGGCCGGTAAGATAAATACCGAACACAAGGGAAAAGGGCCTCCAAGTGAAGACAATGATGAGCCCCGTCAGCCGAACATCGGGGGTCAGAAGCAGGCCCCACCCCCTCGAGGTGAAAACAGTGAACATGATATATGTCACTCATATTCCCAAAAGGGAGCGCAAGCACGCACTACGGGACGTCTACGTCGTAGATCCTGTCGCCCCCAAGTTTAATCCATGGTCAGCCTGTCGGATCACCTTTCATTGCAGGGACCACCCAACCAGTTCATGGGGGTTCGGCCCCTCTGGTTCTTGATCCAATCATTGACGGATACCACCTTACTAGAGTCCTCATGGACGGAGGAAGCAGTCTCAACTTGATTTATCCAAATATTGTCCGTAAGATGGGGATCGACCCATCATGAATCAAGCCTAGTAACACTACCTTTAAAGGTGTGATACCAGGAGTGAAGGCCTGTTGTACAGGCTCAATTACACTAGAGGTAGTATTCGGCTCCCCAGATAACTTTCGCAACGAAGAGTTAATCTTCGACATCGTCCCCTTCCGCAGTGGCTATCACGCACTACTCGGACACACTGCTTTCGCCTGCTTCAATGCAGTCCCGCACTATGCTTACTTGAAGCTCAAAATGACGGGACCTCGTGGCATTATTCCAGTCAATGGCAATACGGAGCGCTCACTCCATACTGAAGAGCACACCACGGCCCTTGCAGCCGAAGTATATATCAGCCTTATCAAGCCGAACAAGTCATCCACTAATAAAGCCAACGACGTATCCAAACGAGTCCGGCCCGCACATAATAGCGATAAATCAACGGACCCGAACCTTGATTAGCAGTTCAGCCTCCGCCGACCACCCCACCAGGTTGCGGCTTATGTACTGCGCGTACACAATTACACACTGAAAATACCTTGGGTGGCGCCAGAGGCACACTGCGGAAGAGGTCCATTGCATGGCTTGACCACAGTTGGACCGCATATATCTTTTTCCGTTTAACACAGGTTCATCAAGAGCCCTACTTACGAGATGGTCGTCGCGGGAGATCCTCTAAAGGCTGGTGCGTACCAACTATCCAATATTCCTCTCGAAGTACCTACTGCTAAGGAGAAAAGGCGCAGACATGCGGCAGGGCATCATTGAATTTCTTTTCCGAACTATGATTTTTAGACCCTGTGTTAGACTTTCCCTTTTGTAAAATATTTTCTTTTTGGGGGGCATGTAATATGACCTTAATATTGAACGACACCGCTTGTCATTGACGTATCAATAAAGATATAAAGGGCATAGATGATTATCACCCTCTTGGTTGAGTTTGGCTCTTTTTCCTTGTCATCTGGCTCCCCCTCACGTTCGATTCATATACGTGGTCCGACACGGTCTTCACACCAGGGGGTGTATTCGGCCTCGCAAAATTCCTAAGTTTGAACACCCGTAGGGAACTCTTCGGCGTCCCGGATATGGCATTGTATGCATCGGCTTTGAATCATGTCTTTGGTCTAAAGTTGGGTTGCCCGGCTCCTGTGTTTGCCACCTTACGTTCCGCAAGTTTGGCTAAGGTAGTAAAGGGAGAACTACTGCAATTGTATTTTTGGTTCGTCCGCTCAAGTACCTCAATAGAGAAAGCCGAAAACTGACTGTCATGATAAGCGAGAGCGGGTCAGTGATCCTGTGACTTAGTGTTATACAACGAATCATTCATGATTTATGTTGTGTTATACAGGGGGCTGGGTTTTTGACCAGCCGCGTTGCAAAGGTGCCGCACTCCAGATTGCCGATCATGCAACGAGGGGCTAGTACTTAGCGCCACCAATGGACTCTTATGGCTAAGTGAAAGTACTAAAGCCGCATAGTCTGATTGCCTAGTTCACTCCGCAAGACGCCTCCTACATCAGACCAAGACGTTGGATTAAGTGTTGTCATGCATTCCCGAACACCCCGGTAATATTCACATGGGGGGCTGAAGTCGACGACTGGTAAACTTTCAAACATATAAACGGCCAAAATAGGAGGATAAACTAATCATAAAAAGCATAACCATTTTTTGCATGAGGAGTTCATTGCATGACTCTTACAACCGAACTCAACTACTCAAATATGACGTCCTTTGAGCACTAGCCCTCCACAATACGGGCTCCCTCGAGGACCTCGTCAAAGTACTTCTCTGGCCGCCGGTGCTCTTTGCCTTCAGGTGGCCCTGGGGTGGCAATTTCGGTGTCCTTCATCTTCACCCACTACACCTTGACGCGGGCAAAGGCCATCCGAGCACCTTCGATGCAGGACGGCCGCTTGAGGGTGTCGATCCGAGGAAGCGCATCTACCAGCCGCTTCATGAGACCAAAGTAGCTGCTAGGTATGGCCTCGGTCGACCACAGACGGATTGTCACATCCTTCATGGCCAGTCCGGCCACCTTGTGCAGCTCAGACAACTGCTTTAACTAGTCACTAAGGGGCACTGGAAGTTCTGGTGCAAGGTACTACGACCAGAACAGTTTCTCCGTCAAGCTCCCCTCTTCGGCTCGAAAGAATGTGGTGGCATCCGCACTCTTCGGCAGATCTGCAAAGGTGCCTGGAGAACTCCAAACTTGGGTTAGTAAAATATATCTCTTACTTGTATATCTACTCTGCATGATAAAGGCCTTACCAGCCGCAATCTGCCTCGCCTCTTGAATCTCCTGCGAGCGCCCTGGGCATCACCCCGGGCCTCCTTCATGCTCTCAAGAGCTTTGGTGATCTCGGAGGCATGTTCTGAACTCTTTTGTTCCAAGGACTCGCATCAAGCGATGGCATCCTTGAGCTCCTGTTCGACCTCCTCCACCCACGCCTCATGTCGCGGCGGGTGGTCTGCTCCACCTCTAACTCTTTGGCCTCTTTGTCCGCGACCACCTTGCTCGCCTTCGCCTCTTTCTTGGCTTCGGCAAGGGCGCTCTTGAGGGACTCGACCTCGGCTGCGCCACTGTGAGTATAATTATAATATTCTTAGTCAGTTTAAAACCAACTAACACGAATATAATTTTTGGATATGCTGAAATGCTGCATACCTTGGGTTTCGTTGAACCGCTTGCTGATGCGATCGAGTTCCTCATCGGATAGTCATAGCTTCCGATTGAGCTTAGCAATTTCTACGGCTTGGGCAGTAGCCGCCAGCTTAGAAGCCTGTCAATTAACATATACAGTGCATTATATATTCGTTGATGATCCTCTGTTTGGATTGTTGTAATCTAGACAGGGTCTAGGGGCTACTGACTACACACAAAATACTTGTGAAAAATATTACGTCGCTTACCTCGAAGCCTATCAGTGGGTTGTGGAAAGCTTCGGTCAGTCCGCCCTTCGTGGACTGAACCTTCTCCATAACCGCACCCATAAGGGTATGGTGTTCCTCCATGATGGAGGCACGTTGCAGTGCCTCCCGCAGAGTGTCAGCGGCCTCCGGATTGACAGAGGCCACCGAGGGAGCTTCTGCTCCTGCCCCCTCTTTTGAAGGGGGATGTTGGTCCGAACCCGGAGCCTTATTGGTCTCCAGGATGGTGTTTCGCGAGGGCCCGGACTGTTGAAGCTCCCCACCCTTGATGGTCATGGGGGTCGCCGTGCCCCGCTCTACAACGTCCGAGGTGTTTGTCGGTGTCAAAACCGGCGGATCTCGACTAGGGGGTCCCGATATGTGCATCAAGGCTGATGGTAACAGGAAGCAAGGGACACAGATGTTTACCCAGGTTCGGGCCCTCTCGATGGAGGTAAAACCCTACTTCCTGCTTGATTAATATTGATGATATGGGTAGTACAAGAGTAGATCTACCACGAGATCGTAGATGCTAAACCCTAAGAGTTAGCCTATGATGGTATGATTGTAATTGTGATCGACCTTCTAAGGACCAACCTCTCCGGTTTATATAGACACCGGAGAGGGCTAGGGTTTACATGGAGTCGGTTACAAGGAAGGAAATATAATATCCGGATCGCCAAGCTTGCCTTCCACGCAAAGGAGAGTCCCATCCGGACACGGGCCGAAGTCTTGAGTCTTGTATCTCCACGCTTCAATAGTCCGGACGTTGTACACAGTCCGGCTGTCCGGATACCCCCTAATCCAGGACTCCCTCAGTAGCCCCTGAACCAGGCTTCAATGACGATGAGTCCAGCACGCAGTATTGTCTTCGGCATTGCAAGGCGGGTTCCTCCTCCGAATACTCCAAAGTGGTTATTGAACACGTAGGCCATGTCTGGATCTGCAAGATGATCTTCACATGGTATAGATTTGATTTGCTGGCAATCTTCATGCGTCGTGCCCTTGAGTCGTGGCTTGGTCCAACGCGAACCGACATTTCCTACCCCACAACGACTCGTGTTACGAGGCGGTTTTATTGGCATGTCCCGTCAAGGCAGAGATCGTGTCCCTTTATTACGGGATTTTCCATCAATATGAGCGTGCGTGACCCCACCACGGCTGTTGGTATAACCCTGTGTGTTTTTAGATAAGCCTCAAACGGTCACACCGGGGACTCTTGATATTCACCTTCTTTATAAAGGGGTCGAGACCTATGCCTCTTTTTTCACCTTCATCGCGCCTTCTCGCACCTCGAGTTCTAACACCCAAAACCTAAGCTCCACTCCTCCGGAATCCTCCAATATGTCTGGATCTGACCCTCAAGGCCGGTGGGTGGCCTCCTCGATCGAAGAGAAGGACATTGCAAAGCTTAGGGAGGTCGGATACCTGACCGCAGATATCCAGCACAGGCTTCCTGCTCCAGGGCAGGTCATCCCTACGCCGGAGCCCAATGAGTGTGTTGTTTTCGTCCCACACTTCCTCCGCGGTTTGGGTTTTACCCTCAATCCCTTCGTGAGGGGGCTCATGTTCTATTATGGGTTGGATTTTCATGATCTGGCTCCAGACGCTATCCTCCATATCTCGTCGTTCATTATCATGTGCGAGGCTTTTCTCCACATCACCCCGCACTTCGGCTTATGGCTCAAGACCTTTAACGTGAAGCCGAAGATGATAGGGGGGTGACATGTGGAGTGCGGAGGTGCCGTAATAAGCAGAAACGCAAGCGCCCCATAGCCGGAGGGTTCTTTCCCAGAAGTATCTGATGTATGGCAGCGGAGGTGGTTTTATGCTACGGCCCCAAGGGGCACAAAGTGGGTACCCACCCCTGAGTTCTGCTCGGGCCCTCCGTCGCAGTTGGCATCCTGGACAGATGTAGGACGGAATTGGGGGCCCGCAAGTGATGTACCAATACTGCAGAACCGCACCCGGGAGCTTCTCGAGAGGGATATTAACCTTGTCAGCATAATGCAAGTGATGTTAATCCGGCGGATGTTGCCGTGCCAACGCCGGCCTCTCCGGATGTGGGAGTTCAATCCGGAGGGTCCGCGGACTGTCAAGCACTTCATTGGCTTGAAGCCTGAAGAGATGTGCAAATTATTCTTCGGACAGAAAGTAGTATGTCCTGACACCACCGAGGATGCGGGCCTAAGCTGCAATCGCCTAGATACCCAAGTAAGTAGCCTTGATATCGGACACCCTATTTTGTATTTATCATGACTGTTCATTCTGACAATCATCCGTGTCCAGGAATGGCTCAGCAAGGCGGAGAGAATCAAGTGTCCGGCACCGCTTCCCGAAGGCTCGCCCGTCCCCACTATGGCCAAGATGCTTGACTGGGTACTCAGCAGAATGCCCTCGGGGAAAGACAAGGGGAGGGATGAAGAATCCGAACCCCACACGCTACGCATCCGAACCGGGGGAATTGTTACCTCCCCCAGGGAGGATTTTCAGGAAGGGGAGGCTAAGGCCTCCTCTCCGCGCGGGAAGAAGAGGGCCACCGCCGAAGATCTGGAGGCGGAGATGCCCAAATTAGGGAAAAAGACATCCCTGGGGGGCCTTGCCTTGACGGGCACCCTCACCGCACCATGCCCTCCAACGGGCCAGCCCTCCACCGAGATGTAAGTCAATTTATGATCCGAAGGTTCTGTGTTTCTCCTAGATCAATAACCAGGGTTCAACTTTTTCCAATCCGGCTAGCAGCTCCTCTCAACAAGGTTCGTCTTCGGGGGCCCTTCCTCCGGAGATGATAGAAAGCGAAACCCCACCCCCTTCTCCGACTCATGAAGCAGGCGACGCCGAGGTGTCGTCACGGAGGGGTCCGAATCTGCCGAAGCCGGAAGTCAATCCGTCAGCCGCCCTGCACCCGAAGCATTTGGCTACAACGAGGGGCGATGGAAGGAGTCCGGCGCAGTTTGATGTCCGGCCAGACATACTGATGGGCTTGCTGGAGCGAGCTGTGCTCTCGGAGGAGCACCGCTCATTAATGAGCGCGGTGCTCAAGAAGATTTCATCCGCTACAAGCGGTTTGAATGAAGCATTCACAAGCCTACTCGGAGGCTTTGAGGTACGTAATGAAGAGTGCACTATTTCTTTGGCTGTGAGGCACGCGGTAGGCGTGCTCCATATAGATGGTAGCCCCTGAGACTCTGGTTGACTACCCTAGGCAGCAAATGAAGGGTCATAAACCAATGATTTATGTTGTAAATATGTGCAGTTACCTGTGGGTCCGGCCGCCGGCCCGTCCATTGAAGTTGCCGAACTGACAAGGCAAATTGGTTCGGTTGATGCCGATATCACTCTGATGAATGAGCAGCTGGATAAATCACAAGGTATGTGTCCTGTATTTCCATTGCATAGGAAAATATTAAGGCGGCACATAGTAATGTAATATGTTTGGACTGCAGATGGTGCTGCTGCCGTGGAGGCCCTGAGGGCGGAACTTGCTCTAGCCAAGGAACAGGCTTGGGTGAGCAATGCGGCTGCCCTAAAGGCGGCCGAGGAATTGAGAGACGAACAGGCTGCTCATCACCGAAGCGAGGAAAAGATAGCCAAAATGGCTATCAAGTTAAAAAATGCCGCTGACCGGTATGAGCTCCTAAAAAAGGAGCATGAGGATAAATCAGCTGACCTGAGCAAGGCACTTAATGCCACCAAGGAAATACGGACCGAGCTCAGAGGTGCGCGGGAGGAGCTTCAACAGGCCGGTAAAATCGTGGCTGGAGGCTCCTATTTGCTGCGGACGAAGTTCCTCGATCCAAAGTACGCTCCCCTTGATGGACGCTGGAGTTCGGCGGACGCATACGCGGACCTGGCGAAGAGTACGGCTGATGCTGTGGAGTTCTTCAAAGATCAGGGTTAGAAGGAGGTGGAGAAGCTTTTCTGGTCACAGTTCAATGCTCCGACACGCCCACTGCCATTAAGTGATAAAATGGCTGCTGTAGCAGAGCTTCACAGGCTATCCGGTCTTGCAATGCGGTTTGTAATAGACCATCTTTGGCCAAAGGGGCCTAAGCCGGACAGTTACTTTGGTTTGGCGCAACAGCTCCTTGGGGCCGTGCCTCGGATCGATGCCATGAGGAGGTCAGCATGCATAGAGGGTGCGCGGATGTCCCTTGCTCGCGTTAAAGCGTATTGGACGGATATGGATGCCACTATGATAGCGTCTCAGGATCCAGTGGAGGGCCAATATCCGGCCGGGCACTACTTGGCACAGGTCACAGAGGGTGCCCGCCTGATAGAGGCGCAGTGCCCGAAGAATCTCCTATTCGAGTGATGATTCAAATCATTGTAAAAACAATGTTTATTTTGATTAGAAGGTTATATTTATAATGTTTGTCTGAAAATATGATTGTGTCCCCTGTGCGGCCGTTTACATATATATATATATAGGAGTAGGATTTTCTACAATAGCTTGCCACGGAACTAGTTAAGGTTTTCAACGGTGTAAAAGTTCTCAAAAATCCTGAAAAAAATCCTGAACCATCACACCTATAATATAACATGATCCAACGGATGGATTGAAAAAATTTGACTGCATGTGTCCTGGACAAAAAGAACAAATGTTTCAATATATATTGATCCTGCAGTGAGCTGAAATGCTTGTTTTTTTCGCTGAGGACACATAAATGCATATTTTCACAATCACACCGTTGGATCATCTTATTATATTAGAATGAGGCTCCCCTATTTATTTCATATTTTTTACTTACTTTTAAACCGTTAAATGTTTACCATGCCTTAACTAGTTCTGTGGCAAGCTATGATAGACACAGTTTTACCTATATATATATATATATATATACATGTGTGTGTGTGTTGGGGGGGGGGGTAATCCGAAAGTTAGCAGTCGTTGGCTTCAGCCCCCATGCATACAATGCGGGGGTGTTCGCGAAAAAATGTGCTTAATCACTCTTTATCCAACGTCTTGGTCCGGCAAGGAGGTGATCGCACATCGAACTAGGCAACCGGACTATATAGCTGTAACACTTTCACTTAGCTGCGGGATTCTAACGTTGGGGCTACTATGTAGCCCCTGTTACCTTCGCGTGCATCCGAATACGGGCGCGTATGTACCTGGCCGGAAATGGCCCTTCGTTAATGCGGAGGAATCCTAGAGATTCCAGTGAGTCGTCGAGTGGTTGACCAGTCTCTCGCTGTATCATGACAGTCAGTTTTCGGCTTTCTCTACTGAGGTGCTCATCCGGAATAACCATGGCACAATCTCAGTAGTTCTCCTTTGGCTACCTTAGCCGATTATAACGGAACGTAAGGCGGGAAACCCAGGAGTCGGGCAAACCCAACATTTGACCAAAGACATGATTCGGAGCTGATGCATATAAGGCCAAACTCATGACGCTGAACACTCCCGAAGGTATTCGGATTTTATAATAGATGATGGGCTCAAGAATGCCCATTCATTATAAACCCTGCATTTCCAGGTACGTGCGTTAATCTGTCGTGGCGAAATGCCAAAAACGGCAGTATCCTTTATGGGTATGGAACCCATGGGATGATTAAACAACAAGAGGCAATAGAAAAGGTTTACACAGGGGCTTAATCTAAAAAGAAACCTGTTGAACGGGGCCCTGCTGCACGTCTGCGCCTTTGTCTCTGTTGTGCCGCATCCTGGAAGGGTATCGAGCGAACGTTGTTTGCGGAAAAGGGAAACTCATAGGAGAGTGCAACGTAAGTATGCGATGGATAGTAAACAATGTAAGATGCTTGTCTGCCGATAAGGTTGAGCCAAGTGTGGGGCTTTATATTAGCCCCTGGTGTCCACTATAGGATTACATATACAATGCCCTGGTTTGATATGGGCTGCCGGACTCGTCTAGCCGTGTCCGTGGTCTTAACGACCCGTCATATTTTTGTTAGAGGCCGCTTATAGTTCGGCCGCTAGGGCCGTCGCATATTCCTCTGCGCACAAAGAGCACTCTGTTATTCCGCTAACGGTGATGACGCTGCGTGGACCGGGCATCTTAAGTGTAAGGTAGCCATAGTGCGGCAATGCGTTGAAGCGGGCGAAGGCCGTTCTTCCAAGCAATGCTTGATAGCTGCTTTGGAAGGGTGTGATGATGAAGACTAGTTCTTCGCTTCTGGAGTTGCCTGGAGAGCCGAATGTTACCTCCAATATAACAGAGCCCCTGTTGTAGGCTTCAACGCCTGGTATCACCCCTTCAAAGGTGGTGTTAATCTTGCTGATTCTGGATGAGTCTATCCCCATCCTATGGACAGTGTCCTCATATATTAAATTGAGACTGTTGCCGCCGTCCATGAGGACATGAGTGAGATGGTATCCGTCGATTATTGGGTCAAGCACCAAGGTGTTTGATCCTTCGTGCCGAATACTAGTTCGGCCGTCCCGACGATCGAAAGTGATCGAACAAGACATCCAGTAGTTAGGTGTGGGTACGATGGGCTCTATATCGCGTGCGTCTTTATGTGCGCGTTCGTGCCTTCCCAAGGATGTGCGAGTCGTGTGGATCATGTTCACTGTTTTAACCTCTGGCGGGAATTTTTTCTATCCCCCAGTGTTCGGCTGGCGAGGTTCATCCTCGTCTTCACTTCATGTTTCCCTTCCCTTGGGTTCGGCGTTTAGTTTGCGGGCCTGCTTGAAGACCCAGCACTCTCTGTGCGTGTGGTTCGCAGGTTTGTCGGGGGTGCCATGAATTTGGCATAGTCTGTCCAGAACTCTGTTCAGACCGGACGGTCCCTCTTTACTGCCTTTAGATTGCTTATTTTGCTGGTTAGGTCGAGAGCCCCTGAATCCGGCATTAACCGTTGTGTTGTCCGGGCTCTCTTCCTTGTTTTGGCGTTTGTTTTTATTACGCCGTGGCTTCCCGTTGCCATCCCTTATTTCGGATGTGCTGGGGTCGCTGGTGCCTTTACGGGCTAGCCAGCTATCTTCACCCGTGCAAAAGTAGGTCATAAGGCTTGTTAGGGCTGCCATTGTCCTAGGCTTTTCTTGGCCGAGGTGTCTGGCGAGGCACTCATCACGGATGCTATGTTTGAATGCCGCTAGGGCTTCGGCATCTGGACAACCAACAATTTGATTCTTCCTAGTGAGGAATCTGTTCCAAAGCTTGCGGGCGGACTCTCCGGGTTGTTGGATTATGTGACTTAAATCGTCAGCATCTGGAGGCCGGACATAAGTCCCTTGGAAATTGGCCCTGAAAGCGTCCTCTAGTTCCTCCCAGCTCCCAATTGAATTTTCGGGGAGGCTTTTCAACCAGTGCCGAGCTGATCCCTTCAGTTTGAGGGGAAGGTATTTGATGGCGTGGAGGTCATCCCCACGAGCCATGTGTATGTGCAGGATGAAGTCCTCGATCCAGACCCCCGGGTCTGTAGTTCCGTCGTATGCCTCTATGTTCACAGGTTTAAAGCCCTGCGGGAATTCATGGTCCAGTACTTTGTCAGTAAAGCATAGGGGGTGAGCAGCCCCTCTGTATCTGGACGCGCTATGGCATGCTGTCGGCTGTTGTTGTGTTCGGTGTTTATTTCGAACTGGTGTTTGGTTGTCATAATTGTTTTGACGACCACAGTCCCCCGCCGGGTGTGTCCTTTAGATTTGTAGATGGACCTAGCTGCGCCAACTTTCTTATCCAGGTGCTCATGTAGATCGTGGGCGTCTTCGGTAGTTGATTTATTGCGGTTATGAAGTGGTACGTCTGGTCTCCTGATCGTGTTACTCTTTGCTGGAATGGTCTCGCCGTCAAATTCTGGCAGTAGCTTACGTTTTGGGTAGCTCTTTGTGTGGCGATCGTCACCATATCTTTCTTCAGTGTCCAGCACTTTGTTCCATCTGTGATTGAGCGTTTCCTGTGTGGCTTTAAGCCATTGCTTCTGCCTCTTCAGACTTCTCGCTATGGCCATAAGCTTTCTATGGAGGTTCTCTCGTTCCACGTGTTCTTCCGGAATGACGAATGCATCATCGTCCGGACTATCTTCATGTCTTGGGCCGGTTTGATGAACTCGTCCCTCTGGATCATTGTCTTCGGGCGTCTGCTCCGAACTATGCTCGGCATGACCTGGTTCGTCCTGCTCCATCATCGGTTCCGTTTGGTCGTTGTTGCCTTCGGGGTTGACCAGAGTATCCATTCTCCTGGCGCTCTTGCTGATATTGTTACTGTTGCCGGATTTGGAACGGCGTCTACGCCGTTGCTTCAGTTTTTGCCCAGGGGTGTTATCTTCCAGATTGTCACCGTCGCCTTCCTTGGGCGTATGTGTTGGGGAACGTTGCAGAAAATTAAAATTTTTCCTACGGCTTCACCAAGATCCATCTATGAGTTCATCTAAGCAACGAGCAACGGGAGAGAGATTGCATCTACATACCACTTGTAGATCGCGTGCGGAAGCTTGCAAGGTGATGATGGAGTCGTACTCGAACGTGATTCTGATCACCGATGTCCAAGTGCTGAACGGACAGCACCTCCGCGTTCAACACACGTACGGGACGGGCAACGTCTCCTCCGTCTTGATCCAGCAAGGAGGAAGGAGAGGTTGAGGAAGACAGCTCCACCGGCAGCACGACGGCGTGGTGATGGTGGAGAAGCAGTACTCCGACAGGGCTTCGCCGAGCGCACAACGGAGGAGGAGAGGTGTTGGGGAGGGGAGGGCTGCGCCTTGGCTTGGGTGCGGCTGCCCTCCCCTCACCCCTCTATTTATAGGGGGAAGGGAGAAGGGGGCCGACCCCTCTAGATTCCATCTAGGGGGGGGCGGCGGCCAAGGGGAGGGGGGACTTGCCCCCCAAGCAAGGGGGGGGCGCCCCCTCTAGGGTTCCCCCCTCAACCCTAGGCGCAAGGGCCCAGGGGAGGGGGTGCGCCAAGCCCACCAGGGGCTGGCCACCTCCCCACGCAGCCCAAGTGGCCCCCCGGGAGGGGTGGCCCCTCCCGGTGGACCCCCGGAACCCTTCCGGTGGCCCCGGTACAATACCGGTATGCCCCCGAAACTTTCCGGTGTCCTTTTAACAACTTCCCATATATAAATCTTTACCTCCGGACCCTTCCGGAACTCCTCGTGGCGTCCGGGATCTCATCCGGGACTCCGAACAACATTCGGTAGTCACGTACTAGTCTTCCTAATAACCCTAGCGTCACCGAACCTTAAGTGTGTAGACCCTACGGGTTCGGGAGACACGCAGACATGACCGAGACGACTCTCGGGCAATAACCAACAGCGGGGTCTGGATACCCATGTTGGCTCCCACATGCTCCTCCATGATTTCATCGGTTGAACCACGATGTCGAGGATTCGATCAAACCCTGTATGCAATTCCCTTTGTCAGTCGGTACGTTACTTGCCCGAGACTCGATCGTCGGTATCCCAATACCTTGTTCAGTCTCGTTACTGGCAAGTCACTTTACTCGTACCGTAATGCATGATCCCGTGCCCAACACCTTGGTCACATTGAGCTCATTATGATGATGCATTACCGAGTGGGCCCAGAGATACCTCTCCGTCATACGGAGTGACAAATCCCAGTCTCGATCCGTGTCAACCCAACAGATACTTTCGGAGATACCTGTAATGCACCTTTATAGTCACCCAGTTACGTTGTGACGTTTGATACACCCAAGGTACTCCTACGGTAACCGGGAGTTACACGATCTCATGGTCGAAGGAAGAGATACTTGACATTGGCAAAGCTTCTAGCAAACGAACTATACGATCTTTTATGCTATGCTTAGGATTGGGTCTTGTCCATCACATCATTCTCCTAATGATGTGATCCCGTTATCAACGACATTCGATGTCCATAGTCAGGAAACCATGACTATCTATTGATCACAACGAGCTAGTCAACTAGAGGCTCACTAGGGACATATTGTGGTCTAAGTGTTCACACGTGTATTACGATTTCTGGATAATACAGTTATAGCATGAACAAAAGACAATTATCATGAACATTGAAATATAATAATACTTTTATTATTGCCTCTAGGGCATATTTCCAACAGTCTCCCACTTGCACTAGAGTCACCAATCTAGTTACATTGTGATGAATCGAACACCCATAGAGTTCTGGTGTTGATCATGTTTTGCACGCGAGAGAGGTTTAGTCAACGGATCTGCGACATTCAGATCCGTGTGCACTTTGCAAATCTCTATGTCTCCATCTTGAACATTTTCACGGATGGAGTTGAAACGACGCTTGATGTGCCTGGTCTTCTTGTGAAACCTGGGCTCCTTGGCAAGGGCAATAGCTCCAGTGTTGTCACAGAAGAGTTTGATCGGCCCCGACGCATTGGGTATGACTCCTAGGTCGGTGATGAACTCCTTCACCCAAATTGCTTCATGCGCTGCCTCCGAGGCTGCCATGTACTCCGCTTCACACGTAGATCCTGCCACGACGCTTTGCTTGCAGCTGCACCAGCTTACTGCTCCACCATTCAACATATATACGTATCCGGTTTGTGACTTAGAGTCATCCAGATCTGAGTCAAAGCTAGCGTCGACGTAACCCTTTACGACGAGCTCTTCGTCTCCTCCATAAACGAGAAACATGTCCTTTGTCCTTTTCAGGTACTTCAGGATATTCTTGACCGCTGTCCAGTGTTCCTTGCCGGGATTACTTTGGTATCTTGCAACCAAACTTAGGGCAAGGTTTACATCGGGTCTGGTACACAGCATGGCATACATAATAGATCCTATGGCTGAAGCATAGGGGATGACACTCATCTCTTCTTTATCTTTTGCCGTGGTCGGTGACTGAGCCGAGCTCAATCTCACACCTTGTAACATAGGCAAGAACCCCTTCTTGGACTGATCCATTTTGAACCTCTTCAAAATCTTATCAAGGTATGTGCTTTGCGAAAGACCTATGAGGCGTCTCGATCTATCTCTATAGATCTTGATCCCTAATATATAAGCAGCTTCTCCAAGGTCCTTCATTGAAAAACACTTGTTCAAGTAGGCCTTAATGCCGTCCAGAAGTTTCGTATCATTTCCCATCAAGAGTATGTCATCTACATATAATATGAGAAATGCTACAGAGCTCCCACTCACTTTCTTGTAAACGCAGGCTTCTCCATAAGTCTGCATAAACCCAAACGCTTTGATCATCTCATCAAAGCGAATGTTCCAACTCCGAGATGCTTGCACCAGTCCATAAATGGATCGCTGGAGCTTGCATACTTTGTTAGCGTTCTGAGGATCGACAAAACCTTCCGACTGCGTCATATACAGCTCTTCCTTAAGATGTCCGTTAAGGAATGCCGTTTTGACGTCCATCTGCCATATCTCATAATCATAGTATGCGGTAATTGCTAACATGATTCGGACGGACTTCAGCTTCGCTACGGGAGAGAATGTCTCGTCGTAGTCAATCCCTTGAACTTGTTGATAACCCTTAGCGACAAGTCGAGCTTTATAGATGGTAACATTACCATCCGCGTCCGTCTTCTTCTTAAAAATCCATTTATTTTCTATCGCTCGCCGATCATCGGGCAAGTCTGTCAAAGTCCATACGTTGTTTTCATACATGGATTCTATCTCGGATTTCATGGCCTCAAGCCATTTGTTGGAATCCGGGCCCGCCATCGCTTCTTCATAGTTCGAAGGTTCATTGTTGTCTAACAACATGATTTCCATGACAGGGTTGCCGTACCACTTTGGTGCGGAACGTGTCCTCGTGGACCTTCGAAGTTCAGTAGCAACTTGATCCGAAGTACCTTGATCATCATCATTGTTTTCCTCTTCAGTTGGTGTGGGCATCACAGGAACAGTTTCCTGCGCTGCATCACCTTCCCGTTCGAGAGGTAGTACTTCATCGAGTTCTACTTTCCTCCCACTTACTTCTTTCGAGAGAAACTCTTTCTCCAGAAAGCATCCGTTCTTGGCAACAAAGATCTTGCCTTCGGATCTTAAGTAGAAGGTATACCCGACAGTTTCCTTAGGGTATCCTATGAATACGCATTTTTCCGACTTGGGTTCGAGCTTTTCAGGTTGAAGTTTCTTGACATAAGCATCGCATCCCCAAACTTTTAGAAACGACAGCTTAGGTTTCTTTCCAAACCATAATTCATACGGTGTCGTCTCAACGGATTTAGACGGTGCCCTATTTAAAGTGAATGTAGCTGTCTCTAGAGCGTATCCCCAAAATGACAGCGGTAAATCGGTAAGAGACATCATAGACCGCACCATATCCAATAGAGTGCGATTACGACGTTCGGACACACCGTTTCGTTGAGGTGTTCCAGGCGGCGTGAGTTGTGAAACGATTCCACATTTTCTTAAGTGTGTACCAAATTCGTGACTTAAGTATTCTCCTCCACGATCTGATCATAGGAACTTTATCTTTCGGTCACGTTGATTCTCCACCTCACTCTGAAATTCCTTGAACTTTTCAAAGGTCTCAGACTTGTGTTTCATTAAGTAGACATACCCATATCGACTCAAGTCATCAGTGAGAGTGAGAACATAACGATATCCTCCGCGAGCCTCAACGCTCATTGGACCGCACACATCGGTATGTATGATTTCCAACAAGTTGGTTGCTCGCTCCATTGTTCCGGAGAACGGAGTCTTGGTCATTTTGCCTAAGAGGCATGGTTCGCATGTGTCAAACGATTCATAATCAAGAGACTCTAAAAGTCCATCAGTATGGAGCTTCTTCATGCGCTTGACACCAATTTGACCAAGACGGCAGTGCCACAAGTATGTGGGACTATCGTTATCAACTTTACATCTTTTGGCATCCACACTATGAACATGTGTAACATTACGCTCGAGATTCATTAAGAATAAACCATTGACCATCGGAGCATGACCATAAAATATATCTCTCATATAAATCGAACAACCATTATTCTCAGACTTAAATGAGTAGCCATCTCGTATTAAACGAGATCCAGATACAATGTTCATGCCGGGACCAGCATCTCCTCCAGCTGAGGAGTGACTGGGTTTTCGGGCAGTGGAGCTGAACACTTGATCCGCCCCGACTTCTTGGTCCAACCCTATGAGGAAAGATGGGTTGATGAGTTTGGCATAGATCGAATGAATATATATATAAACTAGGTATGTCTTTGGAGATATCAAATACTTACCGGAGAGGCCGGATACGTGATCTTGAGGCCGATGTCTTCGGTCTCCATGGGCTAGCTCCTCTTCTACGCTTTGAAAAGCAGTTTCCACATTCCCTCGTGTGTGGTACCGAGGAAGTGCTCTAGTGTCCACGGATCCTCCGGCTTGAATTCCCACATGGGGGAAGCCCGGCGCTGGTAGGGGAGAATGCGGCGGAAGAGCATGATCTGGACCACGTTGGTTAGACCAATGTTCTTCCCCAACATGTTGGTAATGCGCGCCTGCAGCGCCAGCACCTCTGTCTGGGACCCCCAGTCGAGGCCCTTCGCATTCCAGGAGGTGAGCCTCATGGGGGGTCCGGATCTGAACTCTGGAATGGACGCCCACTTAGTGCAGCGCGGCTCGGTGATATAGAACCACTCCTGTTGCCAGATCTTCACGGTCTCCACAAAGGCCCCTTTGGGCCATGTGGTGTTCGGCAGCTAGCTAATCATAGCGCCGCCGCAGTCCGCGTGCTTCCCGTCGACCATCTTCGGATTTATGTTGAAGACCTTGAGCCATAGGCCAAAGTGTGGGTGGAAGCGAAGGAGAGCCTCACACACGACGATGAAAGCCGAGATGTGGAGGAATGAGTTCAGGGCTAGATCGTGGAAATATAGCCCATAGTAGTACATGAGTCCACGGACGAACGGGTGGAGTGGAAAACCTAACCCTCTAAGGAAGTGGGGAAGGAAGTGATGTCTACTACACAACCTTCTTCTTGTAGACGTTGTTGGGCCTGCAAGTGCACAGGTTTGTAGGACAGTAGCAAATTTTCCTCAAGTGGATAACCTAAGGTTTATCAATCCGTAGGAGGCGTAGGATGAAGATGGTCTCTCTCAAGCAACCCTGCAACCAAATAACAAAGAGTCTCTTGTGTCCCCAACACACCCAATACAATGGTAAATTGTATAGGTGCACTAGTTCGGCGAAGAGATGGTGATACAAGTGCAAAATAGATAGTAGATATAGGTTTTTTTAATCTGAAATAATAAAAACAGCAAGGTAACAAGTGATAAAAGTGAGCGTAAACGGTATTGCAATGATAGGAAACAAGGCCTAGGGTTCATACTTTCACTAGTGCAAGTTCTCTCAACAATAATAACATAGATAGATCATATAACAAGCCCTTAACATGCAACAAAGAGTCACTCCGAAGCCACTAATAGCGGAGAACAAACGTAGAGATTATGGTAGGGTACGAAACCACCTCAAAGTTATTCTTTCGGATCAATCTATAAAAGAATTCATACTAGAATAACACCTTAAGATACAAATCAACCAAAACCCTAATGTCACCTAGATACTCCATTGTCACCTCAAGTATCCGTGTGCATGATTATACGATATGCATCACACAATCTCAGATTCATCCAACCAACATAAAAGTACTTCAAAGAGTACCCCAAAGTTTCTACCGGAGAGTCAAGAACGTGTGCCAACCCCTATGCATAGGTTCCCAATGTCACGAAACCCGCAAGTTGATCACCAAGACATACATCAAGTATTCTCATAAAAGACTCAATCCGATAAGATAACTTCAAAGGGGAAACTCAATTCATCACAAGAGAGTAGAGGGGGAGAAACATCATAAGATCCAACTACAATAGCAAAGCTCGGGATACATCAAGATCGTGCCATAGAGGAACACGAGAGAGAACACAAGAGAGAGAGAGATCAAGCACATAGCTACTGGTACATACCCTCAGCCCCGAGGGTGAACTACTCCTTCCTTGTCATGGATAGCGCCGGGATGATGAAGATGGCCACCGGTGAAGGATCCCCCCTCCGGCAGGGTGCCGGGAAGGGCTCCTAGGAGGTTTTTGGTGGCTACAGAGGCTTGCGGCGGCAGAACTCCCGATCTATCTTCTATTCTGGAAGTTTTAGGGTACGTAGGTATATATGGGTGCAGGGGGTACGTCGGTGGACCTATGGGGTCCTCACGAGGTAGGGGGTGAGCCCAGGGGGGCGCGCCCCCCACCCTCGTGGGCAGCCCGGGACTCCCCTGACGTGCACTCCAAGCCCATCAGGTTGGTTTCCTACCAAAATTAACTTCTCTAGTTGATTTTGTTCCGTTTTGACTCCGTTTGATATTCCTTTTCCTCAAAACACTGAAATAGGCATAAAATAACAAATCTGGGTTGGGCCTCCGGTTAATAGGTTAGTCCCAAAAATAATATAAAAGTGGATAATAAAGCCCAATATTGCCTAAAACAGTAGATAAAGTAGCATGGAGCAATCAAAAATTATAGATACGTTGGAGACGTATCAAGCATCCCCAAGCTTAATTCCTGCTCGTCCTCGAGTAGGTAAATGATAAAAAAGAATTTTTGATGCAGAGTGATACTTTGGCATAATTTCAATATAAATCTTCTTAATTGTGATATGAATATTCAGATCCGAAAGATTCAAGACAAAAGTTCATATTGACACAAAAATAATAATACTTCAAGCATACTAATCAAAGCAATCATGTCTTCTCAAAATAGCATGGCAAAAGAAAGTTCATCCCTACAAAATCATATAGTTTGGTTGTGCTTCATTTTCGTCACACAAAGATATTCCCAACTTCTATACCCCCGATGACAAGCCAAGCAATTGTTTCATACTAAAATAATCTCAAACTTTTTCAACTTTCACGCAATACATGAGTGCGAGCCATGGATATAGCACTATGGGTGGAATAGAATATGATGACGGGATTGTGTGGAGAAGACAAAAAAGGAAAAAGTCTCACATTGATGAGGATAATCAACGGGCTATGGAGATGCCCATCAATTGATGTCAACATGAGGAGTAGGGATTGCCATGCAACGGATGCACTAGAGCTATAAATGAACGCTCAACAAAAGAAAACTAGTGGGTGTGCATCCAACTCGCTTGCTCATGAAGATCTAGGGCATTTGAGGAAGCCCATCGTAGGAATATACAAGCCAAGTTCTATAATGAAAAATTCCCACTAGTATAAAAAGACAACTTATGAGACTCACTATATGAAGAACAAGGTGCTACTTTGAAGCACAATATATGAGACTCACTACATGAAGAACAAGGTGCTACTTTGAAGCACAAGTGTGGAAAAGAGATAGTAGCATTGCCCTTTTTATTTATATTTTTTTCTTTTTCTTTTTTTGGGCCTTTTTTTGGCCTTTCTTTTGGGCAATGCTCTAATAATGATGATCATCACACTTCTATTGATTACAACATAAGGATTACAACTCGAAACTTAGAACAAGATATGACTCTATATGAATGCCTCCGGCGGTGTACCAGGATGGTGCAATGAATCAAGAGTGACACCTATGAAAAATAATGCATGGTGGCTTTGCCACAAATACGATGTCAACTACATGATCATGCAATGGCAATATGACAAAAGTAATGTATGTCATGATGATGATGATGATGGAAGTTGCATGGCAATATATCTCGGAATGGCTATGGAAATGCCATGATAGGTAGTTATGGTGGCTGTTTTGAGGAAGATATAAGGAGGTTTATGTGTGATAGAGCATATCATATCACGGGGTTTGGATGCACCGGCGAAGTTTGCACCAACTCTCAAGGTGAGAAAGGGCAATGCACGGTACCGAAGAGGCTAGCAAAGGTGGAAAGGTGAGAGTGCGTATAATCCATAGACTCAACATTAGTCAAAAGAACTCATATATTTATTGCAAAAATTTAGAAGCCATCAAAAATCAAGTACTACGCGCATGCTCCTAGGGGGATAGATTGGTAGGAAAAGACCATCGCTCATCCCCGACCGCCACTCATAAGGATGCACAAGCCAGGTACACTTCATGTTTCAAATTTGTTACACAACTTTAACCATACGTGCATGCTACGGGACTTGCAAACTTCAACACAAGCATTCTTTGAATTCATAATTACCCAACTAGCACTACTTTGATATTATCACCTCCATATCTCAAAACAATTATCAAGTATCAAACTTTTCTTAGTATTCAACACACTCATAAGAAAGTTTCACATATCTTGAATACCAAGTATATTAATATTAAGCAAATTACCATGCTATTAACGACTCTCAAAATAATCTAAGTGAAGTATGAGAGATCATATATTTCTTAAAAATAAAACTACCACCATGCTCTAAAAGATATAAGTGAAGTACTAGAGCAATAACAAAAACTACTCCGAAAGATATAAGTGAAGATCAATGAGTAGTCGAATAATTATGCAACTATGTGAAGACTCTCCCATTTAATAATTTCAGATATTGATACTTTATTCAAACAGCAAGCAAAGCTAAAGAAAACTACATTGCAAGGATAGCGCAACTCATGTGAAGAAGCAAAAACTTAGCCTCAACCGATACTAACCGATAGTTGTTGAAGAAGAAAGGTAGGATGCCTACAGGGGCATCCCCAAGCTTAGATGCTTGAGACTTCTTGAAATATTATCTTTGGGTGCCTTGGGCATCCCCAAGCTTGAACTTTTGTGTCTCCTTAATTCCTCTCATATCATGGTTTCTCTTTTATCAAAAGCTTCATTCACAACAAACTCAACAAGAACTCATGAGATAGGTTAGTATAAACCAATGCAAAACCATATCATTTTCTACTATAAAAAATCACTAAAATTATTATTCAACATTTCATACTAAATGCCTATGCATATTTAATACTCCTATCACCAAATAGAATCATTAAACAAGCAAACATATGCGAACAATGCTACCATAACAGCAATCTTTGAAAACAGTACAGTCTGTAAAGAATGCAAGAGTATAAATACTTCCCTGACTCCAACAATTATGAACTAAAATTCCCACTGTAATAAATTTATCAGAGCTCAATATGCAACACGATTCAACATTATACCACTCTCTGACTTTTCTAGGGAATTTTTGCAACAGCGGTAAAACTTTCTGTTTTCAAACAGCAACATGTATACTAGCAAAATAAGCATGGCAAAGGCTATCCTTGACTTCTTTATTGAAACTAAAGATGAAAAATATTATTCTAACTAACAGCAAGCAAATACTAACAAGAGAAAATGATGCTCCAAGCAAAACACATATCATGTGGTGAATAAAAATGTAGCTCCAAGTAAAGTTACCGATGAACGAAGACGAAAGAGGGGATGCCATCCGGGGCATCCCCAAGCTTAGGCTTTTGGATATTCTTGAATATTACCTTGGGGTGCCATGGGCATCCCCAATCTTAGACTCTTGCCACTCCTTATTCCATAGTCCATCGAATCTTTACCCAAAACTTGAAAACTCCACAACACAAAACTCAACAGAAAACTCGTGAGCTCCGTTAGCAAAAGAAAACAAAATACCACTTCAAGGTACTGTAATGAACTCATTCTAAATTCATATTAGTGTAATATCTACTGTACTCCAACTTATATATGGTTCATATCCTCCGATACTACTCATAGATTCATCAAAATAAGCAAACAACACATAGAAAACAGAATCTGTCAAAAACAGAACAGTCTATAGTAATCTGTATCAAACGTATACTTCTGGAACCCCGAAAATCCTACCAAATTAGGAAGTCCTAAGAATTTTGTGTACCAATCCAGAGCATAAAGAATAAGAACATAAGCACGTTTCTGTGAATTAACAAAACTAATATACTGGGTGCAAAAGTTTCTGATTTTCAGCAGGATCAATACAACTATCACCGTAAGCTATCCTAAAGGTCTTTCTTGGCACTTTATTCAAACAAAAGCTATAAAACATGATTACTACAGTAGCATAATCATGTGAACACACAAAAACAGTAAGGATAAATATTGGGTTGTCTCCCAACAAGCGCTTTTCTTTAATGCCTTTCTAGCTAGGCATGATGATGACAATAATGCTCACATAAAAGATAAGAATTGAAACATAACGGGAGCATCATGAAGCATATGACTAGCACTTTTAAGTCTAACCCACTTCCTATGCATAGGGATTTTGTGAGCAAACAACTTATGGGAACAATAATCAACGAGCATAGGAAGGTAAAACAAGCATAACTTCAAAATTTTAAGCACATAGAGAGGAAACTTGATATTATTGCAATTCCTACAAGCATATGTTCCTCCCTCATAATAATTTTCAGTAGCATCATGAATGAATTCAACAATATAACCAGCACCTAAAGCATTTGTTTCATGATCTACAAGCATAGAAAATTTACTACTCTCCACATAAGCAAAATTCTTCTCATTCGGAATAGTGGGAGCAAACTCAACAAAATAATTATCATGTGAGGCATAATCCAATTGAAAACTAAAATCATGATGACAAGTTTCATTATTATCATTATTCTCAATAGCATATAAGTCATCACAATAATCATCATAGATAGCAACTTTGTTCTCATAATCAATTGGGACCTCTTCCGAAATAGTGGAATCATCACTAAATAAAGTTGACACTCTTCCAAATCACTTTCATGTTCATCACAATAAGATTCAACATCCTCCAAAATAGTGGGATCACTACTTCCTAAAGTTGACACTCTTCCGAACCCACTTTCATCAATATAATAATCATAGGTAGGAGGCATGCTATCATCATAACAACTTTGCATATCAAAACTTGGGGTGCTAAAAATATCATCTTCATTAAACATAGCATCCCCAAGCTTGAGACAAACATTAATTCCAGCAAATATATTCTCAAATATTTCATCCCAATCAAACATAGCTTCCCAAGCTTGGGCCCTTTCATATCATAAGCATAACCACTCTCATCATTAAAAATATGGATAGCACCAATAGTATAGCAATTATCATCATCACAAGTAGTAGTAGGAGCAACATCATTTGGGAAGGATACCTTTTTACCTTTGTTGCTCCTTCTTTTTTTTCTTCAAATTATGTGTAGGTTCAACCTTCCTCTTTGAGCTCCTTATTGATGAGATTGGTTGAATAGAAAGCTCCCCCTCGTTACCTGATTCATCATAAGAAATAATAGGAGGATATTGGGAAGTCTCTTCCCTTTCGTTAGCATTCTCTTCATCTTCTATTTGTTTTCTTTTTTTTATGTAATTGGCAATATAAGGATTTTCAATGCAATTCACCGCACAATACATATAAATTTCCTCTAGATCAAAACCAAGAAGTTTGTAACGAGCAAATTTTGAAAGATAATTAGTTAAATGTTTCATTTCTTCGCAACCCATAAGCAAGCTAAGCTCGTTATAATGTGCAAGGGAAATCAACTCATCACAATTTTTGGACACGATTAGATCATGAAACAATTTGCATCGGATAGCTAAATGACCACTTTCATTGCAAAGTCCACAAGTACGGCCAAGAAAATTTAAATTTTCAGCACAAACATCTAGTCTTTCTTGCAACAATTTAGTTTCTAAGTGCTTATGCCTCTTGCAATAAATATCTTCTCTATTTGGTGTGTTCATGCAAACATGCACTCCACAAAAGTTGACATGCCCATAAGAAATATTTTCATCATAACTAGTGCAATCATCATTAGCATCATGGATATTCAAAGAATTCGTATTAACAACATTGCAATCATGCTCATCATTCAAAGATTTAGTGCCAAACAATTTAGAGAATTCTTCTTCTAGCACTTGAGCACAATTATCCTTTCCATCATACTCACGAAAGATATTAAAAAGGTGAAGCGTATGAGACAAACTTAACTCCATTTTTTTGTAATTTTCTTTTATAGACTAACTAGTGCTAAAACAAGAAACAAAAAGATTCGATTGCAAGATCTAAAGATATACCTTCAAGCACTCACCTCCCCGGCAACAGCACCAGAAAAGAGCTTAGTTGACGGGGTGTGCGTGAGTGCCTTGTACCTAGCCTCCCCGGCAGCGGTGCCAGAAAAGAGCTTGATGTCTCCTACACAACCTTCTTCTTGTAGACGTTGTTGGGCCTGCAAGTGCACAGGTTTGTAGGACAGTAGCAAATTTCCCTCAAGTGGATGACCTAAGGTTTATCAATCCGTAGGAGGCATAGGATGAAGATGGTCTCTCTCAAGCAACCCTGCAACCAAATAACAAAGAGTCTCTTGTGTCCCCAACACACCCAATACAATGGTAAATTGTATAGGTGCACTAGTTCGGCGAAGAGATGGTGATACAAGTGCAAAATAGATAGTAGATATAGGTTTTTGTAATCTGAAATAATAAAAACAGCAAGGTAACAAGTGATAAAAGTGAGCGTAAACGGTATTGCAATGATAGGAAACAAGGCCTAGGGTTCATACTTTCACTAGTGCAAGTTCTCTCAACAATAATAACATAGATAGATCATATAACAAGCCCTCAACATGCAACAAAGAGTCACTCCGAAGCCACTAATAGCGGAGAACAAATGTAGAGATTATGGTAGGGTACGAAACCACCTCAAAATTATTCTTTCGGATCAATCTATAAAAGATTTCGTACTAGAATAACACCTTAAGTTACAAATCAACCAAAACCCTAATGTCACCTAGATACTCTATTGTCACCTCAAGTATCCGTGTGCATGATTATATGATATGCATCACACAATCTCAGATTCATCCAACCAACATAAAAGTACTTCAAAGAGTGCCCCAAAGTTTCTACCGGAGAGTCAAGAACGTGTGCCAACCCCTATGCATAGGTTCCCAATGTCACGAAACCCGTAAGTTGATCACCAAGACGTACATCAAGTGTTCTCATAAAAGACTCAATCCGATAAGATAACTTCAAAGGGGAAACTCAATTCATCACAAGAGAGTAGAGGGGGAGAAACATCATAAGATCCAACTACAATAGCAAAGCTCGGGATACATCAAGATCGTGCCATAGAGGAACACGAGAGAGAGAACACAAGAGAGAGATCAAACACATAGCTACTAGTACATACCCTCAGCCCCGAGGGTGAACTACTCCCCCCTCGTCATGGATAGCACCGGGATGATGAAGATGGCCACCGGTAAAGGATACCCCCTCCGGCAGGGTGCCGGGAAGGGCTCTCGAGAGGTTTTTGGTGGCTACAGAGGCTTGCGGCGGCGGAACTCCCGATCTATCTTCTGTTCTGGAAGTTTTAGGGTACGTAGGTATATATGGGTGCAGGGGGTACATCGGTGGACCTCCGGGGTGCTCACGAGGTAGGGGGGCGCGCCCAAGGGGGCGCCCCCCACCCTCGTGGGCAGCCCGGGACTCCCCTGACGTGCACTCCAAGCCCATCAGGTTGGTTTCCTTCCAAAATTAACTTCTCCAGTTGATTTCGTTCCGTTTTGACTCCGTCTGATATTCCTTTTCCTCGAAACACTGAAATAGGCATAAAACAGCAAATCTGGGTTGGGCCTCCGGTTAATAGGTTAGTCCCAAAAATAATATAAAAGTGGATAATAAAGCCCAATATTGCCTAAAACAGTAGATAAAGTAGCATGGAGCAATCAAAAATTATAGATACGTTGGAGACGTATCAGGAAGACAACCCGTTCGCCGAGCTCCGGAGTAGGAATGGCTTGATCTTTGGGGGAAGCCTGTGCTTGATATCGGTGGTGAGATACCCCGCGCTCCGGAGATCTTTTATTTCCTTCTCCGTCACGGAGGAGGCCTCCCACTTGCCTTTGGAGCTAGCTCCGGCCATGGTCGGAGTAGGTGGTGGTGGTGGTGATGAAGACGGAGACTTTGCGGGCGCACAGAGCTTGGGAGATTGGAAGGCTGAGGGGATGTGAAGGCGTGGAGAGGAAAGTAAGAATCTATTGCCCTCTTATAGGCAGTAAAAACGCCAACCGCCCCCTCAATCGTGCCCTGAATCTCGCTTATTCCCGATGAAGGTGTGCGCCGTAAACGGTTGGATTACCCAAATATCATTGATGTGCAATCCCGCATTAAGCGGGCACGATCTCTGTTTTGACAGGACATGCCAATAAGGCATGGCCTCGAAACACGAAGCGCGGGGTAGCAAAACGGTTCAAAATGCCGAAGGGTCAAGTCTGACGCTTCGTCAAATTTTTTTCCAGTAAAAGACACTATTATATATATATATATATATATATATATATATATATATATATATATATATATATATATATCCGGCCTTCGCGGCTAAGGGTTATGTTTACTATGAAAAGCCGGATACAATTCTTTTACAGAGGAAAGCCGATGTGTATTCTTCAAGGAACCTGCCTTGCAATGCTGAAGACAATTTGAACGCCGAATATATCATCATTGAAGACTGGTTCAAGGGCTACTGTGGGAGTCCTGGACTAGGGGGTCCTCGGGCGTCTAGTCTATGTGGGCCGGGCTGATGGGCCGTCAAGATACAAGACAGAAGATTATCTCTCGTGTCCGGTGGGGACTCCCCTATACGTGGATGGCAAGTATAGGTGTTCGGATATATTGTTCCTTTCTGTAAAACCGACTTTATACAACCCTAAGCCCCTCCGGTGTCTATATAAACCGGAGGATAGATCGGAGACAGGACCACAACATTGCTAGGCTAGCTAATCTAGGGTTAGCCGAATTGATCTCGAGGTAGATCAACTCTTGTAACCCATATACCCTCGAATATAATCAAGCAGGAGTAGGGTTTTACCTCCATTAATAGGGCCCGAACCTGGGTAAACATTGTGTCCTTTGTCCATAGTTACCATTGATCCTCAGACGTACAGCTTGGGCCCCCTACTCGAGATCTGCCAGTTTTGACACCGACAGGCAGCGCGGTGGCTGGCGGCGCCTGCCTAGCCCAGATCGGGGCCCATTTGGGCCCCATCTGGATTGGGGCGGGCCCATGGCTTGGTGTTCGGCGACGTCGTTCCCTGGTGGTAGCATGGTGGCGGCGGTCTCAGACGGTGAGGACTTCGTCAGTCGGCGAGTTGCAGCGTGGCGATAGGACTATCCGGGTCCAAGTGGGCCCGACCAGGCAATCGGGGCCCAGCAAGTCCTTGTCGCCACGTTCGGTCGGCTCCGCTGCGGCGGTGGAGGCTGTCCCCTCCCCCCGATTGAGTTGTGGTCGCTCCCATGGCTGGTGTCTCCTTGCCCGCTCCGGGTCTCGTGTTGGCAGCTCCAGTGAGGATTGAGAATGGAATAGAGAAGAGAATCCGGGTCTCCCCTCCTCCGACTTGTCCAATGCCTTGATTTGGTATAGTTTCCCAGTTAGAGTATCTACAGTCGGGTGCCTCTAACCCGCCTCATACGTTTGGGCAGGCTGCTCGGTCATTGACCGGTCACGTTTTTTTGACCCAGAAGGATGCCTAAAGGGGCCTCAAACGCCCGGGCTGACCGACACCCCTCATATCCAGCCAAAATATAGGGCGGATATGGGGGCGCCCAGGCACACCCGCCACATCGGACCCGGCCCATGCTGATCCACCCGACCCCACATATATACGTCCTCATTCGCTCCCCAGAGCAAACCCTAGCCACTTCACTCCCCTCCACTCCCCTTCCCTCCCCTCTGCCACTCGAGCTCGTCTCCGGCGAGTTTCATCCGTCTCCAGCATGGCAGGCAGCAGATTGGACTCCAACCACTCCGGATCCGTCGACTGGGGTGTCATCCCGTGTGGGTTGGAGGAGGCAATGGCAGTCCGCGTTACGCTCCACCGCTGCCGGGAGGACAACGCTCGGCCGACAGACGGATCCGTCCACCGCGACGCCATAGCGTCGGCTCACCGGGCGCTCGGGATCCTCTGGTGCTGGATCCTCGCGGTCCCGACAGCCGGAACACCTCTCCTTTCACATCACCGGCCGGGCAGACTATGAGTCCCACCGGGAATGAGCGGCAAGCCGTGGGAAGGAGAGTATAAGAGCCGCCGAGGCCAGTACCGCGGTGGAACTGGCGGCGGCGGAGGCGGAGGCGGAGGCGGCTGATGCCCGGGCGCGGGCAGCCGCAGAGGAGGAAGCCATTCGCGCCTGCTTTGTGAAGAAATTGCAGCGGAGGAACATGTGCGCCCTCGCTCGAGAGCAGAATAGGGCGGTCCGTGGCATGGCCAGACTGCCACCGAAGGAGGACAGCGACGACGAGGCCAACTGCGGTGACGAGCATATCCGGCTCGATCCGTACCACGTCTTCGCTCGGTACTTCCACGAGAAGGACGGCAAAGGCGCCGGGAAGGACAAGGGCAGCCGTGGATAAACTCCACCATAGCCAAACATGCCAAAATTTGGTAGTCTGATGACGTGTAGTTAGTAGTGATGGAGTAGCCGGACGATGTGTGTGCATCGATGTAGTTGCATGAGTTTGTATGGATTTGAGATATGATAATTGAGGTGTCCGCATGTGGATTACACTATTTGAGGGATGTCTGGTCAGTTGCGTCCGCGGGCGTTTGAGGTGCCGGATTTGCTAAGTGCGGTTGTAGATGCTCTTTTTTTTTTTTTGAAACTGGTTCTAGATGCTCTTACGTGCAGGAGAACGTTTCCAAGTCCGAGTCATGGTCCGCTCTTTTCTGCGCGTTATAAAGGGGGTTGCTGCGCGTTGGCACGGTCACGGAGCCAGCATACTAAGCCTCGGGTTAAATTAACTCGTAAGATTGACCCTAACGTCGCGGTGAAAGCGAAGAACCAGCATGTCGCCGCCTACACGGTACGTCTCTCTCGAACATTCTTCCTCACGAATTTCTTAATCTCGAGACGATCTACTGTTTGTTTCTTGGACACTAGTACTCTACTCTCGCCGCCGAGATAATTGGCTAGTCTAGTACTGTTTCGTTCCGTAGCTCTAGTCTTTTTTCCTAGCGTGATTATATTCTGTTTACAATTGCGTGCTCTCTTGGACGGGGAAAATCGTGTTTACATCTGGTGCTCATACCTGCATGTTTTCAGTCGTCCCGTCCATTGATCCGACACAAAAGTAATGAACATTGTAAAATAGGAAAAAGAACGCAATCATGGTGTCTTCGGTTCTAAGGGGCTGTTTGGATGATAGCCCAGCAGCGCCTTACCAAAATTTTGGCGTTGACCACTTGCTTGGGCCGCTGTTTGGATCAAGGCCAAAAAAATCGGTTGTCTGCCAAAATTTCGGTCGGCAGTTCAGTTTTCACGCCCGTGCGTGGGCGAAACGGCGACGGCGGATTTCATCGCCAAAATATTGGCGCGCTGGGGATTGGCAGGGCATGTGCAGTACTGTTTTTTTCGTTTTTCCTATTTGAGTCAAGGAAAATCGTATTTGTTTTTTAAACACCTACAAATATATTCATACTCGTAATCATTATAGGCACAATGATTTGTATTCAAAATCCAGGAAATTACAAAGTAATTTCTATAACTAAAAATTACAATAAAATCTCTTAGAGATAGCTTTTGCGTGGTATCCATCTTTGCAAGATGAAACACTTGTAAAACTTCAGCGAAGACGCCGCATTTTGACCGATACAGTGATACCAGTGTCACTTTATTCACCTATATACAAACTTGTTTACAAAGAAAGTTTTTTGAAAATCATTTGAGTCACCGTCCAAATAGATGGGATGCTATGCCCAACGAACGGACTTAGGGTGGGGTTAATCCCCTACAAATACAGTGTCATCAAATTACAAGTTCTTCAGCACAACGTCGACAAAATATTTCAACTCCACAAAAAACTAAACTAACAAAAACGTTACCCATGCACGACACGACATCATTTCTACGCGGGCAGATCGGTTTATTCAACTTAGTTCTGGTTTTGGGAAGCTGCTGGAACCTTCCGGTTCAATTTTCCTGATTTTTTAGTTTTTCTGTGTTTCTATGTTGGTTTTATTCATGAATATTTTTAAAATCCTTGATTTTTTTTCAAATTCATGAAAATTTCAAATTACTGAACATTTCTCAAATTGGTGAACCTTTTTCAAATTCATGATCTTTTCCAAATTCGTGATATGTTTTTTCAAATTCATGATATTTTTTTAATTCATGAGTTTTCTAAAATTCATGATACTTTTCGAAATTTGAGTTTTTTTTTGAATTTTTTAATTGTTTTTAATTTTTTGATCTATATTTGAATTTTGTGAATATTTCTTTCGAATCTATGAACATTTTTCAAGTTCATGACTTTTTTTCAGTTTCGTGTTTTTTTTAAAATCAACTCTCTTCATGGTCACGGTGATAGCCAAAGTTAATGGTTAGAAAACCGAGCATCTAGTTTTTCCTTGACCTGTAGATGGTTGTTTTCTTACTATAGCAAGCAAAAAAAAGGAATATCAACAAAAGAAAAAAGAAAGAAAGAAAGAAAGAAAGAAAGAAAAGGGAACGACAAATCAGGAACAATTGCTACATGGGCCGGCCCGTAAAGTCGCGCTCCGGCGGTAAACCGGCACATGAAGCGCTTTATATGAGCGAGCTCTTATAAAGAAAAGTTCAACTCCCACGGATGCAACTATTCTCCCGAGCCTGGTGTGAATAGTAAAATCATTTTAAATAATAATTAAAGAATTTAAGAAATTCATTTTTTTATGGTGCGTGATGCCCGTGAAAAACATGGTGAAGTATGGACATTCGAGGAGCTCGTGGCAAAAAAAGTCAATTTTTGGGTGTTTGAGAAACTTTTGAAAACAACATTGTTCACATCCGATTTTGTATTTTCTTGCCATGAGCTCGTTGAATGTCTAAACACCCCGATTTTTTGCACGAACATCACACAATTGAGTATCTTGCACCACAAAAAATATATTTTGATTTTTAAAATTTTGCTGCTATTTTTTCGATTTTATTGCACACCGAGTGCAGATGAGTCTGGTGTCAAGTTGAATTTCGAAATCGTACTAGCTTTCTTTTCTCCTTTTTATGAAGAAGAGAAGAAAATCGCAAAAAAAAAAAATCGCACTAGCTTGGATGAGCGGCGTTCTTACTTGGCCAGGTTTGCTTATAGACGTGGAAAAAAAAAGTTTGCCTATAGATGGACCGCGGACAGCGCACCAACCTTCGTTCACTCCATCTTCTTCCTTCCCCTCGCCTCCCCACCACAGGAAAGCTTCCGTCTTTCCCCATTTCCCATCGCCTCCCCAGCAAACCCAATTTTCAAACCCTAGATCCATAAAAAGAAAAAAAAACTCCAAACCTAGACCTCCACGCCGCCCCCATGACGACCCGACGACACCACAGGCATGGTGATCTCTACAGAGAAGTCCCCGTCACCCAGACTAGGCGACGCTCTCGTCTGGTGGCTCTTCCCGACGGCAGTCATATCCTTGACCCTCACGGCGATGCCAACGAGGTATCTCGACTCTTGAGATATGCACACTTGGGCGACTACTCCGACCTCCACCACCCGAGACCAAGCGTACCAGATGGACGCATGGAAGTCGTCCGCTCCGACATCCAGACGAGGCCCTACGATCGGCCACAGCCTCCACAGTATGACATTTATCGCCCCGTCCTTCTCTCCACTGTCTCTCAAGCAACATAGCCAAATTCTCGCACCTTATCTTCATTTCCTGTTACACTTTTTTTTTAACCGAAGGGGTTCCCCCACGCCCCAACTTTTTTTTATTAAAAAAGCCAAGGCAAACATTTCCAGTTACACTAGTTAGTTAAGTAGTGTGCAATCCTCGACTATACTATCTTAATCATGATCCACTGGCTTTCTACCACTCGTCTCTGCTATGCTGGTGGCTATATTGACATTAATTATTGGGAAACAAAATATGAGTCTGAGGGGATGAATGGTTCTTGTATATAGATAAAGAATAAAGAATAAAAAGAATCTTCCTTTCTCTAGTTGTTCTTCAACTCATCAAACCTTGTGTTCCACTTCAGACGGGAGCATGTGGCATCTGCAAAAACATCTATTCCCGACCTTCATATTATATGAATTATTCATCCCCAATTATTAAAATTTGTTGTCTACTAACCTTCTGACCATGTTCCTTTTCAGGTGTGAGCCAGAGAACATGGCCTCAAATCAGTCGGTCGATAGCTCGTCTATCACCAACACTTCCTCATCCTCCAAGCAGGCAGATTTGGTAACTCATGACGTCTCACCAACATCAACGCACTCATCTCCACTCATCTCAGCTCGAAAACCTTCTGGTTGGCCTATAGAGCTTTTCATCAGAATTGATCTGGGGGGTTCTTTCCACACGTATCCTTGTCTGGGGGGGCCATTCCGGAGCTTGGAGGAAGCTGAAGATGCCATCAAAAGCCATCTTGATGGCCTGCGCTCTCCACTAATGTGAATTTTCTCAACTTTGCCTTGGTTTTCTGCATTTCAGAAATTACAATATACTAACATATAGTGTTCTAACCTCAACCAGGCGCAAAGATAAGATTTCGCCAGAGGAATTTGCGGTACGATATCGCCTTTACTGGCCTGATGGCACGAGGAAGATGTCGTCCAAATGCAATTATGAAAGCAGCAATAGGAAGCTATTGGTTCAAGCTTTACTCGATAAATACAATGAAGATCACCATCTTTTGGGGGTTTGATCTCTCTCCCTCCTCCCCACCACCACTCTCTGTCCTATTACCAGGCTTGTATTGACCGTCTTTTATTTCATGTACTAATCGCTGTTGCAATCCATGCCTCCTTTTCAGGATCTTGCATATGAACTTGATGATGTTTTGAGCTTCCGACAAATTTTTGAGGAGGAGGGCTGCCTTGTTAACATGTTCTATCATATCAATTTGGCTGTAAAAATCAAAGGAGATGATGGTTTTCACAACAATATATTCTTTGCTGAAGTCACACGAATAAAAGGCGAAAATGAAGAATACGTGCTCAATTGTTTCTGTATGGTTAAACCTATTGACAATGGTATTTCTTCCACCACAGATTAAGTTCTGTTCATACAGTTTGGGGTCACATTTATCTGGTTGATGTACTTGGTTGCCCCTTGTGTCATGTTTCCTTTCATCTCATCCACTGTCCTTGAGCTTTACTATATAGTTTTAATGTCTAAGCTAGTTCATTCGCAGCCATTTGCAGTGACTTTCTACACATGTTTTTATTTTTCTTGGTTGGTCATTTGTTATTTTGGTGATTCATGCCCGGCCATATAGTAATCATCTAACTTGCTTTTTTTTCCCCCTGACTGGTTATTTGGTAATTATAAATGACAAATCAATGGTATCCCTTTCATCTTACATTAAGTTCTTTGTACAGTTTGGGGTCACATTTATCTGGTTAACCTTTTGGTTGCCCTTCATCTCATCCACTGTCGTTGAGCTTTACTACATTGTTATATCTAAGCTAGTTCATGCCCAGCCATATGCACTGACTGTCTAAGTGATTTTATTTTGCCCAAGGCCGATGCTCAGGTTGTACGAGGTATGGACAGTATGATTTGAAGCACCCAGCTGATGCTGATAAATACAAAGGTGGCCACTCTACCCCGTTCATCCAATGTTGTGGTGTAGATTGTATTCCTTCCATGGTCCTGGATAGACCTGGATACATCCAGAATGAGAAGGATTGTTCGGAGGCGGAGAAGGCTATGTTGGCGGCGGAGGAGGAGGCTATGTTGGAGGAGGAGGAGGCTAGGATAAGATATATATACAAGGTAATGTTATATCTTGTGTGGTTGGTATTTTTCAGTAATGTTACTGAAGTGTTATTGTTGCTTTCAGTGCCCTGGTGATTCTCCTATTCAGGCAAAATCAGATGGTGAAAAAATGCCTGCTGGTTTGGCCAAGAGAGGAGAGGGTGCTGGTTTGGCCAAGAGTGGAGGGGGTGCAAAATTGGATGGTGCAAAGATGACTGCTGGTTTGGCCAAGAGAAGAGAGTGTGCTGGTTTGGCCAAGAGAGGAGAGGGTGCTGGTTTGTCCAAGAGTGGAGAGGGTGCAAAATTGGGTGGTGCAAAGATGACTGCTGGTTTGGCCAAGAGAAGAGAGTGTGCTGGTTTGGCCAAGAGAGGAGAGGGCGCTGGTTTGGCGAAGAGAGAGGATAACCAGGGAAGCGTGAAGTACATTGTACCTGCTAGACGTGGGTTGATGATTTGAGTATCCCCTCAGGTGATAAATTTGATTTGATTTTGGTAATATTTGTTTTCACTAGTCAATGGTTCATTAGGTTCAAGCATTATAATATTGTTACAATCTACGCTGTTGCATGTTAACTGCATGTTTAATGAATATTTAGTTGATCACTAGTGCCTTGATTCAAATTTGTAAACTTGTTCTTTTCCTTGTCACTTTGTGGATTTGCATGGTATTGACATATTTATCAAGTGTAAGGACAATTGTTCCCAAATTCTCTGGACATTTAAACACTCAGGTCATTTATGATCGTTCAACTACCAATGTTCTCAAACAATTATAAGGCTTTTTTTATTTCAAGTATAGCGAAGGACAATGCATTATATATACTCTCGATGTGCCATTTCATAAATTTTTGCCATCCTGCCAAATTGCCAGAAATGAAATTCCAATTGATGAGCTGTTTCCTTCATAGCTCTCCTTGATATTGTTACACTATTTTTAGAACTTGATTTATCCAGCAAAGTTGATTTTGCTTAGCATATCTGTCTTTTATAGGTTAGTTGTTATATCTTTTGACCATTAATCTCGTTACATATTCTGGTTCAGGTCCCTTTCCACTCGTGGACTTGACTCCAATTGATGGCTAAGACAGCATAGCAATCTATGGGGATGTACACCATCTATCATAATTGCTGCTTTTTAAATTTCCAGTATCTTTTCAGAAGGATTGAACTCGTTGTGCATCATCATTTGGAATGTCGTCGCTGTACTTGTAGCATTGTATGATAAAGTTTGGTCGGATTTTATATTAACATGTATGATAAAAGTTTGGTCGGATTTTATATTAACATGTATGATAAAGTTTGGTCGGATTTTATGTTGCTATGGTACTAGAATCGGATGCAGTGCACTTTTCAATTTTGTCAGTTGTAGATGAAGTTTCCAATCCAGAAGTTGTGATCTTGTAAGTTGAAATATACTCAACCGATGTATCCTTTCAGTCCATAATGTGATTTCCTTTCAGTCCATAATGTGATTTCTACTGTCTGAAAAACTGCATTTGATCTGTCCAGTGGCCATCTACCTGCCTCCTTGTTGACAGCGTTGCCATCCATCAAGTTTCACATATTCTCTCTAGATCACATAATCCACATTGTTGACAGCGTTGACATCCAAAAACTTTCTCATATGATCACACATTGCCATCACTAACCTTTAGCAGCTGTTTGTTGGGGTGCTTAGCCCCAGTTCAACAAGCCCCAAGAAGCGTCCTCTAGATGACGGATTATATTAGTTTCAAGCAAATGGCCGCATATAAAACATGGTTTGTTACCTAGTGGATGATGATGACAGATAGTTTTCCACCCGACCGTAGCCATCGCCGCTGCCACAACTTCCATACACTCCGCCGCCTGTGTACCCCCTCTTCTTCCTCGTTCGGTGGACTCATCGGCGGATGTGAGGCATGAACTAGGTTGTAGAATACCAAGTACTTTCCTTGATTATGGCTTCAATTTCGTGGTGTGAATACAAGGCCTTTGATTCACTGGTTGACTATCGTTAGGTGAATCTCAATCCAAAACTTATTCGTTTCGTTGGTTTTTTTCCAACGCCGACGTCAAGATCAGTCTCTTTTCCTTCTCTTTTCGGGAGCAGAGCTGAAAAAGATGGAGTTACTTGGAAATGGATAATTTTGAATTAACAATACAACAGTACAAAGCGTCTCTCACGTCCATTCTTTTATTAAAGATTTTTTCCATCCTACGTTGGATCCGCAGCTTGTGAACCAGCTTTTGGAAGGGGTGGAGACACCTACCTTGAAAGACAGAGACCTCCTTTTCAAAATATATGGAATTTCTCCCGAAAATAGAGGTTTTGTTTTCAGAAATCACAAAAATGATAGAATTATACTTAAAACAGGCACAAATGGTTTTGCCTGCGGCATACAATGTTATCGAGTTTTGTGACCAATTTCTGGGCCGGATTCTCCCCGGAGTCTAAGAGATACTTTCATTGATTTACATTTCAAGGGGCACGAAAGCTTCACTTGGAACCGGGGCGTGGCTCATCTTTTTAACGAAATATGTAGGGCCGAAGGCTATCAGCCGAAAAGCCCCGTAAGTGCTCCGAATCCGCATTTTTTGGAAAGCCCATTGGATCAATTTGCCATTTACCCAATAATTGATCTTCGTGTGGGCAACTTTTATTTTACATTTACAAATGCAGTCTCGTATATGCTGCTCACTGTCGTTTTGGTCGTTTTCTGTTTTTTGTTGTTACGAATAAGGGAGGTGGAATGTCAGTGCCAAATGCATGGCAATCCTTGGTCGAGCTTATTTATGATTTCGTGCTGAACCTGGTAAACGAACAAATAGGTGGTCTTTCTGGAAATATGAAACAAAAGTTCTTCCCTCGCATCTGGGTCACTTTTACTTTTTCGTTATTCCGTAATCCCCAGGGTATGATACCCTTTAGCTTCACAGTGACAAGTCATTTTCTCATTACTTTGGCTCTTTCATTTTCCATTTTTATAGGCATTACGATCGTTGGATTTCAAAAACATGGGCTTCATTTTTTTAGCTTCTTATTACCTGCGGGAGTCCCACTGCCGTTAGCACCTTTCTTAGTACTCCTTGAGCTAATCTCTTATTGTTTTCGTGCATTAAGCTTAGGAATACGTTTATTTTCTAATATGATGGCCGGTCATAGTTTAGTAAAGATTTTAAGTGGGTTTGCTTGGACTATGCTATTTCTGAATAATATTTTCTATTTCATAGGAGATCTTGGCCCCTTATTTATAGTTCTAGCATTAACCGGTCTGGAATTAGGTGTAGCTATATCACAAGCTCATGTTTCTACGATCTCAATTTGTATTTACTCAAATGATGCTACAAATCTCCATCAAAATGAGTCATTTCATAATTGAATAAAAACGAGGAGCCGAATATTCTAGGGGGCTACAGCTGCGCTTTTGCAGCACTGAACATGGTTCCGGGTACTCAAGATATTGTGTCTGTTTGGAGAGGTGTAGATTGTAGATTCCAGCCTAGAAGACCGGGAAAAGATAAGGATAAAGAATGTCATATATCTCACGAGCTAGATCACTTCCCAATGAACAAGTCAGAATTGCCTCAACAAAAATGGATGGAATTGGACCGGAAAAAGCCATTCAACTTCGTTATCGATTAGGTATCAGTGGGAACATCAAGATGAATGAGTTCACTAAGTATCAGATCTACCAAATTGAACAAATGATAGTGCAAGATCATGTTGTTAATTGGGAATTGAAGAGGGGAAAACGAGCAGACATCGAACAATTAATTTCTATTTCTCGTTATCGTGGAATTCGTCATCGTGGAATTTGTCATCAATATGGATTGCCCTTACGCGGTCAACGAACTCATACTAATGCAAGGACTGCTCGCAAGCAAATTCGGAAATGAAAGAAGGCTACCGAAAGAACAAGCAACGGATTTCACGCTCATCCCTTGCTAAAGCGCATACGTTTTCTTGCTCCTTGGTACTTGTCTGATCAATCACACTTTTTATTAGTTCACTTGATTTTTCGTTCGATGTCTTGAACCGCTTACTAATCACGTATACATATAGTAGGCTGATATGTCTCCAACGTATCTATAATTTTTTATTGTTCCATGCTATTATATTACCCCTTTTAGATGTTTATGGGGTTTTATTTTACACATTTATATCATTTTTGGGACTAACCTACTAACCGGAGGCCCAGCCCATATTGCTGTTTTTTTTGCCTATTTCAGTATTTCGAAGAAAAGGAATATCAAACGGAGTCCAAACGGAATGAAACCTTCGAGGGCGTGATTTTTGGAACAAATATGATCCGGAGAGCTTG
>NC_041391.1:246644495-246730676 GCF_002162155.2 Triticum dicoccoides
CTCGGACGGTCACCGACATACTTCTTCCTCCTATATATACCTATGTACCCCGAAAACATCCAGGAGCACCACGAAACACAATTTCCACTGCCGTAACCTTCTGTATCCGCGAGATCCCATCTTGGAGCCCTTGCCGGCACTCTGCCGGAGGGGGAAGCAACCACGGAGGGCCTCTACATCAACATCCTTGCCCCTCCGATGAGTTGTGAGTAGTTTACCACAGACCTACGGGTCCATAGTTATTAGCTAGATGGCTTCTTCTCTCTTTTTGGATCTCAATACAATGTTCTCCCCCTCTCTTGTGGAGATCTATTCGATGTAATCTCTTTTTGCGGTGTGTTTGTCGAGATCCGATGAATTGTGGGTTTATGATCAAGTTTATCTATGAATAATATTTGAATCTTCTCTGAATTCTTTTATGTACGATTGAGTTATCTTTGCAAGTCTCTCCGAATTATCAGTTTGGTTTGGCCTACTAGATTGGTCTTTCTTGCCATGGGAGAAGTGCTTAGCTTTGGGTTCAATCTTGCGGTGTTCTTACCCAGTGACAGAAAGGGTTGCAAGACACGTATTGTATTGTTGCCATTGAGGATAACAAGATGGGGTTTATATCATATTGCATGTGTTTATCCCTCTACATCATGTCATCTTGCTTAATGTGTTGCTCTGTTCTTATGAACTTAATACTCTAGATGCAGGCAGGAGTCGGTCGATGTGTGGAGTAATAGTAGTAGATACAGGCAGGAGTCGGTCTACTTGTTATGGACGTGATGCCTATATACATGATCATGCCTAGATAATCTCATAACTATGAGCTTTTCTATCAATTGCTCGACAGTAATTTGTTCACCAACCGTAATACTTGTGCTATCTTGAGAGAAGCCTCTAGTGAAACCTATGGCCCCCGGGTCTATCTCTTATCATATTTTCTTTCTACTTTTATTTACATCTTTACTTTTTGCATCTATATCAAAAATACCAAAATATATTTATCTTATCATACTATCTTTATTAGATCTCACTTTTGCAAGTGGCCGTGAAGGGATTGACAACCCCTTTATTGCATTGGTTGCGAGTTCTCAGTTTGTTTGTGTAGGTGCGTGGGACTTTTGAGGAGCCTCCTACTAGATTGATACCTTGGTTCTCAAAACTGAGGGAAATACTTACGCTACACTTTGCTGCATCACCCTCTCCTCTTCAAGGAAAACCAACGCAAGCTCAAGACGTAGCATAGGCCCCCTTCGCCACTCCACGTCTGGCCCGTCTTGGTCTCGCTCACTTCACCCGCCTATCGTAATGGCTCGACTTCGTCCGTCAAGTGACAACTTCTGCCTCTAACGGCTTCACTATCACTCATGACTGGTAGTAGTTGTTTCTATGTAGTAGTCGACCTTTTTTAAGCTTCGCCAGAAGCGACTAGTCGCTTTGCGGATGCCTCTTTCTTGTACTAATTAATGTGTATGGTCTAGTCTTTCCAATGCTTCCTTCCTTGCCGCCAACGCACGCTAGATGGAGAGTAAGCAAGCTACCTTGCTTGCATTGCATTCGTTAAACGGTAGCTTCTGCACCCTTCCTGCATGCTTCAATTGATGTGAATGACCGTGTCTTCGACATCAATTTCAGTCTGATTAGATATGTCATTGAATCAAATCTGTTTGTCTTTGTTTTGTTTTCGGATGATGAGGATGAGCCAGCCGATCCTAACATAATTTTGGAGGAGCCGGATGACGAAGCCTCAAAATCAGATAAAGATGTCTCCGACGCGACCCGACTTCCACTAGATTTTTATAGGGGTCGGGAGGGAAAAGATTGTTGGGGAACGCAGTAATTTCAAAATTTTCCTACGATCACGCAAGATCTATCTAGGTGATGCATAGCAACAGGGGGAGAGTGTGTCCACGTACCCTCGTAGACCGGAAGCGAAAGCGTTATGTAACGCGGTTGATGTAGTCGAACGTCTTCGCGATCCAACCGATCAAGTACCGAACGCACGGCACCTCCGCGATCTGCACACGTTCAGCTCGGTGACGTCCCTCGAACTCTAGATCCAGCTGAGGCCGAGGGAGAGTTCCATTAGCACAACGGTGTGGTGACGGTGATGATGAAGCTACCGGCACAGGGCTTCGCCTAAGAACTACGACAATATGACCGAGGTGTGTAACTGTGGAGGGGGGCACTGCACACGGCTAAAAGATCAACTTGATCAACTTGTGTGTCTATGGGGTGCCCCCTCCCCCGTATATAAAGGAGGAGAGGGGAGGCCGGACAGCCCTCCTTGGCGCGCCCCCAAGAGGGGAATCCTACTAGGACTCCAAGTCCTAGTAGGTTTCCACCAAAAGGGAGAGAGGGGGAAGGAGGGAGAGGGAGAGGGAGAGGAAGAAGGAAAGGGGGCCACCGCCCCCTTCCTTGTCCTATTCGGACTCAAGGGGGAGGGGGTGTGCGGCCTACCCTGGCCTCCCCCCTCTCTCTCTCTCTCCACTAAGGCCCATCGAGGCCCAATAGTTCCCCCGAGGGTTCCGATAACCCTCCGGCACTCCGGTTTTATCCGAGACCTCTCCGGAACACTTCCGATGTCCGAATATAGTCGTCCAATATATCAATCTTTATGTCTTGACCATTTCGAGACTCCTCGTCATGTCCGTGATCACATCCGGGACTCCGAACAACCTTCGGTACATCATATCACATAAACTCATAATACCAATTGTTATCGAACATTAAGCGTGCGGACCCTACGGGTTCAAGAACTATGTAGACATGACCGAGACACGTCTCCAGTCAATAACCAATAGCGGAACCTGGATGCTCATATTGGTTCCTACATATTCTATGAAGATCTTTATCGGTCAAACCACATAACAACATATGTTGTTCCCTTTGTCATCGGTATGTTACTTGCCCGAGATTCGATCGTCGGTATCATCATACCTAGTTCAATCTCATTACCGGCAAGTCTCTTTACTAGTTCCGTAATACTTCAGCCCTCAACTAACTCATTAGTCACAATGTTTGCAAGGCTTATAGTGATGAGTATTACCGAGAGGGCCTAGAGATACCTCTCCGAAATACGGAGTGACAAATCCCAATCTCAATCTATGCCAACACAACAAACACCTTCGGAGACACCTGTAGAGCACCTTTATAATCACCCATTTATGTTGTGACGTTTGGTAGCACACAAAGTGTTCCTCCGGTATTCGGGAGTTGCATAATCTCATAGTCCGAGGAACTTGTATAAGTCATGAAGAAAGCAGTAGCAATGAAACTGTAACGATCATAGTGCTAAGCTAACGGATGGGTCATGTTCATCACATCATTCTCCTAATGATGTGCTCCCATTCATCAAATGACAACACATGTCTATGGTTAGGAAACATAACCATCTTTGATTAACGAGCTAGTCAAGTAGAGGCATACTAGGGACTATATGTTTTGTCTATGTATTCAGACATGTACTAAGTTTCCGGTTAATACAATTCTAGCATGAATAATAAACATTTATCATGAATTAAGGAAATAAATAATAACTTTATTATTGCCTCTAGGGCATATTTCCTTCAATCTCCCGCTTGTACTAGAGTCAATAATCTAGATTACATAGTAATGATTCTAACACCCATGGAGCTTTGGTGTTGATCATGTTTTGCTCATGGAAGAGGCTTAGTCAATGGGTCTGCAACATTCAGATCCGTGTGTATCTTGCAAACATCTATGTCCCCTTCCGGCACTTGATGATGAATGGAATTGAAGCGTCTCTAGATGTGCTTGGTTCTCTTGTGAAATCTGGATTCCTTTGCCAAGGCAATTGCACCAGTATTGTCACAAAAGATTTTCATTGGACCCGATTCACTAGGTATGACACCTAGATCGGATATGAACTCCTTCATCCAAACTCGTTCATTTGCTGCTTCCGAAGCAGCAATGTACTCTGCTTCACATGTAGATCCCGCCATGACGCTCTGCTTGGAACTGCACCAACTGACAGCTCCTCCATTAAATAAAAATATGTATCCGGTTTGTGACTTAGAGTCATCCGGATTAGTGTCAAAGCTTGCATCGATGTAACCATTTACGACGAGCTCTTTTTCACCTCCATAAACGAGAAAAATTTCCTTAGTCCTTTTCAGGTATTTCAGGATGTTCTTGACCGTTGTCCAGTGCTCCACTCCGGGATTACTTTGGTACCTCCCTGCTATGCTTATAACAAGGCACACATCAGGTCTGGTACACAACATTGCATACATGATAGAACCTATGGCTGAAGCATAGGGAATGACTTTCATTTTCTCTCTATCTTCTGTAGTGGTCGGGCATTGAGTCAACTTCACACCTTGTAACACGGGCAAGAACCCTTTCTTTGACTGATCCATTTTGAACTTCTTCAAAACTTTATCAAGGTATGTGCTTTGTGAAAGTCCAATTAAGCGTCTTGATCTATCTATATAGATCTTGATGCCCAATATGTAAGCAGCTTCTCCGAGGTCTTTCATAGAAAAACTCTTATTCAGGTATCCCTTTATGCTATCCAGAAATTCTATATCATTTCCAATCAACAATATGTCATCCACATATAATATTAGAAATGCTACAGAGCTCCCACTCACTTTCTTGTAAATACAGACTTCTCCAAAAGTATGTATAAAACCATATGCTTTGATCACACTATGAAAGCATTTATTCGAACTCCGAGAGGCTTGCACCAATCCATAAATGGATCGTTGGAGCTTGCACACTTTGTTAGCATCCTTTGGATCAAAAAAACCTTCTGGTTGCATCATATACAACTCTTCTTCCAGAAATCCATTCAGGAATGCAGTTTTGACATCCATTTGCCAAATTTCATAATCATAAAATGTAGCAATTGCTAACATGATTCGGACAGACTTAAGCATCGCTACGGGTGAGAAAGTCTCATCGTAGCCAACTCCTTGAACTTGTCGAAAACCTTTTGCAACAAGTCGAGATTTGTAAATAGTAACATTACCGTATGCGTCGATCTTCTTCTTAAAGATCCATAAATTTTCTATGGCTTGCTGATCATTGATAACCCACAAGTGTAGGGGATCGCAACAGCTTTCGAGGGTGAAACCCAAATTTATTTATTCGACACAAGGGGAGCCAAAAAATATTCTTGAGTATTAGCAGTTGAGTTGTCAATTCAACCACACCTGGATAACTTAGTATTTGCAGCAAAGTATTTAGTAGCAAAAGTGGTATGATAATAAAGGTAACAGTAGCAAAAGTAAATATAAATGTTTTTGGGTTTTTGTAGTAGTTGTAACAGTAACAACGGAAAAGTAAATAAGCGAAGAACAATATATGAAAAGCTCATAGGCAGTGGATCAGTGATGGATAATTATGCCGGATGCGGTTCCTCATGTAATAGCTATAACATAGGGTGACATAGAACTAGCTCCAGTTCATCAATGTAATGTAGGCATGTATTCCGTAAATAGTCATACATGCTTATGGAAAAGAACTTGCATGACATCTTTTGTCCTACCCTCCCGTGGCAGCGGGGTCCTAGCGGAAACTAAGGGATATTAAGGCCTCCTTTTAATAGAGAACCGGAACAAAGCATTAGCATATAGTGAATACATGAACTCCTCAAACTACGGTCATCACCGAGAAGTATCCCGATTATTGTCACTTCGGGGTTGTCGGATCATAACACATAATAGGTGAATATAGACTTGCAAGATAGGATCAAGAACACACATATATTCATGAAAACATAATAGGTTCAGATCTAAAATCATGGCACTCGGGCCCTAGTGACAAGCATTAAGCATAGCAAAGTCATAGCAACATCAATCTCAGAACATAGTGGATACTAGGGATCAAACCCTAACAAAACTAACTTGATTACATGGTAAATCTCATCCAACCCATCACCGTCCAGCAAGCCTATGATGGAATTACTCACGCATGGCGGTGAGCATCATGAAATTGGTGATGGAGGATGGTTGATGATGACGACGGCGACGAATCCCCCTCTTCGGAGCCCCGAACGGACTCCAGATCAGCCCTCCCGAGAGAGATTAGGGCTTGGCAGCGGCTCCGTGTCGTAAAACGCGATGAAACTTTTTCTCTGATTTTTTCCCCGAACGTGAATATATGGAGTTGGAGTTGAGGTCGGTGGAGGTCCAGGGGGCCCACGAGATAGGAGGGCACGCCCTACAGGGGGGCGCCCCCTGTCTCGTGGACAAGCCCTGGGCCCCCTGGTCTTGATTCTTTCGCCAAAAATTCTTATTAATTCCAAAAAGTGCCTCCATGGATTTTCAGGACATTCCGAGAACTTTTCTTTTCTACACATAAAACAACATCATGGTAGTTCTGCTGAAAACAACGTCAGTCCAGGTTAGTTTCATTCAAATCATGCAAGTTAGAGTCCAAAACAAGGGCAAAAGTGTTTGGAAAAGTAGATACGTTGGAGACGTATCAACTCCCCAAGCTTAAACATTTGCGTATCCTCAAGCAATTCAGTTGATAAACTGAAAGTGATAAAGAAAATTTTTACAAACTCTGTTTGCTCTTGTTGTTGTAAACATGAAAAGCCAGCATTCAAGTTCCAGCAAATATTATGAACTAGCCATACTAACCATAACACCCAGGTCTCACAATTACTCATATCAATAACATAATCATCTAGCGAGCCATAATAATAAAACTCGTATGACAACACTTTCCCAAAATAATCATAACATGATATAACAAAATGGTATCTCGCTAGCCCTTTCTGAGACCGCAAAACATAAATGCAGAGCACCTTTAAAGATCAAGGACTGACTAAACATTGTAATTCATGGTAAAAGAGATCCAGTCAAGTCATACCCAATATAAACCAATAGTAACGAATGCAAATGACAGTGTGCTCTCCTGCGGGTGCTTTTAATAAGAAGGGTGATGACTCAACATAAAAGTAAATAGATAGGCCCTTCGCAGAGGGAAGCAGGGATTTGTAGAAGTGCATGAGCTCGATTTTAAAATAGAGATAGAATAACATTTTGAGCGTCATACTTTCGCTGTCAACGCAACAACTATGAGATGGCTGTATCTTCCATACTACATGCATTATAGGCAGTTCCCAAACAGAATGGTAAAGGTTTATACTCCCCCAACCACCAACAAGCATCAATCCAGGGCTTGCTCAAAAAAACCAGTGCCTCCAACTAACAATAGCCCTGGGGGAGTTTGGTTTAATTATTCTGATTTGCTTTGATCTTTTTTGGATCATGGGACTGGGCATCCCGGTTACCGGCCCTTTCTCGTGAATGAGGAGCGGAGTCCACACTCCTCATGAGAATAACCCACCTAGCATGGAAGATATAGGCAACCCTAGTTGTAACATGAGCTGCTCGAGCATACAAAATAGAATTTCATTTGAAGGTTTGGAGTTTGGCACATACAAATTTACTTGGAACGACAGGTAAATACCGCATATAGGAAGGTATAGTGGACTCATATGGAACAACTTTGGGGTTTAAGGAGTTTGGATGCACAAGCAGTATTCTTGCTTAGTACAGATGAAGGCTAGCAAAAGACTGGGAAGCAACCAACTGAGAGAGCGACAACAGTCATAAACATGCATTAAAATTAATTCACACTGAATACAAGCATGAGTAGGATATAATCCACCATGAACATAAATATCATGAAGGCTATGTTGATTTGATTCAACTACATGCGTGAACATGTGCCAAGTCGAGTCACTCAATTCATTCAAAGGAGGATACCATCCCACCATACCACATCATAATCATTCTAATATCATGTTGGCACGCAAGGTAAACCTTTATAACTCATAGGTAATCAAGCATGACACAAGCAACTATAATCTCTAAATGTCATTGCAAATATGTTTACTTCATAATAAGCTGACTCAGAAACGATGAACTCATCATATTTACAAAAACAAGAGAGGTCGAGTTCATACCAGCTTTTCTCATCTCAATAAGTCCATCATATATCGTCATTATTGCCTTTCACTTGCATGACCGAACGATGTGTATAATAATAAGAGTGCACGTGCATTGGACTAAGCTGGAATCTGCAAGCATTCAACTCAAAAGAGAAGACAAGGTAATATGGGCTCTAAATAAAATAAACAATCATGCATATGAGAGCCACTAAACATTTTCAATATGGTCTTCTCGACCCTCAAAGGAAAGAAAAGAGAATAAAACTATTTACACGGGAAAGCTCCCAACAAGTAAGAAGAAGAACTAGAAATCTTTTTGGGTTTTCATTTTAATTTCTACCACAAGCATGGAAATTAAACTAACTAAATTTTTTTCTTAAGGTTTATCAAACACATAAGAAGAAAACTAGAAAAAGAAATTTAAACTAACATGGATAATACAATGAAAGAGTATGAGCACCGATGACTAGTGTGTGAACATGAATGTAAAGTCGGTGAGAAATACGTACTCCCCAAGATTAGGCTTTTGGCCTAAGTTGGTCTAGTACCAAGGACCGCCTGGCTGATATCCATAAGTGAAACTGGGGTTGTACTGAGATGCAGCGGCAACCGCCTCTTGAGCTGCAGCGTGTTGGCGAGCTGCCTCCGCTCCCCTCTCGTGTTCAGCTGCTTCCTCCCTGGTGACAACATATCTTCCTTTTGCCTGATAATCAAAAACGTAGGGAGCAGGAAGAGTAACAGGGACGACGTTGCGTCTGTCATAGATTAGTCTATAATGGAGGAATTGTTCATTCCTCTCAAGAAAATGATGATTGAACATAGCTTCTTTATCCAAATAAGCAGGAGGTAAAATCATATCCCCCTCTCGTGGGGCTATATTAAGATAATTAGCCACACGGGTTGCATAAATTCCTCCAAATAAATCTCCCTTTCTACTAATATTCTGCAACCTACATGCAACTATTGCCCCCAAGTTATAACCTTTATAACCTGAAACAGCACTCTTGAGGACACAAAGATCAGGGACACACATGTGACATGCTTCATCCTTACCGTTAATGCATCTACCAATAAAGAGAGCAAAGTAATGTATAGCAGGAAAATGAATGCTCCCTATGGTAGCTTGTGCTATGTCCCTAGATTCTCCCACAGTAATACTAGCAAGAAAATCTCTAAATTCAGATCTGCGAGGATCATTAATATTACCCCACTGCGGGAGTTTGCAAGCAGTTGTAAAATCCTCTAAATCCATGGTATAAGATGTATCATAAATATCAAACATGACACTGTTGGGGAACGTAGTAATTTCAAAATTTTCCTACGCACACGCAAGATCATGGTGATGCATAGCAACGAGAGGGGAGAGTGTTGTCCACGTACCCTCGTAGACCGTAAGCGGAAGCGTTACAACAACGCGGTTGATGTAGTCGTACGTCTTCACGATCCGACCGATCCAAGCACCGAACGTACGGCACCTCCGAGTTCGGCACACGTTCAGCTCGATGACGATCCCCGGACTCCGATCCAGCAGGGTGTCGGGGATGAGTTCCGTCGGCACGACGGTGTGGTGACGATGATTATGTTCTACCGACGCAGGGCTTCGCCTAAGCACCGCAACGATATGACCGAGGTGGAATATGGTGGAGGGGGGCACCGCACACGGCTAAGGAACGATCACGAAGATCAACTTGTGTGTCATGGGGTGCCCCCTGCCTCCGTATATAAAGGAGCAAGGGGGGAGGCGGCCGGCCTAGGGAGGAGGCGCGCCAAGGGGAGTCCTACTCCCACCGGGAGTAGGACTCCTTCTTTCCTAGTCCAACTAGGAGAAGGGGGGAAAGGATGGGAGTGGAGAAGGAAGGGAGAGGGGGGCCGCGCCCCAAACCCCTTGTCCAATTCGGCCTGGGCTTGGGAGGGGCACACGCCACCTCCTGGCTCCTTCGTACTAAGGCCCATTAAGGCCCAATACTCTTCCCCATATTCTCGTAACTCCCCGGTACTCCGAAAAATACCCGAATCACTCGGAACCTTTCCGATGTCCGAATATAGTCGTCCAATATATCGATCTTTACATCTCGACCATTTCGAGACTCCTCGTCATGTACCGGATCTCATTCGGGACTCCGAACTCCTTCGGTACATCAAAAACTCATAAACTCATAATAAAACTGTCATCGAAACCTTAAGCGTGCGGACCCTACGGGTTCGAGAACAATGTAAACATGACCTAGAACTATTCTCGGTCAATAACCAATAGCGGAACCTGGATGCTCATATTGGCTCCTACATATTCTACGAAGATCTTTATCGGTCAAACCACATAACAACATACTTTGTTCCCTTTGACATCGGTATGTTACTTGCCCGAGATTCGATCGTCGGTATCCAATACCTAGTTCAATCTCGTTACCGGCAAGTCTCTTTACTCGTTACGTAATGCATCATTCTGTAACTAACTCATTAGCTACATTGCTTGCAAGGCTTATAGTGATGTGCATTACCGAGAGGGCCCAGAGATACCTCTCCGACAATCGGAGTGACAAATCCTAATCTCGAAATACGCCAAACCAACATGTACCTTTGGAGACACCTGTAGAGCTCCTTTATAATCACCCAGTTACGTTGTGACGTTTGGTAGCACACAAAGTGTTCCTCCGGTAAACGGGAGTTGCATAATCTCATAGTCATAGGAACATGTATAAGTCATGAAGAAAGCAATAGCAATATACTAAATGATCATGTGCTAAGCTAACGGAATGGGTCATGTCAATCACATCATTCTCCTAATGATGTGATCCCGTTAATCAAATGACAACTCTTTTGTCCATGGCTAGGAAACTTAACCATCTTTGATTCACGAGCTAGTCAAGTAGAGGCATACTAGTGACACTATGTTTGTCTATGTATTCACACATGTATTATGTTTTCGGTTAATACAATTCTAGCATGAATAATAAAAATTTATCATGAAATAAGGAAATAAATAATAGCTTTATTATTGCCTCTAGGGCATATTTCCTTCAGTCTCCCACTTGCACTAGAGTCAATAATCTAGTTCACATCGCCATGTGATTTAACACTAATATTCATATCTGTATATGATTAACACCCATAGTTCACATCGTCATGTGACTAACACCCAAACGGTTTACTAGAGTCAATAATCTAGTTCACATAGCTATGTGATTAACACCCAAAGAGTACTGAGGTGTGATCATGTTTTGCTCGTGAGAGAAGCTTAGTCAACAGGTCTGTCACATTCAGAGCCGTATGTATTTTGCAAATATTCTATGTCTACAATGCTCTGCACGGAGCTACTCTAGCTAATTGCTCCCACTTTCAATATGTATCCAGATTGAGACTTAGAGTCATCTGGATTGGTGTAAAAGCTTGCATCGTTGTAACTTTTTACGACGAGCTCTTTTATCACTTCCATTATCGAGAAATATTTCCTTTGTCCTCACTAAGGATATTCTTGACCACTGTCCAATGATCTACTATTAGATCAAAATTGTATTCCTTTGCCAAACTCAGAGCAAGGTATACAATAGGTCAGGTACACAGCATAGCATACTTTATAGAACCTATGACTGAGGCATAGGGAATGACTTCTCATTCTCTTTCTATTTTCTGCCGTGGTCGGGATTTGAGTCTTACTCACTTTCACACCTTGCAACACATGCAAGAACTCCTTCTTTGACTGTTCCATTTTGAACTACTTCAAAATCTTATCAAGGTATGTACTCATTTAAAAAACTTATCAAGTGTCTGATCTATCTATATAGTTCCTGATGCTTAATGTGTAAGCAGCTTCACCGAGGTATTTCTTTGAAAAACTCCTTTCAAACATTCCTTTATGCTTTCCAGAAAATTCTACATCATTTCCAATTAATAATATGTCATTCACATATACTTATCAGAAAGGCTGTAGTGCTCCCACTCACTTTCTTGTAAATACAGGCCTTTCCAAAAGTCTGTATAAAACCATATGCTTTGATCAACTCATCAAAGCATATATTCCAACTCCGAGATGCTTGCACCAGTCCATTGATGGATTGCTGGAGCTTGCACACTTTGTTAGCATCTTTAGGATTGACAAAACCTTCTGGTTGCATCATATACAACTCTTCTTTAATAAATCCATTAAGAAATGCAGTTTTGAGATCCATTTGCCAGATTTAATAAAATGTGGCAATTGCTAACATGATTCGGACAGACTTAAGCATCGATACGAGTGAGAAAATCTCATCGTATTCAACACCTTGAACTTGTTGAAAACCTTTTGCAACAAGTCGAGCTTAGTGGATAGTAACACTACTATCAGTGTCCGATTTCCTCTTGAAGATCCATTTATTTAACATGGCTTGCTGGTCATCGAGCAAGTCAATCAAAGTCTATACTTTGTTCTCATACATGGATCATATCTCAGATTTTATGGCCTCAAGCCATTTCGCGGAATCTGGGCTCATCATCGCTTCCTCATAGTTCGTAGGTTCATCATGGTCTAGTAACATGACTTCCAGAACATGATTACTGCACCACTCTGGTGCGGATCTTACTCTGGAAGACCTACGAGGTTTGGTAGCAACTTGATCTGAAGTTTCATGATCATCATCATTAACTTCCTCACTAATTGGTGTAGGAATCACTGGAACTGATTTTTGTGATAAACTACTTTCCAACAAGGGAGTAGGTATAGTTACCTCATCAAGTTCTACTTTCCTCCCACTCACTTCTTTTGAGAGAAACTCCTTCTCTAGAAAGGATCCATTCTTAGCAACGAATGTTTTGCCTTCGGATTTGTGATAGAAGGTGTACCCAACAGTTTCCTTTGGGTATTTTATGAAGACGCACTTCTCCGATTTGGGTTCGAGCTTATCAGGTTGAAAACCTTTTTCATATAAGCATCGCAACTCCAAACTTTGAGAAACGTCAACTTTGGTTTCTTGCCAAACCACAGTTCATAAGGCGTCGTCTCAATCGGATTTTGATGGTGCCCTATTTAAAGTGAATGCAACTGTCTCTAATGCATAACCCCAAAACGATAATAGTAAATCAATAAGAGACATCATAGATCACACCATATCTAGTAAAGTACGATTATGACGTTCGGACACACCCTTACATTGTGGTGTTCCAGGTGGCGTGCGTAGCGAAACTATTTCACATTGTTTCAAATGAAGACCAAACTCGTAACTCAAATATTCGTCTCCACGATCAGATCGTAGAAACTTTATTTTTCTTGGTATGATGATTTTGCACTTCACTCTGAAATTCTTTGAACTTTTCAAATGTTTCAGACTTATGTTTCATCAAGTAGATATACCCATATCTGCTCAAATCATCTGTGAAGGTCAGAAAATAACGATACTTGCCACGAGCATCAACACTCATTGGATCGCATACATCGGTATGTATTATTTCCAATAAGTCAGTAGCTTGTTCCATTGTTCCGGAGAACGGAGTTTTAGTCATCTTGCCCAAAAGGCACGGTTCGCAAGCATCAAATGATTCATAACCAAGTGATTCCAAAAATCCATCTTTATGGAGTTTCTTCATGCGCTTTACACCCATATGACCCAAACGGCAGTGCCACAAATAAGTTGCACTATCGTTATTAACTTTGCATCTTTTGGCATCAATATTATGAATATGTGTATCACTACGATCGAGATCCAACAAACTATTTTCATTGGGTGTATAACCATCGAAGATCTTATTCATGTAAACAGAATAACAATTATTCTTTAACTTCAAATGAATAACCGTATCGCAATAAACATGATCAAATCATATTCATGCTCAACGCAAATGCTAAATAACATTTATTTAGGTTTAACACTAATCTCGAAAATATAGGGAGTGTGTGATGATGATCATATCAATCTTGGAACTATTTCCAACACTCTTCGTCACTTCCCCTCAACTAGTCTCTGTTTATTATATAACTCCTGTTTCGAGTTACTAATCTTAGCAACCGAACAAGTATCAAATACTCAGGGGCTACTATAAACACTAGTAAGGCACACATCAAACACCTGTATATCAAATATACCCTTGTTCACTTTGCCATCCTTCTTATCCACCAAATTTTTAGGGCATTTCCGCTTCCAGTGATCATTTCCTTTGCAGTGTAAGCACTCAGTTTCAGGCTTTGGTCCAGCTTTGGTCTTCTTCACGGGAGTGACAACTTGTTTGCCATTCTACTTGAAGTTTCCCTTTCTTTCCCTTTGCCCTTTTCTTGAAACTAGTGGTCTTGTCAATCATCAACACTTGATGCTCTTTCTTGATTTCTACCTTCGTCGATTTCAACATCACGAAGAGCTCAGGAATCTTTTTCATCATCCCTTGCATACTATAGTTCATCACGAAGTTCTAGTAACTTAGTGATGGTGACTAGAGAATTCTGTCAATCACTATCTTATCTGGAAGATTAACTCCCACTTGATTCAAGCGATTGAAGTACCCAGACAATCTGAGCACATGCTCACTAGTTGAGCGATTCTCCTCCATCTTTTTAGCTATAGAACTTGGAGACTTCATATCTCTCAACTCGGGTATTTGCTTGAAATATTAACTTCAATTCCTGGAACATCTCATATGGTCCATGACGTTCAAAACATCTTTGAAGTCCCGATTCTAAGCCGTTAAGCATGGTGCACTAAACTATCAAGTAGTCATCATATTGAGCTAGCCAAATGTTCATAACGTCTGTATCTGCTCCTGCAATAGGTCTGTCACCTAGTGGTGCATTAAGGACATAATTCTTCTGTGCAGCAATGAGGATAAACCTCAGATCACGGATCAAATCTGCATCATTGCTACTAACATCTTTCAACACAATTTTCTCTAGGAACATATCAAAATAAACATATGAAAGCAACAACCGAGCTATTGATCTACAATATAATTTGCAAAATACTACCAGGACTAAGTTCATGATAAATTTAAGTTCAATTAATCATATTACTTAAGAACTCCCACTTAGACAGACATCTCTCTAGTCATCTAAGTGATCACGTGATCCAAATCAACTAAACCATGTCCGATCATCACATGAGATGGAGTAGTTTCAATGGTGAACATCACTATGTTGATCATATCTACTATATGATTCACGTTCGACCTTTCTGTCTCCGTGTTCCGAGGCCATATCTTTTATATGCTAGGCTCGTCAAGTTTAACCTGAGTATTCCGCGTGTGCAACTGTTTTGCACCCGTTGTATTTGAACGTAGAGCCTATCACACTCGATCATCACGTGGTGTCTTAGCACGAAGAATTTTCACAACGGTGCATACTCAGGGAGAACACTTCTTGATAATTTAGTGAGAGATCATCTTAAAATGCTACCGTCAATTAAAGCAAGATAAGATGCATAAAGGATGAACATCACATGCAATCAATATAAGTGATATGATATGGCCATCATCATCTTGTGCTTGTGATCTCCATCTCCGAAGCACCGTCGTGATCACCATCGTCACTGGCGCGACACCTTGATCTCCATCGTAGCACCATTGTGGTTACGCCATCTATTGCTTCTACGACTATCGCTACCGCTTAGTGATAAAGTAAAGCAATTACAGGGCGTTTGCATTTCATACAATAAAGCGACAACCATATGGCTCCTGCCAGTTGCCGATAACTCGGTTACAAAACATGATCATCTCATACAATAAAATATAGCATCACATCTTGACCATATCACATCACAACATGCCCTGCAAAAACAAGTTAGACGTCCTCTACTTTGTTGTTGCAAATTTTACGTGGCTGCTACGGGCTGAGCAAGAACCGTTCTTACCTACGCATCAAAACCACAATGATAGTTCGTCAAGCTAGTGTTGTTTTAACCTTCGCAAGGACCGGGCGTAGCCACTCTCGGTTCAACTAAAGTGAGAGAGACAGACACCCGCCAGTCACCTTTAAGCACAAGTGCTCGTTACGGTGAAACCAGTCTCGCGTAAGCGTACGCGTAATGTCGGTCCGGGCCGCTTCATCTCACAATACCGCAGAACCAAAGTATGACATGCTGGTAAGCAGTATGACTTGTATCGCCCACAACTCACTTGTGTTCTACTCGTGCATATGACATCTACGCATAAAACCTGGCTCTAATACCACTGTTGGGAAACGTAGTAATTTCAAAATTTTCCCACGCACACGCAAGATCATGGTGATGCATAGCAACGAGAGGGGAGAGTGTTGTCCATGTACCCTCGTAGACCGTAAGCGGAAGCGTTATGACAACGCGGTTGATGTAATCGTACGTCTTCACGATCCGACCGATCCAAGCACCGAACGTACGGCACCTCCGAGTTCAGCACACGTTTAGCTCGATGATGATCCCCGGACTCCGATCCAGCAGGGTGTCGGGGATGAGTTCCGTCAGCACGACGGCGTGGTGACGATGATGATGTTCTACCGATGCAGGGCTTCGCCTAAGCACCGCAACGATATGACCGAGGTGGAATATAGTGGAGGGGGACACCACACACGGCTAAGGAACGATCACGAAGATCAACTTGTGTGCCATGGGGTGCCCCCCTGCCCCCGTATATAAAGGAGCAAGGGGGGAGGCGGCCGGCCAAGGGAGGAGGCGCGCATTGGGAGTCCTACTCCCACCGGGAGTAGGACTCCTTCTTTCCTAGTCCAACTAGGAGAAGGGGGGAAAGGAGGGGAGTGGAGAAGGAAGGGAGAGGGGGCCGCGCCCCAAACCCCTTGTCCAATTCGGACTAGGCTTGGGAGGGGCGCGCGCCACCTCCTGGCTCCTTCCCACTAAGGCCCATTAAGGCCCAATACTCTTCCCCGTATTCTCGTAACTCCTCGGTACTCCGAAAAAATACCCGAATCACTTGGAACCTTTCCGATGTCCGAATATAGTCGTCCAATATATCGATCTTTACGTCTCGACCATTTCGAGACTCCTCGTCCTGTCCCCGTTCTCATCCGGGACTCCGATCGCCTTCGGTACATCAAAAACTCATAAACTCATAATAAAACTGTCATCGAAACCTTAAGCGTGCGGACCCTACGGGTTCAAGAACAATGTAGACATGACCTAGAACTATTCTCGGTCAATAACCAATAGCGGAACCTGGATGCTCATACTGGCTCCTACATATTCTACGAAGATCTTTATCGGTCAAACCGCATAACAACATACTTTGTTCCCTTTGTCATCGGTATGTTACTTGCCCGAGATTCGATCATCGGTATCCAATACCTAGTTCAATCTCGTTACTAGCAAGTCTCTTTACTCGTTACGTAATGCATCATTCTGTAACTAACTCATTAGCTACATTGCTTGCAAGGCTTATAGTGATGTGCATTGCCGAGAGGGCCCAGAGATACCTCTCCGACAATCGGAGTGACAAATCCTAATCTCGAAATACGCCAACCCAACATGTACCTTTGGAGACACCTGTAGAGCTCCTTTATAATCACCCAGTTACGTTGTGACGTTTGGTAGCACACAAAGTGTTCCTCCGATAAACGGGAGTTGCATAATCTCATAGTCATAGGAACATGTATAAGTCATGAAGAGAGCAATAGCAATATACTAAATGATCGTGTGCTAAGCTAACGAAATGGGTCATGTCAATCACATCATTCTCCTAATGATGTGATCCCATTAATCAAATGATAACTCTTTTGTCCATGGCTAGGAAACTTAACCATCTTTGATTCACGAGCTAGTCAAGTAGAGGCATACTAGTGACACTATGTTTGTCTATGTATTCACACATGTATTATGTTTCCGGTTAATACAATTCTAGCGTGAATAATAAACATTTATCATGAAATAAGGAAATAAATAATAACTTTATTATTGCCTCTAGGGCATATTTCCTTCAGACACTAGGAGAATTACGCGCACAAATATATTGGAACCTCCGCACAAAGGAATCAGTCAATTAATAGTACTGAGGACACTTATCTTGTAAGAAGTCCTCCAGCTCGCCATTATGCACATACGCGTCAAATTCCTCCTTTAAGCCTGCTTCGACCATAAAATCATCGGATGGCCACTCAGAAGCCCGTACATTTGCGTCCCTCGGTAATTCAACATCTTGCTCACCTATAGCAATCCTTGGCCCTTTGTTTGCCGAGGAACCACCTTGGTACATTCTTCTAAGCATAATTCTTTTTCTGAAAATTTCTGAAATTTTAGTAACTTCAAAATAAAAGTGAATAAAATTAAACAAGATTGATAGCAACTACTCCTACAAGTGCCTAGAGCCTATATCATGCATCAAAATTGCTTGGGACCTCAAAAATTTAACATGCAAGCTCAAGAACATGGTCACCTATGCAGCAAAAATTTGCAATGAATAAAGCACTAGAACAAAAACTAGTTGGACCAATGGAGGAGTCACATACCAAGCAACAATCTCCCAAAGCAGTTTTGTGAATGGAGCTTTGAGCAAGGAGATCAAAAATCGCAGCAAAACGAGCTAAAACTCGTGCTTGAGCTGGATGGGGATTTTTTTGGGTAGAAGATGAAGTGTGTGGGTGTTGGCATAAGTGGAGGGGAGCCACCAGGGTCCCACGAGACAGGGGCGCGCCCTATAGGGGGGGGGGCCTCCACTCTCGTGGCCTGGTGCTTGCCCCTCCTGCAGTGATTTCAGTGCCTAAAATCCTCAAATATTCCAAAAAAAATCATACTAAATTTGCAGGGCATTTGGAGCACTTTTATTTTCAGACTATTTTTTTAATGCACGGATAATTCAAAAAACTGACGGATAATACTATTTTTGCTTTATTTACTCCAAATAACAGAAAGTAAAAAGTGGGTACAGAAGGTTGTGCCTTCTAGTTTCATCCATCTCGTGATCATCAAAATGAATCCACTAACAAGGTTGATCAAGTCTTGTTAACAAACTCATTCCGAGTAACACGGAACAGGAGAAATTTCGAATAACACTAAGTTACCTCAATGGGGATATGAAAATCCCCAACAATAAGAATATCATACTTTTTCTTGACAGTAGGGAGAGGAAATTCAAAACCTCCAATAATAATAGTTGGAGCTTTTTCAATAGAATTGATGCTATGAACTTGAGATTGCTTCCTCGGAAAGTGTACCATATGCTCATTACCATTAACATGAAAAGTGACATTGCCTTTGTTGCAATCAATGATAGCCCCTGCAGTATTAAGAAAAGGTCTACCAAGGATAATCGACATACTATCGTCCTCGGGAATATCAAGAATAACAAAGTCCGTTAAGATAGTGACATTTGCAACCACAACAGGCACATCCTCACAAATACCGACAGGTATAGCAGTTGATTTATCAGCCATTTGCAAAGATATTTCAGTAGGTGTCAACTTATTCAATTCAAGTCTACGATATAAAGAGAGAGGCATAACACTAACACCGGCTCCAAGATCACATAAAGCAGTTCTAACATAATTTCTTTTAATGGAGCATGGTATAGTTGGTACACCCGGATCTCCAAGTTTCTTTGGTATTCCACCCTTAAAAGTGTAATTAGCAAGCATGGTGGAAATTTCAGCTTCCGGTATCTTTCTTTTATTTGTGATGATATCCTTCATGTACTTAGCATAAGGATTTACTTTCAGCATATCAGTTAAGCGCATACGTAAGAAAATAGGTCTAATCATTTCAGCAAAGTGCTCAAAATCCTCATCATCCTTTGACTTGGATGGTTTAGGAGGAAAGGGCATGGGTTTCTTAACCCATGGTTCTCTTTCTTTACCGTGCTTCCTAGCAACAAAATCTCTCTTATCATAACGTTGATTCTTTGATTGTGGGTTATCAAGATCAACAGCAGGTTCAATCTCTACATCATTGTTTTTGCTAGGTTGAGCATCAACATGAACATTATCATTAACATTATCACTAGGTTCATGTTCATCACCTGATTGAGTTTCAGCATCAGAAATAGAAATATCATTGGGATTCTCAGGTGTGTCTACAGTAGGTTCACTAGAAGCATGCAAAGTTCTATCATTTTTCTTTTTCTTCTTTTTAGAAGAACTAGGTGCCTCTAAATTATTTCTTTGAGAATCTTGCTCGATTCACTTAGGGTGGCCTTCATGATACAAAGGTTCTTGAGTCATTCTACCAGTTCTAGTAGCCACTCTAGCAGCAAAGTCATTTTTATTATTTAATTCATCAAGCAAATCATTCTAAGCTTTAAGTACTTGCTCAGCTTGAGTAGCAACCATAGAAGCATATTTGCTAACGAGTTTGAGTTCATCTTTAACTCTAGCTATATTATCACCTACGCGTCCTATCTCGAAAGCATTATTCTTTAACTCTCTACCAACATAAGCATTAAACTTTCTTGTCTAGCCATAAGGTCATCAAATTCATCTAAGCATGGGCTATGAAATTTAGTAGAGGGGATTTCAACTTTATCATATCTATAGAGAGAATTTACCTTTACTACCTGTGTCGGGTTATCAAGACAATATGGTTCTTCAACAGGCGGTATATTAAGACCATGTATTTCTTCAATAGGTGGTAAATTCTTAACATCTTCAGCTTTAATACCTTTTTCTTTCATTGATTTCTTTGCCTCTTGCATATCTTCAGGACTGAGAAATAAAACACCTCTCTTCTTCGGAGTGGGTTTAGGAATAGGCTCAGGAGTTGGCTCAATTGGTTTAGGAATTACTTCAGGAATTGGCTCAGGAAGAGTCCAATTATTTTCATTAGTCAACATATTATTCAATAATATTTTAGCTTCGTCGACTGTTCTTTCCTTGAAAACACAACCAGCACAACTATCCAAGTAGTCCTTGGAAGCATCGGTTAGTCCATTATAAAAGATATCAAGTATTTCATTTTTCTTTAGAAGATGGTCAGGCAAAGCATTAAGTAACCGGAGAAGCCTCCCCCAAGCTTGTGGGAGACTCTCTTCTTTGATTTGCACAAAATTATATATTTCCCGCAAGGCAACTTGTTTCTTATGAGCAGGGAAATATTTAGCAGAGAAGTAATAAATCATATCCTGGGGACTACGCACACAACCAGGAGCAAGAGAATTATACCAAGTCTTAGCATCACCCTTTAACGAGAACGGAAATATCTTAAGGATATAAAAATAGCGAGACTTCTCATCATTACTAAATAGGGTGGCTATATCATTCAACTTGGTAAGATGTGCCACAACAGTTTCAGATTCAAGGCCATAAAAAGGATCAGATTCAACTAAAGTAATAATTTCAGGATCAACAGAGAATTCATAATCCTTATCAATAACACAGATAGGTGAAGTAGCGAAAGCAGGATCGGGTTTCATTCTAGCATTAAGAGACTGCTGCTTCCATTTAGCTAATAATTTCTTAAGATCATATCTATCATTACAAGCAAAGATTTCCCTAGCAGCTTCTTCATTCATAACATAACCCTTAGGAACAACAGGAAATACATAATCATTGGGAGAACCTTCATCATCACTATCATCAGTAATAGGATCTTCAGTAATATCATTCCCCCTAACTCTAGCAAGTTGTTCATCAAGAAATTCACCTAATGGCAAAGTAGTATCATGCACAGAAGTGGTTTCATCATGCATAGCAGAAGTGGCATCATCAATAACATGCGACATATCAGAATTCATAGCAGTAGCAGGTTTAGGTGTCGCAAGCCTACTAATAACGGAAGGAGAATCTAGTGCAGAGCTAGATGGCAGTTCCTTACCTCCCCTCGTAGTTGAGGGCAAAATAGTAGTTCGGTCGTCTTTCAAGTTCTTCATAGTGATCAACAGATATAAATCCCAAGTGACTCAGAGAATAAAGCTATGCTCCCCGGCAACGGCGCCAGAAATTAGTCTTGATAACCCACAAGTGTAGGGGATCGCAACAGCTTTCGAGGGTAAAGTATTCAAACCAAATTATTGATTCAACACAAGGGGAGCCAAAGAATATTCTTGAGTATTAGTAGTTGAGTTGTCAATTCAACCACACCTGGATAACTTAGTATCTGCAGCAAAGTATTTAGTAGCAAAAGTGGTATGATAATAAAGGTAACGGTAGCAAAAGTAAAGATAAATGTTTTTGGGTTTTTGTAGTAGTTGTAACAGTAGCAACGGAAAAGTAAATAAGCGAAGAACAATATATGAAAAGCTCGTAGGCAATGGATCAGTGATGGATAATTATGCTGAATGTGATTGCTCATGTAATAGCTATAACATAGGGTGACATAGAACTAGCTCCAGTTCATAATTGTAATGTAGGCATGTATTCCGTAAATAGTCATACATGCTTATGGAAAAGAACTTGCATGACATCTTTTGTCCTACCCTCCCGTGGCAGCGGGGTCCTAGCGGAAACTAAGGGATATTAAGGCCTCCTTTTAATAGAGAACCAGAACAAAGCATTAGCACATAGTGAATACATGAACTCCTCAAACTATGGTCATCACCGAGAAGTATCCCGATTATTGTCACTTCGGGGTTGTCGGATCATAACACATAATAGGTGACTATAGACTTGCAAGATAGGATCAAGAACACACATATATTCATGAAAACATAATAGGTTCAGATCTGAAATCATGGCACTCGGGCCCTAGTGACAAGCATTAAGCATAGCAAATTCATAGCAACATCAATCTCAGAACATAGTGGATACTAGGGATCAAACCCTAACAAAACTAACTTGATTACATGGTAAATCTCATCCAACCCATCACCGTCCAGCAAGCCTACTATGGAATTACTCACGCACGGCGGTGAGCATCATGAAATTGGTGATGGAGGATGGTTGATGATGATGACGGCGACGAATCCCCCTCTCCGGAGTACCGAACGGACTCTAGATCAGCCCTCCCGAGAGAGATTAGGGCTTGGCGGCGGCTCCGTGTCGTAAAACGCGATGAAACTTTTTCTCTGATTTTTTTCTCCCCGAACGTGAATATATGGAGTTGGAGTTGAGGTCGGTGGATGTTGGGGATATGACTATTTGTGTAAGCCGCCCAGGAGGGGCCAGGTTACCCAAAGAGTACTCATCAGAGGAAGCCCAAGGCCAAGCATGAAGATGGCGGTTCAATAAAGAGCTTAAGGCCCACGGGCGGCTTAAGCCCATTGTAGTAAACCACCATGATGGCATGACTTGTAATGTAAGGTAGATTTAACTGGTCACCGAGCCGGACTCTGTTTATAAGCCGACCGGGACTCTGTAAGCCGCAGGGGGTCAGCCCGTGTATATAAGGGGACGACCTGCGGCGACTTAGGGCAAGAAACAACACATCGAGAACCGGGCATAGCGTGTCTCGCTCCCTGGTTATCGAAACATCAATACCAACCCAACTAGATGTAGGCCTTACCTTCACCGTAAGGGGCCGAACTAGTATAAACTCTCTCGTCTCCCTTGTCCCGATTTAACCCCTTCAAGCTTCCTAGTTGCGATGGCTCCAGAACTAAGTCCTTTCATGAGGACATCTAACGTGACTATTCCACGATAGTTGGCGCCGGCTGTGGAATATAGCTCATCTCCGGCCTTACTATACTTAAGTTACTTCTAAAGATACTTTCTATAATGTACATATTATATAAAGCAATAAAGCAAGACCTTTGTCCTTTTTCCCATAAAGAATGTTTCATGTTTTCTTTATCAGGTGATGGACACTGCCAACAGGGGGCGGATCATATCTGAATCCGGCTTTCCCTTTGGTCCGGCTTATGATCATATCTGAATCTAGCCTTGGTCACTTGGGGGCTTCCTGTTCAAACATAGGTCGTATTCGAACGAAAGAGAACATAGCTATCGATACCCACTTGATCGGCATATTGCCAAACCCACTTGGGGGCTTCCTGATCAAATTTGAATCATAGCTTAACCCCTTTGGGTCTGACGTGGATCGTATTCGAATCAGCGTCATTAAACAACTCTAATGTTCACTTGGGGGCTTCCTGTTCAAACATAGGTCGTATTCGAACCAAAGAGAACATAACTGTCGATACCCACTTGATCGGCATCGCCAAAGCCACTAGGGGCTATATGATCGTATCCGAATCTTAGCTTAACCCCTTTGGCACAGTTTTCTGATCGTATTCGAATCAGGAGCCTGTGAACATTTGCAAGTATGACTATTTTCACTATCATTGAAACCTTCTTGAGGAGATGGTTTTTTTATCTTTCCGATTTTATATTAGTTACTTCAGGTTCTAACAAGTGCCAGGTAAAAACTTATATGAGCCGGAGAGGTTATCAAAAAGGGTCGCAGGTATGCTGTTATGATTATGTTTTAACTAATCATGAACCGGTTTATATACATGATTTTTTGATCATGTCCGGGTCATCAATATTCTATAACCCGCTGGTGCAGTAAATTGTCCAGGAAGCCTTGCCTGTTTTTACGTGCAGGTTAAAACGGAGCAGGGTGAAATATCAAGGAAACACTTGGTTAACATAAGCAAGATGAATTTAGTACTGGCGGCTTAACAAAAGCAATAAGTACCATAAGGCATGACAGGCATTAACGAGTTTTTCTATCCTATTACAAGACTCCCCGAGTCTGAATAAGTGAAGCATTGTTCTTTGCAAAGTTATAGCCCGGCTGGCGGCTCATTCCTCCGGCTGGCTTGATGACTCCGGATTATCCTTCCCCGCCTCTCCTTCAGTTGTTTTGTCCTAGAAGGTGGACGAGGCCCAGTCAATGCCGCTCAAAGCTTCAAATTCAGCTTCATCATCTATTAAACTGGCCGGGTCCACTTCAGGGGCAAAGGTATGCTTACGCGTTGAAGGGATCAGGCTGACTTGGTCATATGTGACATTTGGGATTCTCCGGTTCTTGCTATCATAGCCCGGCGAATACTTGGTAAGATCAGTATCCTCTCCAATGAGAGTCGCCAGGGGGCGCACGACTTTAACACATGCAGTGAAGTCCTGTTCGCCAAAAGCGGTGCCGTCCTCCTTAAGACTTGGATATCCAAGAGAGAGGTCAGCAAGGTCAAGTTCTGGCACCCAGGCTTTTGTCTGGCTCAACGCAGCCACGGCTCCGGCTCTCGCGGATGCCCGCCTTAAGTCTTGAATGCGTTGAGGTAGCACCGACAGATGTCTCAACACGTCTTGCAGGAGCCGGGGAGAGGTATTTGATAAGGCCACAACGGTCAACGCACGCTGTGATCCGGAGTACAGCTGCTCTACCAAGGTATACACTGCCTTAAGCTTGACCAGCATATTTTCCTTAAGGTTGGTACTCCTGGGGCCTGCATAGTCACAGGTATAACAGTAAGCCGGAGGCAACTATTGCGGTAACTATTGAAGGGTTACAATATTTACGGGCGGCTTACCAAAGATAGCTGAGACCATTTGGGATATCTGCCGCTTTAAGTTGGACAGTTCATTTGTTGCCTCGGCGAGAGATGCCTCCTCTGTTTCAGCTCGAGTCACCAGTGAAGCCCTCTCATCAACCCAAGCCTTCTTTTCTGATTCAAAATTTTTCTTCAGCTTCTCTTGTTCTGAGACACTGAATTCAAACTTGGAATTGGCTTTCTGAGCTTCGAGCTCTTGGGTTTTCAACTGGCTCTTCAAATCGGCAATCTCCGCCTCAAATTGACTTATGGTGGCCTGCATTGACATCAGGTTATGGTAAGAATCTTGGTAAGATAATATTTAAGTCCCAAGTATTTTACAAGTAAAGATACTTGGCACTTGGGGGCTAATGTATGTTTAAAGAATCTTTAGTCTATTTTACCAAGTCACACATATTAAGTCTCAAGCACTTTACATGTAAAGGTACTTGACACTTGGGGCTAATGTAACCCAAATTTAAAGTTTCATGTTATCTCCAGGTTAAACATATTCAATTTAAACCGGATAAAACTAATAGCTAGCAGATTATTTAGTCTACACCATATTCATTCATAAGCAATAGACTTGGGGGCTGGTACAGTAAGTAAGATTCAGAGTGAAAGCTTAAATTTTACCTCAGATTTATGTTGTATTTGCTTCACCATGTCAATTTCCAGGTCACGACTACTGTGCACTTGGTTCAGATAGCCCGAGACTATGTCACCAATACTTAGGTGAGGGTAATCAGTGATGTCTTGTTTGGACTTCCGGCGCTGGGAAAACTCTTCCTTGGCGGTGCATTGAGCAAGGGCAGTAGGCCGGCCCGGCTCAACATACTGGCTCTTCACTATTTCAACTTCCGGGTCAGCCATCTTGGCCGGGCTAGGGATTTCCGGGTCATCCAAGTTGTGAATCACGTCCTCTGCAGGCGGGTCAGAAGTTGGCTCTGGAATGTCAGATGCTGGTTTAGGCGGTGGCTGATGAGTGGAGCTGTCTGGAACGGATGAGTCAAGCACCGGTTCAGTAACCACCAGGTCTTCGGACGGCTTATGCTTCTTTGCCCTCTTGCTGGGCTTTACTTGCAAGCTGTCAATCAAAGGTGGAAGGATAAGTATCAAAGTATAAGTATGGATAAACTCAAAGTAAGAAAGGTTATATTACCCGGGAGCCGTTTTGAAAGCCGGCATGTTCGATTGCATCGATTCATCAGAAGAAGGGGAGGTATCCTGATAGTTGGAATCAGATGAATTGAGAGGTTGGCGAATCAAACCCATCAAGGGTAAAACAAAACGTAAGTCGGAGATAACCTTGGCCCGACGCTTCCTGGTTACATTGGGTAAGTTAGAGGAAAGCTCTGCGTCCTGGTTGGCCCGAGTCTGTCACCAGTTCTCAAGCTGCTGTTGCTTCAAAAGAAATTGAGGATCTTGGTAAGCGAGAGGGTGTGAAAACCTTACTTTCCGGGTCACCCTTCGAATTCTTTGTGTTGGCAAAGGCTCTGAGTCGGAGGAAATTATAGTTACCTCTTCGCCAGCTGCTTGACTGTTCCCAGTATCCTCCTGAAAGGACCAAATGTCAGTAAGATAACTGCAAAGGAGTTACAGAAAATCAAAAAAGATTACCTCTTCCTCATTTGACGAAGAGTCGTCCAATTTAAGCATATCAAAGGCGTTGGGCTTCTTCTTTTTAGAGGTGCCCGTCCTGGCAGCTTTCCTTTCGGTCTTCTTGGCCGCCCGGGTCAGTTTTGCAGCCTCATGGTCATACTTGACCTTCCAGAAATTATCATCGGCCTGTGGGAAAGGATAAAGAATCATAAGTACCAGAAGGTAACATATTAAAGAATATTTGTGAAGAATAGTAACTTACTACAGGAGACGGATTCTTCTTGCAGAAGGGAAGCAAACTAAAGGTATTACTCGTTACAGTGCCCTCCTTCAATAGTGATTGGACTGTAGCATCTACCACATCATCTGGTAAGTCCTCAGGACTATGACGCATTGAATCGTCCTTTTCGCCTGTGTAAGTACACATTAAGCCGGAGTGGCGGCTTAATGGTAGTATCCGCCAGGTGACCCAGACCCGGACCAAATCAATGCCAGTTAACCCGTTGCCTAGAAGGGCTTTGATATTTCTGATGGTGGGGTTAAGAGGTAGGCGCTCAGCAGCAGTTAACTTGTCAGCCAGATGATGATTGGACTCAAGACGCAGGGCATGAAAGCCGGGCAGAGGCTTCTCGTTGGCTAGAGAGGTGTCTTGACAGTAGAACCACGTCTGGTTCCAGTCTTTGGGGTGACTCGGCAGCTCAGCATAAGGGAAAAGGCAGTCTCTCCGCCGCTGGATTGAGATGCCGCCAAGCTCAAGACTAGGCCCGTTGGCGCATTCATTCTGCCGGTTCAAGTAGAAAAGCTCTCTGAACAGCAGCAGACTCGGTTCCTCTCCTAAATATACCTCGCAGAAGACTTGGAAGTTACACAGATTGGACACGGAATTGGGTCCAATGTCTTGAGGCCTCAGGTCCAAGAAATCCAGAACTTCCCTGAAGAATTTTGAGCCGGGAGGGGCAAATCCCTGGGTCATATGGTCTGTGAATACTACTACCTCCCCGTCTTTGGGTTGAGGTATCTCCTCCGACGGGTGAGGGGCACGATAGGACATGACCTCCTTCTTTGGCAGATGGCCAGACGTTACAAGCTCGGCAAGTTTGCTTTTGGTGACTGTGGATGGAACCCAGTTGCAAGTCACAGGGGCCTTAGCCGCCTTAGGAGCCATAACGGTAGTGGCCTACGACAAAGTAAAAAAGTTCCGGTTCAAATTTAACCCGGGAGAAATATTCAAATTTATTTAAATAGCGGCTTAAGCAAGGGGCCTAATGATATAAGGGTGATTGTGCAGTAAAGTTTAAGCCGCTATCAGGATCAACGGTCATTCAAGGATTTTTAAACCGGACACCTAGACAGTGGTGATAAAAGTAAATTTTCCAGAAGAAGCTTTTCGGGTGATAGAAACAAGTTTCACGGACAACAACCTTTATTATGGATCAAAATATTGTTCTAAAGGAGAAAAATTTCTAGACCTAAAAACAGGGCAGAGAAGTTCATGCATTCAAAGGAGGTTTCCAAACAAGAAAAATGAGATCTATTTCTATACAAGATCAACGCAAACAACTACCGCAGCAGTTTTGCACAGTTTTCACGATCTAAACAGGCTGTAGAGTGTGAACTATCAAGGGTTTGCATTGGGCGGTGATGAACCCGATGAACTCGGCAGAATTCCAAGATAGATCTAAGAAAGGGGAAGAATATTACTCACGGATGAGGATGAACTGTGGAGGTTCACCGTCGATTTCTGGTTATAGTCAGGTCGATGCAGCGGCCTGGGTCGACGAAGACGAGGGGGTCGATGGTCACGGCGGCAGAGCTTGAGCGGCAGAGAGGAGAGGAAGAAGACGACTGGAAGGGTGAAAAGGAAAAGACCCAAGTCGTGGTTATTTATAGGGAGAAGATGACTAAGACGGCACGGGAAACGAGGAGATAACAATTATTATCCAGTGGCCCTGACGCCTCGATTTTCGGAACAGTCAGTAAAGAAGAGATCCGTTGAAGGATTCGGTGGAATAAAAAATGAGTTAAAGGAAGGATGACATCACGCCGAGTTAAGACGGATCCAGAAGATGACGTCATGGCGGGTTAACAAAAACCCTATGTATAGTCAGAAGACTGAAGATTTAATTATTTACAAATATTTTTTAGATTGACATGAACAGGTTCAAATCAATCTGGGGCCTAATGTTGGGGATATGACTATTTGTGTAAGCCGCCCAGGAGGGGCCGGGTTACCCAAAGAGTACTCATCAGAGGAAGCCCAAGGCCAAGCATGAAGATGGCGGTTCAATAAAGAGCTTAAGGCCCACGGGCGGCTTAAGCCCATTGTAGTAAACCGCCATGATGGCATGACTTGTAACGTAAGGTAGATTTAACTGGTCACCGAGCCGGACTCTGTTTATAAGCCGGCCGGGACTCTGTAAGCCGCAGGGGGTCAGCCCGTGTATATAAGGGGACGACCTACGACGACTTAGGGCAAGAAACAACACATCGAGAACCGGGCATAGCGTGTCTCGCTCCCTGGTTATCGAAACATCAATACCAACCCAACTAGACGTAGGCCTTACCTTCACCGTAAGGGGCCGAACTAGTATAAACTCTCTCGTGTCCCTTGTCCCGATTTAACCCCTTCAAGCTTCCTAGTTGCGATGGCTCCACAACTAAGTCCTTTCACGAGGACATCTGACGTGACTATTCCACGATAGTGGAGGTCCAGGGGCCAACGAGATAGGAGGGCGCGCCCTACAGGGGGGCGCCCCCCTGTCTCGTGGACAGGCCCTGGGCCCCTTGGTCTTGATTCTTTCGCCAAAAATTCTTATTAATTCCAAAAAGTGCCTCCGTGGATTTTCAGGACATTCCGAGAAATTTTCTTTTCTACACATAAAACAACATCATGGCAGTTCTGCTGAAAACAGCGTCAGTCCGGGTTAGTTTCATTCAAATCATGCAAGTTAGAGTCCAAAACAAGGGCAAAAGTGTTTGGAAAAGTAGATACGTTAGAGACGTATCAATCATCGGGCAAGTCCACCAATGTCCACACTTTTTTCTCATACATGGATCACATCTCAGATTTCATGGCCTCAAGGCATTTCGCGGAATCTGGGCTATCATCGCTTCCTCATAGTTCATAGGTTCATCATGGTCTAGTAACACGACTTCCAGAACATGATTACTATACCACTTTGGTGCGGATCTTACTCTGAAGACCTACGAGGTTAGGTCGTAACTTGATCCAAAGTTTCATGATCATTATTATTAACTTCCTCTCTAATTGGTGTAGGAATCACTGGAACTGATTTCTGTGATGAACTAGTTTGCAACAAGGGAGAAGGTACAATTACCTCATCAAGTTCTACTTTCCTCCCACTCACTTCTTTCGAGAGAAACTCCTTCTCTAGAAAGGATCCATTCTTAGCAACAAAGATTTTGCCTTCGGATCTGTGATAGAAGGTGTACCCAATCGTTTCCTTTGGGTATCCTATGAAGACGCACTTCTCCGATTTGGGTTCGAGCTTATCAGGTTGGAGCTTTTTCACATAAGCATCGCAGCCCCAAACATTAAGAAATGACAACTTTGGTTTCTTGCCAAACCATAGTTCATAAGGCGTCGTCTCAACGGATTTTGATGGTGCCCTATTTAAAGTGAATGCATCCGTCTCTAAAGCATAACCCCAAAACTATAGCGGTAAATCAGTAAGAGAGATCATAGATCGCACCATATCCAATAAAGTACGATTACGACGTTCGGACACACCATTTCGTTGTGGTGTTCCATGTGGCATTAGTTGTGAAACTATCCCATGTTGTTTCAAATGAAGACCAAAATAAACTCAAATATTCTCCTCCACGATCAGATCGTAGAAACTTTATTTTCTTGTTACAATGATTTTCCACTTCACTCTGAAATTCTTTGAACTTTTCAAATGTTTCACACTAATGCTTCATCAAGTAGATATAACCATATCTGCTCAAATCATCTGTGAAGGTAAGAAAACAGCAATACCCGCCACGAGCTTCAATACTCATTGGACCGCATACATTGGTATGTATTATTGCCAACAAGTCAGTAGATCGTTCCATTGTTCCGGAGAATGGAGTTTTAGTCATCTTGCCCATGAGGCACGGTTCGCAATCACCAAGTGATTCATAATCAAGTGATTCCAAAAGTCCATCAATATGGAGTTTCTTCATGCGCTTTACACTGATATGACCCAAACGGCAGTGCCACAAATAAGTTGCACAATCATTATTAACTTTGCAGCTTTTGGCTTCAATACTATGAATATGTGTATCATCACTATCAAGATTCAACAAAAAGACCACTCAACAAGGGTGCATGACCATAAAAGATATTACTCATATAAATAGAACAACCATTATTCTCTGATTTAAATGAATAACCGTCTCGCATCAAACAAGATCCAGATATAATGTTCATGCTTAACGCTGGCACCAAATAACAATTATTCAAGTCTAAAACTAATCCTGATGGTAGATGTAGAGGTAGTGTGCCGACGGCGATCACATCGACCTTGAAACCATTTCCCACGCGCATCGTCACCTCTTCCTTAGCCAATCTTCGTTTAATCCGTAGCCCATGTTTCTAGTTGCAAATATGAGCAACAGAACCAGTATCAAATACCCAGGCGCTACTACGAGCATTAGTAAGGTACACATCAATAACATGTATATCAAATATACCTTCAGTTTGCCATCTTTCTTATCCACCAAGTACTTGGGGCAGTTCCGCTTCCAATGACCAGTCCCTTTGCAGTAGAAGCACTTAGTTTCAGGCGAAGGTCCAGACTTGGGTTTCTTCTCTTGAGCAGCAACCTTTTTTCCATTCTTCTTGAAGTTCCCCTTCTTCCCTTTGCCCTTTTTCTTGAAACTAGTTGTCTTGTTGACCATCAACACTTGATGCTCCTTCTTGATTTCTACCTCTATAGCCTTTAGCATTGCGAAGAGCTCGGGAATAGTCTTGTTCATCCCTTGCATATTATAGTTCATCATGAAGCCTTTATAGCTTGGTGGCAGTGATTGAAGAACTCTGTCAATGACACTATCATCAGGAAGATTAACTCCCAGCTGAGTCAAGTGGTTATGGTACCCAGACATTTTGAGTATGTGTTCACTGACAGAACTATTCTCCTCCATTTTGCAGTTTTAGAACTTGTTGGAGACTTCATATCTCTCAACTCGGGCATTTGCTTAAAATATTAACTTCAACTCTTGGAACATCTCATATGCTCCATGACGTTCAGAACGTCTTTGAAGTCCCGATTCTAAGCCGTAGAGCATGGTACACTGAACTATCGAGTAGTCATCAACATGTGTGTGTCAGGCATTCACAATGTCTGCAGTTGCGGGCGCGGGTGGTACACCTAACGGTGCTTCTAGGATGTAATTCTTCTGTGTAGCAATGAGGATAATCCTCATGTTACGGACCCAGTCCGTGTAGTTGCTGCCATCATCTTACAACTTAGCTTTCTCTAGGAACGCATTAAAATTCAAAGGAACAGTAGCACAGGCCATTGATCTGCAATAACATAGACATGCAAAATAACTATCAGGAGTAAGTTCATGATAAATTAAAGTTCAATTAATCATATTACTTAAGAACTCCCACTTAGATAGACATCCCTCTAATCATCTAAGTGATCACGTGATCCAAATCAACTAAACCATGTCCGATCATCACGTGAGATGGAGTAGTTTTCAATGGTGAACATCACTATGTTGATCATATCTACTATATGATTCACGTTCGACCTTTCGGTCTCAGTGTTCCGAGGCCATATCTGCATATGCTAGGCTCGTTAAAGTTTAACTCGAGTATTCTGTGTGTGCAAAACTGGCTTGTACCCGTTGTATGTGAACGTAGAGCTTATCACACCTGATCATCACGTGGTGTCCCGGCACGACGAACTATAGAAATGGTGCATACTCAGGGAGCACACTTATACCTTGAAATTTAGTAAGGGATCATCTTATAATGCTACCGCCGTACTAAGCAAAATAAGATGCATAAAAGATAAACATCACATGCAATCAAAATATGTGACATGATATGGCCATCATCATCTTGTGCTCATGATCTCCATCACCGAAGCATCGTCATGATCTCCATCGTCACCGGCACGACACCTTGATCTCCATCGCAGCATTGTTGTCGTCTCGCCAACTATTGTTACTACTACTATCGCTACTGCTTAGTGATAAAGTAAAACAATTACATGGCAATTGCATTGCATACAATAAAGTGACAACCATATGGCTGCTGCCAGTTGCCGATAACTTTGTTACAAAACATGATCATCTCATACAACAATTTATATCACATCATGCCTTGACCATATCACATCACAGCAAGCCCTACAAAAACAAGTTAGACATCCTCTACTTTGTTGTTGCAAGTTTTACGTGGCTGCTACGGGCTTCTAGCAAGAACCGTTCTTACCTACACATCAAAACCACAATGATTTTTCGTCAAGTGTGTTGTTTTAACCTTCAACAAGGACCGAGCGTAGCCAGACCTGATTCAACTGAAGTTGGAGAAACAAACACCTGCCAGCCACCTATGTGCATAAGCACGTCGGTAAAACCAGTCTCATGAACACGGTCATGTAATGTCGGTCCGGGCCGCTTCATCCAACAATACTGCCGAATCAAAGTATGACATGCTGGTAAGAAGTATGACTATTATCGCCCACAACTCTTTGTGTTCTACTCGTGCATATAACATCTACGCATAGACCTGGCTCGGATGCCACTGTTGGGGAACGCAGTAATTTCAAAATTTTCCTATGATCACGCAAGATCTATCTAGGTGATGCATAGTAACGGGGGGAGAGTGTGTCCACATACCCTCGTAGATCGAAAGCGGAAGCGTTATGTAACGCGGTTGATGTAGTCGAACATCTTTGCGATCCAACAGATGAAGTACCGAACGCATGACACCTCCGCGATCTGCACACGTTCAGCTCGGTGACGTCCCTCGAACTCTAGTTCCAGCTGAGGCTGAGGGAGAGTTCCGTCAGCACGGCGGTGTGGTGATGGTGATGATGAAGTTACCGGTGCATGGCTTCACCTAAGCACTACCACGATATGACCGAGGTGTGTAACTGTGGAGGGGGGCACCGCACATGGCTAAAAGATCAACTTGATCAACTTGTGTGTCTATGGGGTGCCCCTCTCCCTAGTATATAATGGAGGAGAGGGGAGTCCGGCCGACCCTCCTTGGTGCTCCCCCAAGAGGGGAATTCTACTAGGACTCCAAATCCTAGTAGGTTTCCACCAAAAGGGAGAGAGGAGGGAGGAAGGAGAGGGAGAGTGAGAAGGAAAGGGGGCGCCCCCCCTTCCTTGTCCTATTCGGACTCAAGGGGGAGGGGCGCACGGCCTGCCCTGGCCACCCCTCTCTCTCTCCACTAAGGCCCATCGAGGCCCAATAGTTCCCCGGGGTTCCGATAACCCTCCGGCACTCCGGTTTTATCCAAAACCTCTCCGGAACACTTCCGGTGTCTGAATATAGTCATCCAATATATCAATCTTTATGTCTCGACCATTTCGAGACTCCTCGTCATGTCCGTGATCACATCCGGGACTCCAAACAACCTTCGGCACATCATATCACATAAACTCATAATACCAATTGTCATCGAACGTTAAGCGTGCGACCCTGCGGGTTGGAGAACTATGTAGACATGACCGAGACACGTCTCCGGTCAATAACAAATAGTGGAACCTGGATTCTCACATTGGTTCCTACGTATTCTACGAAGATCTTTATCGGTCAAACTGCATAACAACATACGTTGTTCCCTTTGTCATCGGTATGTTACTTGCCCGAGATTCGATCATCGGTATCATCATACATAGTTCAATCTTGTTACCGGCAAGTGTCTTTACTCGTTCCATAATACTTCATACCATAACTGACTCATTAGTCATGATGCTTGCAAGGCTTATAGTGATGAGTATTACCGAGTGGGCCCAGAGATACCTCTCCGAAACACGGAGTGACAAATCCTAATCTCGATCTATGCCAACCCAACAAACACCTTCAGAGACACCTGTGGAGCACCTTTATAATCACGCATTTACATTGTGACGTTTGGTAGTACACAAAGTGTTCCTACGGTATTCGGGAGTTGCATAATCTCATAGTCTGAGGAACTTGTATAAGTCATGAAGAAAGCAGTAGCAACGAAACTGTAATGGTCATAGTGCTAAGCTAACGGATGGGTCATGTCCATCACATCATTCTCCTAATGATGTGATCCCATTCATTAAATGACAACACACGTCTATGGTTAGGAAACATAACAATCTTTGATTAACGAGCTAGTCAAGTAGAAGCATACGAGGGACTATATGTTTTGTCTATGTATTCACACATGTACTAAGTTTCCGGTTAATACAACTATAGCATGAATAATAAACATTTATCATGAATTAAGGAAATAAATAATAACTTTATATTTGCCTCTAGGGCATATTTCCTTCAAAGATATGATGTTTTCTATCAGTCCCAAGTGGATACTCCCCAGCTTCCATGGTCCGCTTACCGAGGAAGAGATGCGGGAGAACCCAGGGCCAGAGCAAGTTGGGTTGGGGTATAGAGTCGTAAGCACGGTGGGGGTGACAGAAGATGTGCTCATACAGTTCATAGTTGGGTTTGATATTCTCGTGGATTGTTGCGAACGTCCTCTATATCCGAAATATGCCTAGAAGCCTTTCTAGGAGCATTACGATCTACAGCTCAAATGGTCCCTTATGAAGTTTCTATTTGTCTTATTCTTATTGTGCGCCTTATGAGCACGTTTGGATCCATGAAGGCAATCACTCGGATCTTCCCCTAACCCAACGCGGGAACAGACTGGAGGGAACTGCAGCATGAGGAATGTCCGCATCTCGTCGCAAGGCTCATTTTGAGTTTTGGGTCATAGGGCGGGCAGTGCAGTCCGGGGCACAAGGGTCCTGGTACTACCCAGGTGCGAATAACCCCGGAGGCGACTGTAATGAGCAAAAATGTAACTCACCAGCCTAAACGACGAGCAAGCACTCGAATGTGAGAGCAAGGGATCACCCAACGAATGGACGAGCTCCAAGGAGGGAGGAGAGAGGGAGGCAAGAACCATGCTTTCAAAGAAGTGGCGGTCCGAATCCACTCTAACAAAATAAAATAACAGACTAAGTCGTGCCGTAAGGGGGGCATTCTCCTTACGGGACGGGGCCAAGGCCTTCATGTATGGGTGACAGATCAGCCATAGGAGTACTCCGGGATATACGCCAGAGCAACTAATGTCGAGCATACGATGATGCTGCCCATTTTCATTTCGTGGAAGTCCCCTGCAGAGGAAAGGGCTGTAGGTGATGGCGCGTTCTGCTTCTTAGGGCGATGAAACCGTTCCTATGGGATCGTGCATGGCAGCTGGTATAGATGATGATGAAAGGCGGGCCGCTTGAGCCGGGACCTATTCTCATAATAGGCAGCAAAGCAAAGCTAAATAGGAAAGGGGGCCACTGATGACTGCCTTTTTAGTTAGAAATCAAAAAGGGTGGAATGCGGAGCTAATATGGCTGGCTACAAGTATAGCCAAAGAAAGATGAGACGAGACGGACTGTCAGAGGACGCAGCGGGACTACCAGGGGAAAGCCCGCCCCTGCTAGCTAACATAGATATCTATTCTCGATGCACATATTTGAGATTTAAAATCTCTTTCTGACCAGGTCAGGCCGAATCGGGCCACCACTTGGGATGGGAATGGCTCAGCCCACATGCATCATTTGATGAAAGCACTCCAGTCCAGTCGCCTACAATCAGTATCTTGTCAACCACCAAACTGTAGCTCCTCACCAAATGCCCCTGCATTGGGGCAACACAGCACATGACTAGTTCGCTCAAGGACCACACCCTCTCAAGAGCAGGATGCCGGCCGAGATGGAGCGCCAACCTAGACTTTCCTTGGGCTTGCCTTGCCCCAACATCTAAATAAAGGGTGGGAGCCGAAAAGGAAGCAGTGATGCCTTTTCGACGAAAGCTTAGCTTGGTAGGCGCAGCTTACTCACCCTACTCCCTTAGACAATGCAATGCTCTGAACACGAAAGTTTGCAGTTTAGCCCTCTTCTCCCATGTAGAGTCGCAGGCAGCGCCTGATATGTCCATTTTGCATCACGCTTTTATATCAATATTTATTGCATTATGGGCTGTTATTACACATTATATCTCAATACTTATGGCTATTCTCTCTTATTTTACAAGGTTTACCATGAAGAGGGGGGATGCCGACAGCTGGAATTCTGGCTGGAAAAGGAGCAAACGTTGGAAACCTATTCTGTGCAACTCCAAAAGTCATGAAACTCAACGAAACAAATTTTTGGATTTAATAAGAATTTATGAGCGAAAGAAATAGGCCAGGGGGCCCACACCCTGTCTAGGAGACAGGGGACGCGCCCCCCCTATAGGGCGCGGCCCCCTATCTCCTGGGCCCCCTAGTGGGCCTCCGACATCCATCTTCTACTATATCATCACTTTTACCCTGGAAAAAATCATGGGCAAGCTTACGGGACGAAACTCCGCCGCCACGAGGCGGAATCAATCTAGGGCTTTGGCGGAGCTGTTCTGCCGGGGACACTTCCCTCTGGGAGGGGGAAATCATCACCAATGTCATCACCAACGATCCTCTCATTGGGAGGGGGTCAATCTCCATCAACATCTTCACCAGCACCATCTCATCTCAAAACCCTAGTTCATCTCTTGTATCCAATCTTGTATCAAAACCACAAATTGGTACCTGTGGGTTGCTAGTAGTGTTGATTACTCCTTGTAGTTGATGCTAATTGGTTTACTTGGTGGAAGATCATATGTTCAGATCCTTTATGCATATTATTACTCCTCTGATTATGAACATGAATAAGCTTTGTGAGTAGTTACGTTTGTTCCTGAGGATATGGGTGAAGTCTTGCTATTAGTAGTCATGTGAATTTGGTATTCGTTCGATATTTTGATGAGATGTATGTTGTCTTTTCCTCTAGTGGTGTTATGTGAATGTCGACTACATGACACTTCACCATTATTTGGGCCTAGAGGAAGGCATGGGGAGTAATAAGTAGATGATGGGTTGCTAGAGTGATAGAAGCTTAAACCCTAGTTTATGTGTTGCTTCGTTAGGGGTTGATATGGACCCATATGTTTAATGTTGTGGTTAGGTTTACCTTAATACTCCTTTTTGTAGTTGCGGATGCTTGCAATAGGGGTCAATCATAAGTGGGATACTTGTCCAAGTTAGGGCAGTACCCAAGTACGGTCCACCCACATATCAAATTATCAAAGTACCGAACGTGAATCTTATGAACGTGATGAAAACTAGCTTGACGATAATTCCCAATGTGTCCTCGGGAGCTCCTTCTTCATTATTAGAATTTTTCCAGGCTTATCCTTTGCTACATAAAGGATTGGGCCACCTTGCTGCACTTTATTTACTTTATTTACTTTTTGCTCGTTACTATTTATCTTATCACAAAACTATCTTTTACCTACAATTTAAGTGCTTGCAGAGAAAACCTTACTGAAAACCGCTTATCATTTCCTTCTGCCCCTCGTTGGGTTCGACACTCTTACTTATCGAAAGGACTATGATAGATCCCCTACACTTGTGGGTCATCAAGACTCTTTTCTGGCACCGTTGCCGGGGAGTGTAGCGCTTTTGGTTAGTGGAACTTGGTAAGGAAACATTTATATAGTGTGCTGAAATTTTCTGTTACTTGTCACTATGGAAACTAATCCTTTGAGGGGCTTGTTTAGGGTATCTTCACCCCAACCAGAAGAGCAAAGAGATGCTCCTCAACCTACTGAACTTTATGAAAGTATTCACTTTGAGATTTCTTCGGGTATGATAGAAAAACTGTTATCTAATCCTTTTGCAGGAGACGGAACATTGCATCCCGATTTACACCTTATCTTTGTGGATGAAGTTTGTGGATTATTTAAGCTTGCAGGTATTCCCGATGATGTTGTCAAAAGGAAGGTCTTCCCTTTATCTTTGAAGGGAGATGCAATGACATGGTATAGGCTATGTGATGATACGAGATCTTGGAATTATAAGCGATTGAAGTTGGAATTTCACCAGAAGTTCTATCCTATGCATCTTGTTCATCGTGATCGTAATTACATATATAATTTCTGGCCTCGTGAAGGATAAAGCATCGCTCAAGCTTGGGGGATGCTTAAGTCAATGTTGTATTCATGCCCCAATCATGGTCTCTCTCGGGAAATGATTATTCAGAATTTTTATGATCGGGTTTCTCTCGATAATTGCAACCTGCTCGATACTTCCTGTGTTGGTTCTTATATGCTGAAGACTATTGATTTCAAATGGGACTTATTGGAAAGAATTAAAAGCAACTCTGAAGATTGGGGTTCCGACGATGGTAAGGAGTCAGGTATGACACCTAAGTTCGATTGTGTTAAATCTTTTATGGATACTGATGCTTTCCGTGGATTTAGCTCTAAGTATGGACTTGACTCTGAGATAGTAGCTACTTTTTGTGAATCTTTTGCTACTCACGTTGATCTCCCTAAAGAGAAGTGGTTTAAATATAATCCTCCTATTGAAGTGAAAGTAGTTGCACCTATTACAGTCAAAGAAAAGACTATTACATATAGTGATCCTATTGTTCCTACTGCTTATGTTGAAAAACCTCCTTTTCCTGTTAGGATAAAAGATCATGCTAAAGCTTTGACCGTTGTTCGTAAGAGTAATACTAGGACCTATACACCTCCTGAGCAAATTAATGTTGAATCTAGTATTGCTATGGTTAAAGATCTCTTGGATGGGGATTTAGATGGGCATGTTATTTCTTTCTTGGGTGAGACTGCTAATATTGCTAGACCTGATACTAAGACACGTAGGCCTGTTGTAGGCATGCATGTTATTTCTGTTAAAATAGGAGATCATTGTTATCATGGCTTATGTGATATGGGTGCTAGTGCTAATGCGATACCTTATGATCTTTATAAAGAAATTATGCACGACATTGCACCTGTTGAATTAGAAGACATTGATGTTACTATTAAGCTTGCTAATAGGGATACCATCAAACCTATTGGGATTGTTAGAGATGTTGAAGTTTGTGTGGGAAGGTTAAATACCCTGCCGATTTTCTTGTTCTTGCTTCCCCACAAGATGATTTTTGTCCCATTATTTTTGGTAGACCCTTCTTGAATACAACTAGTGCTAAGATTAATTGTGAAAGGAATATTGTCACTGTTGGCATAGATGGTATGTCTCATGAGTTTAATTTTGCCAAGTTTAGTAGACCACCTCGTGAAAGGGAACCATCTAGTAAGGATGAAATTATTGGTCTTGCTTCCATTGTTGTTCCTCCAACTGATCTGTTAGAACAATATTTGCTAGACCATGAAAACGATATGTTTATGAAGAAAAGGGAAGAAATAGATGAGGTGTTCCTTAAACAGGAACCTATGCTGAAACATAAGGGTGATCCCGTGTTTGAACTCAAACCCTTACCTGATAATCTTAAGTATGCTTATCTTGATGAAAAAGAAATATATCTTGTTATTATTAGTGCTAACCTTTCAGAGAAAGAAGAAGAAAGATTATTGAAAACTCTGAAAAAGCACCGAGCTGCTATTGGATATACTCTGGATGATCTTAAGGGCATTAATTCCACATTATGTCAGCACAAAATTTCAGTGGAGAAAGATGCCAAACCAGTTAGGGATCCTCAAAGACGATTAAATCCCAAAAATGAAGGAAGTGGTAAGAAAGGAGATTCTAAAGCTCCTTGAGGCAGGTATTATTTATCCCGTTGCTGATAGTGAATGGGTAAGCCCTGTCCATTGTGACCCTAAAAAGGGAGGTATTACCGTTGTTCCTAACGATAAAGATGAACTGATCCCGCAAAGAATTATTACAGGTTATAGGATGGTAATTGATTTCCGTAAGTTAAATAAAGCTACTAAGAAAGATCATTAGCATTTACCTTTTATTGATCAAATGCTAGAAAGGCTATCCAAACACACACATTTTTGCTTTCTAGATGGTTATTCTGGCTTCTCTCAAATACCTGTGTCAGCGAAGGATCAATCTAAAACTACTTTTACTTGCCCTTTTGGTACTTTTGCTTATAGACGTATGCCTTTTGATTTATGTAATGCACCTGCTACCTTTCAAAGATGCATGATGGCTATATTCTCTGATTTTTGTGAAAAGATTTGTGAGGTATTCATGGATGACTTCTCCATCTATGGATCCTCTTTTGATGACTGTTTGAGCAACTTTGATCGAGTTTTGCAGAGATGCGAAGACACTAGTCTCGTCCTGAATTGGGAAAAGTGTCACTTCATGGTTAATGAAGGCATTGTCTTGGGGCACAAGATCTCTGAGAGAGGTATTGAAGTTGATAAAGCCAAAGTTGATGCTATTGAAAAGATGCCATGTCCCAAGGATATAAAAGGTATAAGAAGTTTCCTTGGTCACACCGGCTTTTATAGGAGGTTCATTAAGGACTTTTCTAAAATCTCTAGGCCTCTAACTAATTTATTGCAAAAAGATATTCCTTTTGTCTTTGATGATGATTGTGTAGAGGCATTTGAAACACCTAAGAAAGCTTTGATCACTGCACCTATTGTTCAGCCACCTGATTGGAATTTACCTTTTGAAATTTTGTGCGATGCTAGTGATTATGTTGTAGGTGCTATTTTAGGGCAAAGAGTCGATAAGAAATTGAATGTTATCCAGTATGCTAGTAAGACTCTTGATACTGCCCAGAGAAACGATGCTACTACTGAAAAAGAGTTCTTAGCAGTTGTGTTTGCATGTAATAAGTTTAGACCTTATATTGTCGATTCCAAAGTTACTATCCACACTGATCTTGCTGCTATTAAATATCTTATGGAAAAGAAAGATGCTAAGCCTAGACTCATTAGATGGGTTCTCCTACTCCAAGAATTTGACTTGCATATTATTGATAGAAAGGGATCTGAGAACCCCGTTGCAGTTAACTTGTCTAGGTTAGAGAATGTTCTTGATGACCCACTGCCTATTAATGATAGCTTTCCTGATGAACAGTTAGCGGTTGTCAATGCTTCTCGTACTGCTCCTTGGTATGCTGATTATGCTAATTATATTGTTGCTAAATATATACCACCTAGTTTCACATAGCAGCAAAAGAAAAAGTTCTTTTATGATTTAAGACATTACTTCTGGGATGATCCACACCTTTATAAAGAAGGAGTAGATGGTGTTATTAAATGTTGTGTGCCTGAGCATGAACATGAACAGATTCTACGCAAGTGTCACTCTGAATCTTATGGAGGACACCACGGTGGAGATAGAACTGCACACATGGTACTACAATCTGGTTTTTATTGGCCTACTCTCTTCAAAGATGCTCGTAAGTTTGTCTTATCTTGTGATGAATGTCAAAGAATAGGTAACATTAGTAGACATCAGGAAATGCCTATGAATTATTATCTTGTTATTGAACCGTTTGATGTTTGGGGCTTTGATTATATGGGACCTTTTCCTGCCTCTAATGGTTATACACATATTTTAGTTGCTGTTGATTACGTTACTAAGTGGATAGAAGCTATTCCAACTAGTAGTGCTGATCATAAAAAATCTATTAAAATGCTTATAGAAGTTATTTTTCCAAGGTTTGGAGTCCCTAGATATCTTATGACTGATGGTGGTTCACATTTTATTCATGGTGCTTTCTGTAAGATGCTCGCTAAGTATGATGTCAATCATAGAATAGCATCTCCTTATCATCCGCAGTCTAGTGGTCAAGTAGAGTTGAGCAATAGAGAGCTCAAATTAATTTTGCAAAAGACTGTGAATAGATCTAGAAAGAATTGGTCCAAAAAACTTGATGATGCATTATGGGCCTATAGAACTGCATACAAAAATCCTATGGGTATGTCTCCTTATAAGATGGTTTATGGAAAAGCATGTCATTTACCTCTTGAACTTGAACATAAGGCATATTGGGCCGTTAAAGAGCTCAATTATGACTTCAAACTTGCCGGTGAGAAGAGGTTGTTTGATATTAGCTCACTTGATGAATGGAGAACCCAAGCCTATGAGAATGCCAAGCTTTTCAAAGAAAAAGTCAAACGCTGGCATGATAAGAGGATACAAAAGCGTGAGTTTAACGTAGGAGATTATGTGTTATTATTCAACTCTTGTTTAAGATTTTTTGCAGGAAAACTTCTCTCAAAATGGGAAGGTCCCTACGTTATCGAGGAGGTCTATCGTTCTGGTGCTATAAAAATCAACAACTTTGAAGGCACAAACCCGAGGGTGGTAAACGGTCAAAGAATTAAACATTATATTTCAGGTAATCCTATCAATGTTGAAACTAATATTATTGAAACCATAACCCTCGAGGAATACATAAGGGACACTTTCCAGAACGTTCCGGACTCCGAAAAGGCATAGGTACGTGGTACGGTAAGTAAATCGACTCCAAAACAACTCTAATGGCAATTTTTATCAGTTCTGGATTATTTAAGAATTTTAGGAAGAAAGAAGTAGTCTGAAAGGGACACGAGGCTCCCACGAGAGAGGAGGGCGCCCCCCTGTAGGGCACGCCCCCTGTCTCGTGGGCACCTTGTGTGCCTCCCGGACTCCGTTTTCTTGTATGTTACGTATTTTGGTCGGTAAAAATTCATTATATATACTCCCGAAGGTTTTGACCACCGTATCAAGCAAATATCCTCTGTTTTCGTTTCGAGCTGTTTCTGTTGCATATTTAGAGCACCATGACTTCACCCTCCTCCAACAACGAAGACAAGGATGCTTGGATATTCAAGATAGAGTTGAAAAGAGAAGAACCAGAAGAGATCAACAAGGATGAAGGGATCAAGAAGGCCATGGAGGTCCAAGCTCCGGTGGTGAAAGAAGAAATCATCCCTCAACCTTTACCTAACCTCTTTACTCCAACAGAGATTGAAGCTTTCAAGATGATTGAGTTAGCTCGCATACAGAACAAGTACCTCACACAGGAGAATATTCTGTTGAAGGATCATATTGCTGGGCTCAAAGGCATTATCCGCAAGTTGGAGGAGCTTCTACGCTCGATGTGCGATTATCCATCGTCATCATCACCACCTCCATCACCTCCAAGGAAATAATCACATGGGTATGGGCACTCCCCTTGGCAACTGCCAAGCTTGGGGGAGGTGCCCCGGTATCGTATCACCATCACACTCCTATCTTTACCGCTTTATTCAGTTCGATCCTTTTAGTAGTATCTTGATCTAGTAGTTTGAAGTTTTTATATCAAGTAGTTTTTAGTTTTGCATTGTGATCTCTTTATGTAATCGAGTCCGCGTGCTATCTATAATAAAGATTAGTGTTGAGTCAAGGTCTTTGCTATGTTGCTATGATCTTGAGAAAGTAGAAAGAATAAAAGAGTTCATATTTATCTTATGGATAGTGATAACTTCACACATAGAAAGTATGAGGCATAACAATCATTGAGAGTTGATGAACGTAGCCTTGGTCATTGTTGCAATTAATAGGAAGTGACAAGGAAAGAGGGGTTCACATATAAGTATATTATCTTGGACATCATTTATGATTGTGAAGCACTCATTTAGTATTACATGCTAAAAGAGTTGATGTTGGACAAGGAAGACAACGTAATGGTTTATGTTTTCCGACATTTCAGTTAAAGTATATTGTCATTGACCTTCCAAACATGTTGAGCTTGCCTTTCCCCCTCTTGCTAGCCAAATTCCTTGCACCAAGTAGAGATACTACTTGTGCTTCCAAGTATCCTTAAACCCAGTTTTGCCATGAGAGTCCACCATACCTACCTATGGATTGAGTAAGATCCTTCAAGTAAGTTGTCATTGGTGCAAGCAATAAAAATTGCTCTCTAAATATGTATGACTTATTAGTGCAGAGAAAATAAACTTTGTACGAACTTGTTGTGGAAGTAATAAAAGCGACAGACTGCATAATAAAGGTCCACATAAAAGGGGCAATATAAAGTGATGTTCTTTTGCATTAAGATTTCGTGCATCAACCCTAAAAGTGCATGACAACCTCTGCTTCCCTCTGCGAAGGGCCTATCTTCTACTTTATGTGTTTTACTTTATGCTTGAGTCAAGGTGATCCTCACCTTTCCCTTTTTCATTTTATCCTTTGGCAAGCTCCTCGTGTTTGAAAGATCATGATATATATATATATATATATATATATATATATATATATATATATATATATATATATATATATATATATATCCAATTGGATGTAAGTTAGCATGGGCTATTATTGTTGACATCACCTAAAGGTGAATACATTGGGAGGCAACACAATAAGCCCCTATCTTTCTCAGTGTCCAGCTGAAACTCTATAACCACAAGTATTGCGTGAGTGTTAGCAATTATAGGAGACTACGAGATAGTTGAGTATGTGAGCTTGCTGAAAAGCTCTATTATTGACTCTTTCTGATATTACGGTAAATTGCAATTGCTTCAATGACTGAGATTATAGTTTGTTAGTTCCCAATGAAGTTTTTGAACCATACTTGACATTGTGAATTGCTTATTACTTGAGCACAGGAAATCATATGACAAAATCCATATATGTTGCTGTTATTAGAATGATCATGATGCCCTCATGTCCAACAACAACAACAACAACAAAGCCTTTAGTCCCAAACAAGTTGGGGTAGGCTAGAGGTGAAACCCATAAGATCTCGCAACCAACTCAAGGCTCTGGCACATGGATAGCAAGCTTCCACGCACCCCTGTCCATAGCTGGCTCTTTGTCGATACTCCAATCCTTCAGGTCTCTCTTAACGGACTCCTCCCATGTCAAATTCGGTCGACCCCGCCCTCTCTTGACATTCTCCGCACGCTTTAGCCGTCCGCTATGCACTGGAGCTTCTGGAGGCCTGCGCTGAATATGCCCAAACCATCTCAGACGATGTTGGACAAGCTTCTCCTCAATTGGTGCTACCCCAACTCTATCTCGTATATCATCATTCCGTACTCGATCCTTCCTCGTATGGCCACACATCCATCTCAACATACGCATCTCCGCCACATCTAACTGTTGAACATGTCGCCTTTTAGTCGGCCAACACTCCGCGCCATACAACATTGCAGGTCGAACCGCCGTCCTGTAGAACTTGCCTTTTAGCTTTTGTGGCACTCTCTTGTCACAGAGAATGCCAGAAGCTTGGCACCACTTCATCCATCCGACTTTGATTCGATGGTTCACATCTTCATCAATACCCCCATCCTCATGCAACATTGACCCCAAATACCAAAAGGTGTCCTTCCGAGGTACCACCTGGCCATCAAGGCTAACCTCCTCCTCCTCACACCTAGTAGTACTGAAACCGCACATCATGTACTCGGTTTTAGTTCTACTAAGCCTAAACCCTTTCGATTCCAAGGTTTGTCTCCATAACTCTAACTTCCTATTTACCCCCGTCCGACTATCGTCAACTAGCACCACATCATCCACATGATGCCCTCATGTCCGTATTTTATTTTTATCGACACCTCTATCTCTAAACATGTGGACATATTTTTTGATTTTGGTTTCCGCTTGAGGACAAGCGAGGTCTAAGCTTGGGGGAGTTGATACGTCCATTTTGCATCATGCTTTTATCAGAATATTTATTGCATTATGGGCTGTTATTACACATTATATCTCAATACTTATGGCTATTCTCTCTTATTTTACAAGGTTTACCATGAAGAGGGGGATGCCGGCAGCTGGAATTCTAGCTGGAAAAGGAGAAAACGTTGGAAACCTATTCTGCACAACTCCAAAAGTCCTGAAACTCCACGAAACAACCTTTTGGATTTAATAAGAATTTATGAGCGAAAGAAATAGGCCAGGTGGCCCACACTTTGTCCAGGAGACAGGGGGGTGCGCCCCCCTATAGGGCGTGGCCCCCTATCTCCTGGGCCCCCTAGTGGGCCTCCGGCGTCCATCTTCTGCTATATCATCACTTTTACCCTAGAAAAAATCGTGGGCAAGCTTACGGGACGAAACTCCACCGCCACAAGGCGGAACCTTGGCGGAATCAATCTAGGGCTCTGGCGGAGCTATTCTGCCGGGGACACTTCCCTCCAGGAGGGGGAAGTCATCACCAATGATCCTCTCATCGGGAGGGGGTCAGTCTCCATCAACATCTTCACCAGCACCATCTCATCTCAAAAGCCTAGTTCATCTCTTGTATCCAATCTTGTATCAAAACCACAAATTGGTACCTGTGGGTTGCTAGTAGTGTTGATTACTCCTTGTAGTTGATGCTAATTGGTTTACTTGGTGGAAGATCATATGTTCAGATCCTTTATGCATATTATTACTCCTCTGATTATGAACATGAATATGCTTTGTGAGTAGTTACGTTTGTTCCTGAGAACATGGGTGAAGTCTTGCTATTAGTAGTCATGTGAATTTGGTATTCGTTCGATATTTTGATGAGATGTATGTTGTCTTTTCCTCTAGTGGTGTTATGTGAATGTCGACTACATGACACTTCACCATTATTTGGGCCTAGAGGAAGGCATGGGGAGTAATAAGTAGATGATGGGTTGCTAGAGTGACAGAAGCTTAAACCCTAGTTTATGCGTTGCTTCGTTAGGGGTTGATATGGACCCATATGTTTAATGTTGTGGTTAGGTTTACTTTAATACTCCTTTTTGTAGTTGCGGATGCTTGCAATAGGGGTTAATCATAAGTGGGATACTTGTCCAAGTTAGGGCGGTACCCAAGTACCGGTCCACCCACATATCAAATTATCAATGTATCGAACGCGAATCTTATGAACGTGATGAAAACTAGCTTGACGATAATTCCCAATGTGTCCTCGGGAGCTCCTTCTTCATTATTAGAATTTGTCCAGGCTTATCCTTTGCTACATAAAGGATTGGGCCACCTTGCTGCACTTTATTTACTTTATTTACTTTTTGCTCGTTACTATTTATCTTATCACAAAACTATCTTTTACCTACAATTTCAGTGCTTGCAGAGAAAACCTTACTGAAAACCGCTTATCATTTCCTTTTGCTCCTCGTTGGGTTCGACACTCTTACTTATTAAAAGGCCTACGATAGATCCTCTACACTTGTGGGTCATCAGTGCCTCGGATAAAAGCACGGATGAGCCACATGTAGGGAAACTTGCACGTGTGGTTCTGGCCGGGGACCCCGGTATACTGTACTAATATGTGTAGGTCCTTGTAATTCGAGTGAGATTGTCATGGCGCAAAAGCAGATATGGTCCGGTATTCCCTTGTTCCTCGTATTTGTTATGTTCCTTATTCCTCGTCTAGTAGAAACTAATCGAGCTCTGTCTGATCTCCCAGAAGCAGAAGCTGAATTAGTTGCAGGCTATAATGTAGAATATGTGTGGAATGCGATCCTTAATAGTTCACTGTTGGCGGAAGCCAATGTCTCGGGGGCTCATTCTGACTTAAACAAGGGGGTGGGTATTTACCAACTTCCAAATCCAAGATTTAGGGGGAAAAGAGGGGCAGGGCACTCTTCATTCTTCATTCAAAACTCATGAATGTCTGGTCGGAGGTTTTTGGCTTGTTATCAAAAAGGGGAGTTGGGTAAAGCAAACTCCCTCCTTGGACAAGCACGGGGCTTAGTCAAGTAGAACCGAGTTGCGCTCCTTGATGCTCCGATCAAAAACAAATCAGCGGGGCCATGCTGGTATGCCAGAATATGCGTTAGAAAGGTCAATCCCTCCCCCTTTTTGTTTTTTTAATGAAAAACCGGGCCGAACTTCTAAAAAGCAGCCCACCCGCTTCCATAGAACAATATCTTGGCAACGTAGACCTAAGTGGATTTATTGGATCCTGGGGAACCATCACAAGTACGACCGTCCTATAGAACGAGAATGTCGTGTCGTCCAGCGGAGCTTAGAAGAAGGTGACTCAGAGCCTAAGGAAGGTGACTCGCGCAGACAGCTGACTTCTTTTCAATAGAAAGGAATAGCCAAACCTACCCAGCTGGCTGGTCAATCTCAGTGATCTTATCGGCCAGCAAAGTGGAGACGAACGCCCACGGTCCCGACCTTTCCAGCACTGTAGGTTTACTAATCAATGAAGCCCCTCAACCTACTATCTTTTCTTACAAACTCAACCAAGCCTAACCAAAACCCATGCTCATGACATGTTCTTGATATTGATTGAGTTGGAGGGAGTTAGAGACTAGCACGAAATCCTTCCATAGTCACCCCGGTGACCTTCGTCACCAAAGCGTCACGACAGTTTCCAAGACCCCTCATATAATCTCCAGTGGGGATCAGTCAGAGCATGTAGGAATGCCGACCACTACATAAGCCATGTCTGGCTGAGGCGAGCAAGTGGGGGTGAGTATTTTGAAGTACAAGTACGTTGGGGGTGGGACGCTAGTACTTAAACTTGGGTTGCTTCTTAGCGCTAATCTTGCATTTTTCAGCATTTAGTTATAGCACACCTTCCCTCCTTCTCTCATTTCGGAAATATTGACAGTATTTTCTTATGATGACCTGTTGAGAGAGTACGAAACATCGGTGTAAAAGATTGAGTGGGATGGTTATAGTAAGGGACGAACCAAGTGCTCGTGCGAAGAAGCGAATCAATCGGAATGGAGACAAGGAAAGGAATCGAGGCCCGTCCCGGTAGCGATGCCTCTCATGCGGATGGGAGTTACTTTTCTTTATCATCATAAGTGTTGTGAAATGGACCCGCATTCCCCTTTTCTTTTCTTTTGCAACTAAGCTTAAAAGAAACATAGTAGTCTTTCAAGCCATTAGAAAACTCATTAAGTGCTCTGTTGAGTGAATGCCTGTTGAGAAGCTTAGGTCATACATTTCCAGCTAATTAGAATACAACCATGAAGGTGGGGTTCGAATGCCATACAACTATTTATTCTGGTAAGTAGGATTGGAATGTAGTCACTTTTTATTGGATCCACCGCTCCGTTAAGTTAAATTCAAAGTAGGAGTGGGTCTAGGTAGAGGAAGTCATAAATCAAGTATCAAGTATTGTTATAAATATCATATATAGTAGTTTCCAAACTCACAAGCATCACACACTTCGATCTACTTTATTGAATAACTTAGCTAGATAGAACCGACTCAAGTTTTTAAATGAAAGAAGCAATAATGGCATAATTTCTGTCTCAAGACCTCTTGCAGCTACAGCCAATGCAACACCTCCTTGATCAACATACCACACATCCCATTACGCCATGCTCCGGTCACGGTATAAAGAGAGACTAGAACCTACTGGGGAGCCCTCGGCAGAGTCCCTATCGTTGTTGCAACAATTACACACCGAGTTCCGGAATTTCACATTTGTGAGAAGAAAGGGTATGTGTGTTTGAAAGGAGTGGTGCAAGAACGTATTCTGAGCCTCAGTCAACACAACTTGTTTTGCCTTTTCCGAACAACATTCTTATCAGGACCCTCCTTTATATAAACCACTCGTAGATATATACCTGCCTGTGGCCTCAGATGAATACATTGATAGATAAGAAGGGAAATGCATCATCTAGAAAGGCTTACTGAGGTTTAGGGACGTTTGTGTGATGGATCGTACGCTTACTCACGATGACTTGGCTATTCAATAAAGGACAGAGTCAACGTGAGCCTTAGGGTCCAAAAATATCCCATTGGTGTCAGCTATTAGCGATTATTCAAAATCGTAGTGGTATAAATTATTGGCCAATTCCACTGATTCTTCTTTCCCGTTCCTTCACTGGCTATAGCGCCTTACCTCTTCTATGACTTGTCTTGAGATGAGAAGTATCAAAAGTGTCGGGGTTTGGGTTTATGTCATGCTAGACTCACGTTTCTCATTCTTACGCCGGGTCCGCGACCTTACAAGGATACACAAGCTAGTGAAGGTTTCGTAGAAGTAGTAAGCTGTTCGGATTCAAGTTAGCTTTGAGCAGACCTCGGGCGAGGAAATGCTTTGGTTATGCCAGGAGATAGTCGGCTTAGGGGATTTTGGGCGGAGCCAAAGTGGTCCACATACGTACCATTTCCATCACCACAAGATCCCCTTTTTCTGTGTGCATAGAGATAAATCGTGCTCTTATATTTAGATAAGAGAGAGATTTTTCTCAGCACTTCCCCTTATCGGCTTGAACTTCTTCTGCCTCTCGGTAGAGTGAGTCTACTTAGCGAACTGGCAGGACGCAGAGATCGATTGATCAATATGCATATCGAGCATCTATAGTTATTCTCTCTTCCCAAAAGATATCTCAAGTTGCTTCCAACGTTTTGATGATTAAGGGAGGGTATTTTCAACCAGATAACTATGGATGACCATCTTCCAATTTCCGATCTATATCATTCAAGTAAGGGGAATAAGCAAGAACGATGGAAAGCTTAAGAAAGTGCTAGTTCCTTTGCTGCGAATGGGTGGAATTGGTATCCCCAAAAGGTTGTTCTCTTAAAACCTCTGGCAAGGGGGTGTGGAAGAGTTCAAGTCTATCCCTTTGGTTAAGCTATTGTTGTTATACATCTCTACTATTATGGGCCACCACTTACTTAAAGGAAGTCGAGTACACATCTCCTTCAACCTGAAGGGCGAGGACCTGCAATGACGTAACATTTGAAAGAAAAGTAACCAGCATAGGAGAGTTATCAGAAGGCATACGACTCAAGGGAGGGTTGGCTAATCAAATTAGAATGAAGATTCCTCTCTATATGATAAACGTTAGTTGACTTTGATATAAAGTGTTGATTGTGTTTTCTATTCGTTCAGCCCCGATAGTGCTTCTCGTTGTGACTGAAGGAAGGTTAATTCTGTGCAAGATATATGCTAGTTTACAAGCATGAGACCTTCTTTTTAGGACGGTAGACAGAGGCATCAGTTCCAACAAAATGGGGAGCAAAAAGAGGTCGTGTCATACCATACAGATGAAATTAATGAAAGATATTCCTGTTGTTTTTGTGCCTATTAGTACTTCGCTCTGACCACATCAAGAGGAGTAGTTTGTTTTTCTTTTGCAAAGCGAGCCCAAGGAAATATATAGGAGAACATAGCTTGTTTTGTAGTAAGTAAATTCAAAGGCTCAAATCGTCTGTATCAATGCAAGTATAGCTGGATGGAGTGACTCGTGCTTTCGAACCATAAACTAATGCCGCCTCTCAGGAGCGCGTCTTACTATTCCATTCTCTGGAGCATAATCCAACGGAAAAAAGTATGTTTCCAACCTACACCTTTAGTTGTTCCAGCTTGTGAGGAAGATGACTATGGAATTCAGATTTCCTTTCTCTTGAAGCAAGCCAGTCCTTAATTAATGATAGAGAAGGAACCAATTACTCTTAGGATTGTGAGTCTTTTTATCATATGGATGGGTCGTACAACCCTTACATGGTCTCTTGGCATGAAATTGGGTACTTTTCGTCTATGGCGAGATGGAAGTTATCTGCAAAGAATGCCAACTTAGGACCATCAAAGTGGAAATCATATCAACCCATTGAAACCGCTCTTTGGAATGGAATGCATAGTATTGTGCACTGGAATGGAAAAGTCGAATAATCAAGACATGGATCTAGTATCAACATGACTCAACTTCCATTCTCACGACCCAACTTATTCAATCACTTCCATTATCTTTCTATTGCTACAAATCGACAACAAAAAACATCCCTCGAAATTCCTGTTCGATAGGAAAAAATAGCTCTTCAACCAAAAATAGCAAGCAACATGTTTTTCTTCTCTCTTCCGGGCACACACCCTATCGGGTGACGCCACTAACAAACACCCTAAAGGGGAACACAACACTTCCTATAACAGAAAAAGCAATATCTGAAATCTTTAAGCAACTAAAAAAGACGTATACTAAAAGATATGTGTTGAAAAGGGATGGTCAATAAAAAGATGAACCCAATGCCCAATCTTCCCAGTAGTATTCCTTAACTCTTGAATTGATACACTTGTTCATGGCATCTATTCTCTATCTTCACTTTTCACCTTCTCATCCTTAACCTCAGTGATCTATTCCTCCTAGACATCCTTCTGCGTACAAAAACAGAAGAAAAAGCATGGGCATAAATCAATAGAATAGTTTATTTTCAGAAGTCTTTTTTGATTGGTATATCAATCATGGTTTATAGGGAAATAGTTAGAATAGGAAAGCTCTGTTAGTTACTAATGTTTGTGTTTTCATTTACGGCGACAGTATGTTTCTTGCTTGATGACTTGCTTTGCTCCAACAGTCATCGATCCCACTTTATAGCAAAGCAAGCCCTGAAATCGATGATATAAAGTGGGATCTTTAGCTTGCTCCAACATAGGTCTCTTCTACCTTAGCAGCAAGACCATTCCCTACCTCTTTTTAGTCAATCTTTCATACTGTATGCCTTTTCTACGCCTAAAACAAGTTCATGTCTCTCCTCTCTAAAGTCGGGCCTTATTGAAAAGTAGTATGTTTTCTTTCGTGGTGTTCAGGATCCCATGCTTTGTAGTTCACTGATGTCTACTACACAACCTTCTTCTTGTAGACGTTGTTGGGCCTGCAAGTGCACAGGTTTGTAGGACAGTAGCAAATTTCCCTCAAGTGGATGACCTAAGGTTTATCAATCCGTGGGAGGCGTAGGATGAAGATGGTCTCTCTCAAACAACCCTGCAACCAAATAACAAAAAGTCTCTTGTGTCCCCAACACACCCAATACAATGGTAAATTGTATAGGTGCACTAGTTCGACGAAGAGATGGTGATACAAGTGCAAAATAGATAGTAGATATAGGTTTTTGTAAACTGAAAATATAAAAACAGCAAGGTAACAAGTGGTAAAAGTGAGCGTAAACGGTATTGCAATGATAGGAAACAAGGCCTAGGGTTCATACTTTAACTAGTGCAAGTTCTCTCAACAATAATAACATAGATAGATCATATAACAAGCCCTCAACATGCAACAAAGAGTCACTCCAAAGCCACTGATAGCGGAGAACAAACGTAGAGATTATGGTAGGGTACGAAACCACCTCAAAGTTATTCTTTCGGATCGATCTATAAAAGTGTGTGTACTAGAATAACACCTTAAGATACAAATCAACCAAAACCCTAATGTCACCTAGATACTCCATTGTCACCTCAAGTATCTGTGGGCATGATTATACGATATGCATCACACAATCTCAGATTCATCCAACCAACACAAAGTACTTCAAAGAGTGCCCCAAAGTTTCTACCGGAGAGTCAAGAACATGTGCCAACCCCTATGCATAGGTTCCCAATGTCACGAAACCCGCAAGTTGATCACCTTAACATACATCAAGTGGCACATGATATCCCATTGTCACCACAGATAATCACGGCAAGACATACATCAAGTGTTCTCATAAAAGACTCAATCCGATAAGATAACTCAAAAGGGGAAACTCAATTCATCACAAGAGAGTAGAGGGGGAGAAACATCATAAGATCCATCTACAATAGCAAAGCTCGGGATACATCAAGATCGTGCCCTAGAGGAACACGAGAGAGAACACGAGAGAGAGAGAGATCAAACACATAGCTACTGGTACATACCCTCATCCCCGAGGGTGAACTACTCCCTCCTCGTCATGGATAGCGCCGGGATGATGAAGATGGCCACCGGTGATGGGATCCCCCTCCGGCAGGGTGCCGGAACGGGCTCCCGAGAGGTTTTTGGTTGCTACAGAGGCTTGCGGCAGCGGAACTCCCGATCTATCTTCTGTTCTGGAAGTTTTACGATACATAGGTATATATGGGTGCAGGGGGTACGTCGGTGGAGCTACGGGGGCCCCACGAGGTAGGGGGCGCGCCCGGGGGGGCACGCCCCCCACCCTCGTGGGTAGCACGTATCTCCCCTGACATGCACTCCAAGTTCCCTGGGTTGCTTTCTGATACGTCCATTTTGCATCATGCTTTTATATCGACATTTATCGCATTATGGGCTGTTATTTCATGATACGTCACAATACTTATGGCTATTCTCTCTTATCTTACAAGGTTTACCATGAAGAGGGGGAATGCCGGCAGCTGGAATTCTGGCTGGAAAAAGAGCAAATATTGGAGACCTATTCTGCGCAACTCCAAAAGTCCTGAAACTCCACAGAATATCTTAAAATAAATAAAGAAAAATCGTCGCCAAAGATGAAGGCCAGGGGCCCAAACCCTGCTCACGAGGGTAGGGGCGTGCCCCCTACCTCGTGGGCCCCCTGGTGGCTCTCCGACGCCCATCTTCTCCTATATGAAGTCTTTCGATGAGAAAAAAATAAGAAGCAACCTTTCGGGACGAGACTCCGCCGCCATGAGGCGGAACCAATCTAGGGCTCCGGCAGAGCTGTTCTGCCGGGGACACTTCCCTTCGGGAGGGGGAAATCATCACCATCATCATCACCAACGCTCCTCTCATCGGGAGAGGGCAATCTCCATCAACATCTTCACCAGCACCATCTCATCTCCAAACCCTAGTTCATCTCTTGTATCCAATTCTTGTCTCCAAGTCCGAGATTGGTGCTAGTAGGTTACTAGTAGTGTTGATTACTCCTTGTAGTTGATGCTAGTTGGTTTATTTGGTGGAAGATCATATGTTTAGATCCTTTATGCACAATATTACCCCTCTGATTATGAACATGAATATGCTTTGTGAGTAGTTACGTTTGTTCCTGAGGACAAGGGAGAAGTCTTGCTATTAGTAGTCATGTGACTTTGGTATTCGTTCGATATTTTGATAAGATGTATGTTGTCTAACCTCTAGTGGTGTTATGTGAACGTTGACTACATAACACTTCACCATTATTTGGTCCTAGAGGAAGGCATTGGGAAGTAATAAGTAGATGATGGGTTGCTAGAGTGACAGAAGCTTAAACCCTAGTTTATGTGTTGCTTCATAAGGGGCTGATTTGGATCCATGTGTTTCATGCTATGGTTAGGTTTACCTTAATACTTTTGTTGTAGTTGCGGATGCTTGCAATAGAGGTTAATCATAAGTGGGATGCTTGTCCAAGTAAGGGCAGTACCCAAGCACCGGTCCACCCACATATCAAATTATCAAGGTACCGAACGCGAATCATATGAGCGTGATGAAAACTAGCTTGACGATATTCCCATGTGTCCTCGGGAGCGCTTTTCCTATTATAAGAGTTTGTCCAGGCTTGTCCTTTGCTACAAAAAGGATTGGGCCACCTTGTTGCACTTTATTTACTTTTGTTACTTGTTACTCGTTACCAATTATCTTATCACAAAACTATCTGTTATCACTTATTTCAGTACTTGCAGAGAATACCTTGCTGAAAGCCGCTTATCATTTCCTTCTGCTCCTCGTTGGGTTCGACACTCTTACTTATCGAAAGGACTACGATAGATCCCCTATACTTGTGGGTCATCACTTTCCTTCCAAAAATAACTTCTCCAGTTGATTTCGTTCCGTTTTGACTCCCTCTGATATTCCTTTTCCTCGAAACACTGAAATAGGCATAAAACAACAAATCTGGGCTGGGCCTCCGGTTAATAGGTTAGTCCCAAAAATAATATAAAAGTGTATAATAAAGCCCAATATTTCCTAAAACAGTAGATAAAGTAGCATGGAGCAATCAAAAATTATAGATACGTTGGAGACGTATCAAGCATCCCCAAGCTTAATTCCTGCTCGTCCTCGAGTAGGTAAACGATAAAAAAGAATTTTTGATGCGGAGTGATACTTTGGCATAATTTCAATGTAATTCTTCTTACTTGTGATATGAATATTCAGATCCGAAAGATTCAAGACAAAAGTTCATATTTACATAAAAATAATAATACTTCAAGCATACTAATCAAAGCAATCATGTCTTCTCAAAATAACATGGCAAAAGAAAGTTCATCCCTACAAAATCATATAGCTAGGCTATGCTTCATTTTCATCACACAAAGATGTTCCCAAATTCTATACCCCCGATGACAAGCCAAGAAATTGTTTCATACTCAAATAATCTCAAACTTTTTCAACCTTCACGCAATACATGAGCGCGAGCCATGGATATAGCACTATGGGTGGAATAGAATATGATGATGGGGATTGTGTGGAGAAGACAAAAAAGGAGAAAGTCTCACATTGACGAGGTTAATCAACGGGCTATGGAGATGCCCATCAATTGATGTCAACATGAGGAGTAGGGATTGCCATGCAACGGATGCACTAGAGCTATGAATGCTGAACAAAAGAAAACTAGTGGGTGTGCATCCAACTCGCTTGCTCACGAAGACCTAGGGCATTTTGAGGAAGCCCATCATTGGAATATACAAGCCAAGTTCTATAATGAAAAAATCACACTAGTATAAAAAGACAACTTATGAGACTCACTATCATGAAGATCTTGGTGCTACTTTGAAGCACAAGTGTGGTAAAAGGATAGTAGCATTGTCCCTTCTCTCTTTTTCTCTAATTTTTTTGCGGGGCCTTTCTCTTTTTTTTGGCCTCCCTTTTTTTTCGTCCGGAGTCTCATCCCGACTTGTGGGGGAATCATAGTCTCCATCATCCTTTCCTCACTTTGGACAATGCTCTAATAATGATGATCATCACACTTTTATTTTTTTTCTTACAACTCAACGATTACAACTTGATACTTAGAACAAAGTATGACTCTATATGAATGCCTCCGATGGTGTACCGGGATGGTGCAATGAATCAAGAGTGACATGTATGAAAAATAATGCATGGTGGCTTTGCCACAAATATGATGTCAACTACATGATCATGCGATGGCAATATGACAAAAGTAATGTATGTCATGATGATGATAATGGAAGTTGCATGGCAATATATCTCGGAATGGCTATGGAAATGCCATGATAGGTAGGTATGGTGGCTGTTTTGAGGAAGATATAAGGAGGTTTATGTGTGATAGAGTGTATCGTATCACGGGGTTTGGATGCACCGGCGAAGTTTGCACCAACTCTCAAGGTGAGAAAGGGCAATGCACGGTACCGAAGAGGCTAGCAAAGGCGGAAACGTGAGAGTGCTTATAATCCATGGACTCAACATTAGTCAAAAGAACTCATATACTTATTGCAAAAATTTAGAAGCCATCAAAAATTCAAGTACTACGCGCATGCTCCTAGGGGGATAGATTGGTAGGAAAAGACCATCGCTCGTCCCTGACCGCCACTCATAAGGATGCACAAGCCAGGTACACTTCATGTTTCAAATTTGTTACACAACTTTAACCATACGTGCATGCTACGGGACTTGCCAACTTCAACACAAGCATTTCTCAAATTCACAATTACTCAACTAGCACGAATTTGATATTATCACCTCCATATCTCAAAACAATTATCAAGCATCAAACTTATCTTAGTATTCAACACACTCAAAAGAAAGTTTCATATATCTTGAATACCAAGTATATTAATATTAAGCAAATTACCATGCTATTTAAGACTCCCAAAATAATATAAGTGAAGCATGAGAGTTCATCTATTTCTTCAAAATAAAACTACCACCATGCTCTAAAAGATATAAGTGAAGCACTAGAGCAAATGACAAACTACTCCGAAAGATATAAGTGAAGATCAATGAGTAGTCGAATAATTATGCAACTATGCGAAGACTCTCTCTCATTTAAGAATTTCAGATCTTGATAATTTATTCAAACAGCAAGCAAAGCTAAAGGAAACTACATTGCAAGGATAGCACAACTCATGTGAAGAAGCAAAAACTTAGGCTCAACCGATACTAACCGATAGTTATTGAAGAAGAAAGGTGGGATGCCTACCGGGGCATCCCCAAGCTTAGATGCTTGATACTTCTTGAAATATTATCTTGGGGTGCCTTGGGCATCCCCAAGCTTGAACTTTTGTGTCTCCTTAATTCCTCTCATATCATGGTTTCTCTTTTTATCAAAAAGCTTCATTCACAACAAACTCAACAAGAACTCGTGAGATAGGTTAGTATAAACCAATGCGAAACCTTATCATTTTCTACTGTAACAAATCACTTAAATAATTATTCAACATTGCATAAGCCTCTGCATATTTAATACTCCTATCCTCAAATAGAATCATTAATCAAGCAAACATATGCAAACAATGCAACCATAACAGCAATCTGCCAAAACAGTACAGTCTGTAAAGAATGCAAGAGTATCAATACTTCCCTGACTCCAAAAATTATGAACTAAAATTCCCACTGTAATAAATTTATCATAGCTCAATATGCAAAAGGATTCAACATTATATCACTCTCTGACTTTTCTAGGGAACTTTTGCAACAGCGGTAAACTTTCTGTTTTTCAAACAGCAACATGTATACTAGCAAAATAAGCATGGCAAAGGCTATCCTTGGCTTTCTTATTGAAACTAAAGATGCAAAACACTATTCTAAATAACAGCAAGCAAATACTAACAAAAGAAAATGACGCTCCAAGCAAAAAAAATATCATGTGGTGAATAAAATATAGCTCCAAGTAAAGTTACCAATGAACGAAGACGAAAGAGGCTTTTGGCTATTCTTGAATATTACCTTGGGGTGCCTTGGGCATTCCCAAGCTTAGGCTCTTGCCACTCCTTATTCCATAGTCCATCGAATCTTTACCCAAAACTTGAAAACTCCACAACACAAAACTCAACAGAAAACTCGTAAGCTCCGTTAGTAAAAGAAAACAAAACCACCACATTGGTACTGTAATTAACTCATTATAAATTCATATTGGTGTAATATATACTGTACTCCAACTTATCTATGGTTCATACCCTCCGATACTACTCATAGATTCATCAAAATAAGCAAACAACAAACAGAAAACAGAATCTGTCAAAAACAGAACAGTCTATAGTAATCTGTATCAAACGTGTACTTCTGGAACTCCACAAATCCTACGAAATTAGGAAGTCCTAAGCAATTCGTGTACCAATCCATAGCAAAAAGAATCAGATCAGAATCATGTTCCTGTGAATTAGCAAAACTAATTTACTGGGTGCAAAAGTTTCTGATTTTCAGCAGGATTAACACAACTATCACCGTAAGCCATCCTAAAGGTCTTACTTGGCACTTTATTGAAACAAAAGCTACAAAACATGATTACTACAGTAGCATAATCATGTGAACACACAAAAACAGTAAGAATAAGTATTGGGTTGTCTCCCAACAAGCGCTTTTCTTTAATGCCTTTCTAGCTAGGCATGATGATGACAATGATGCTCACATAAAAGATAAGAATTGAAACATAATGGGAGCATCATGAAGCATATGACTAGCACATTTAAGTCTAACCCACTTCCTATGCATAGGGATTTTGTGAGCAAACAACTTTTGGGAACGATAATCAACTAGCATAGGAAGGTAAAACAAGCATAGCTTCAAAACTTGAAGCACATAGATAGGAAACTTGATATTATTGCAATTCCTACAAGCATATGTTCCTCCCTCGTAATAATTTTCAGTAGCATCATGAATGAATTCAACAATGTAACCAGCACCTAAAGCATTCTTTTCATGATCTACTAGCATAGAAAATTTACTACTCTCCACATAAGCAAACTTCTTCTTTATGGCATACGTATCATCACAATAATCATCATAGATAGGAGGCATGCTTTCATCATAGTAAATTTGCTCATCAAAGCTTGGGGGACAAAAAATATCATCTTCATCAAACATAGCTTCCCCAAGCTTGTGGCTTTGCATATCATTAGCATCATGGATATTCAAGGAATTCATACTAACAACATTGCAATCATGCTCATGATTCACATATTTTATGCCAAGCATTCTATGTAATTATTCTTCTAGTACTTGAGCACAATTTTCCTTCCCATCATACTCACGAAAGATATTAAAAAGATGAAGCATATGAGGCATCCTTAATTCCATTTTTTGTAATTTTCTTTTATAAACTAAACTAGTGCTAAAACAAGAAACAAAAAGATTCGATTGCAAGATCTAAAGATATACCTTCAAGCGCTAACCTCCCTGGCAACGGCGCCAGAAAAGAGCTTGATGTCTACTACACAACCTTCTTCTTGTAGACGTTGTTGGGCCTGCAAGTGCACAGGTTTGTAGGACAGTAGCAAATTGCCCTCAAGTGGATGACCTAAGGTTTATCAATCCGTGGGAGGCGTAGGATGAAGATGGTCTCTCTCAAACAACCCTGCAACCAAATAACAAAAAGTCTCTTGTGTCCCCAACACACCCAATACAATGGTAAATTGTATAGGTGCACTAGTTCGACGAAGAGATGGTGATACAAGTGCAAAATAGATAGTAGATATAGGTTTTTGTAAACTGAAAATATAAAAACAGCAAGGTAACAAGTGGTAAAAGTGAGCGTAAACGGTATTGCAATGATAGGAAACAAGGCCTAGGGTTCATACTTTAACTAGTTCAAGTTCTCTCAACAATAATAACATAGATAGATCATATAACAAGCCCTCAACATGCAACAAAGAGTCACTCCAAAGCCACTGATAGCAGAGAACAAACGTAGAGATTATGGTAGGGTACGAAACCACCTCAAAGTTATTCTTTCGGATCGATCTATAAAAGAGTGTGTACTAGAATAACACCTTAAGATACAAATCAACCAAAACCCTAATGTCACCTAGATACTTCATTGTCACCTCAAGTATCTGTGGGCATGATTATACGATATGCATCACACAATCTCAGATTCATCCAACCAACACAAAGTACTTCAAAGAGTGCCTCAAAGTTTCTATCGGAGAGTCAAGAACGTGTGCCAACCCCTATGCATAGGTTCCCAATGTCACGAAACCCGCAAGTTGATCACTTTAACATACATCAAGTGGCACATGATATCCCATTGTCACCACAGATAATCACGGCAAGACATACATCAAGTGTTCTCATAAAAGACTCAATCCGATAAGATAACTCAAAAGGGGAAACTCAATTCATCACAAGAGAGTAGAGGGGGAGAAACATCATAAGATCCAACTACAATAGCAAAGCTCGGGATACATCAAGATCGTGCCCTAGAGGAACACGAGAGAGAACACGAGAGAGAGAGATCAAATACATAGCTACTGGTACATACCCTTAGCCCCGAGGGTGAACTACTCCCTCCTCGTCATGGATAGCGTCGGGATGATGAACATGGCCACCGGTGATGGGATCCCCCTCCGGCAGGGTGCCAGAACGGGCTCCCGAGAGGTTTTTGGTGGCTACAGAGGCTTGCGGCGGCGGAACTCCCGATCTATCTTCTATTTTGGCAGTTTTACGATACGTAGGTATATATGGGTGCAGGGGGTACGTCGGTGGAGCTACGGGGGCCCCACGAGGTAGGGGGCGCGCCCGGGGGGGCGCCCCCCACCCTCGTGGGTAGCCCGTATCTCCCGTGACATGCACTCCAAGTTCCCTGGGTTGCTTTCCTTCCAAAAATAACTTCTCCAGTTGATTTCGTTCCGTTTTGACTCCGTTTGATATTCCTTTTCCTCGAAACACTGAAATAGGCATAAAACAGCAAATCTGGGCTGGGCCTCCGGTTAATAGGTTAGTCCCAAAAATAATATAAAAGTGGATAATAAAGCCCAATATTGCCTAAAACAGTAGATAAAGTAGCATGGAGCAATCAAAAATTATAGATACGCTGGAGACGTATCATTCACGCATGGCTTTCTCTAACAAAGCTAATGCCGAATTAAAGACGTTAAATAGAAAGACGCAGGAGGTGGCGGAAAATGAAAAAAGAGAAAGATCTTACAGACTTCTCTGAACTCGGTAGCCAGCAGGAAGGGGGTAGGGATGACTTTAGTAGTGAGATAACATGAATTACTGAGTGACGGCTACCTCCGCTCATTAGTGGAAACTGTTTCTTCTTATTGTTATCACCGTAAAACTACTTGTTCAATAGTCCATACCGTAAACTAATCACAAGTTGTAATGGTATAATCCTGGCATTTGATAATGAAGTTATTGCACTTATTTGGAATCTCATTTTCATCCACTTTTATGGAACTTTTTCTTTAAATGGATTGGAAGGTGATTCCCTATCAGCGACTTTCCATTTAGTTCTATTCCTTCTGTGCATTACATTCATTATATTGTTTCCAAAACCTATCACTTATACCAGCAGAGATCTGATTTATGTGCATCCCTCGCTGTGACTACTATTCTTGTGTACAAACCTATGGTGGATAAACCTCTATGGTGCATGCATATCTGTTTCGCCTAACTTTTCTTAGTCATTCCCACATTTCATCGAATAAAATATGACCAAAAGACGGAGGTTTCTGAACTTTTTTATGTTGTATGCCTAAGTTTCCAAACCCGTCTTGAAGGTTACTTTACCAGAGAAGTAGGTCCTATTGATCAAGAAGCGGAAAAATCATAGTCGGTACTTCTTAATGCGGTACATAAGCTGGTTATCCTGACTAACAATCATGCCTTGCTTGGATTTAGGGATTAGGAATTCTTGTTGGGAAAGAGATTGGATTGGCATTCAAGTAGGACTAGATCCTATTGGTCCAAAGTAGGCATTCTTGTATCAACTAAAGTAGCTATCTTCATGAAATAAGCGCTAAGATTATAGTTCAAAGATAGGAGCATTAAGCTCTAAATCCAGTCAGTCCAGCTGGAAGTTTCACTAACTACTTAGGGAACTAGGGACCAAACCAGAGTTATGATTGGTGTATTCCATTCCTACCGTAATTGAGACTTGCCCTCGCTCGCGGGTGATTCCTTATAGCTTGATCCATGTGATGGTTGTTCTCTGCAATGAACCACAACATGTCCATGGACTTCACAGAGAATTGAGTGAATGCACTAAAACCCAATAAATGACATAGCGAGAACTGAACAGCTCAAAAAGCTCATACTTCGTATACAGAAAGTAGAACTAAAAGTAGATGAGTAGAGATTGAATCAAGCATAGAAATAAGAGAATTTTTCTTTGCTTAGCACTGTTCGGTTCGTCTTTCTTTACAAGTCAATCTATGCATAATTATATTTCTTGCAGCGTTGAATCTTCTTTTGAAATACAGATCAGGGGGCGGTATCCTTATTCCTTGGCTCGCCACTTATGAAACAAAACTAGATATTTCTTATTAATTTCTTAGGAGCTGAGCTCCGCATGCAGTTAGATTAAGATGCAACAAAACCTTATCCATTAGTCTTGGTGATGCCAGGGATGGAGGGAGTCATCAGTTGCACAAGCTTATTGTTAAAGCCAAGACAGGACATAATAGCTTCTAAGTAATCCCATTATACCCGCTTTCATCATGCCCAACTCAAAAACCATTTATCCCATACTTCTTTTCTTGTTCCTTCGTATGAATAACAGGAATCCCGGTTCGGATGGTTGACCAACATTATGATTGTGTATGAACTAGGGCTTTGGGTCAACACGTGTTGTCTTTCTTGCCCATCCTTTTATCGAAGTTGTTCATTGAGATCCATAGGTTCACATTACAACCCACCAATAGTCGATTCCAGAGCGGAAGGCAGAAAAGATAGGACGGGGACCCTTCGGAAGAAGGTATATGCCTATAGTATCTAGAAAATATTCATGATTGCAAGAGCGAGGTTAGTCATCCTCACCATCACCATCAAATATCGGTACTCACTTTTTCCACAAGCTTGATTTATGAACTCGACCTTTCGCAGGAAGGAAGTTCCGTATACCATCAACGGAGTCAAACTTCTAGACGGTCACATATATCTAAATACTAGTTCCGATCATACCAGTACTTACTTCCGTGGAGATACGAGAAAGGGGGAGAAGATGCGATTATGTATCATTTCTCCTAAGGCCAGACAGACTAAAAGGGGCTTTTGGAGACGAAGAAGGTTGTCACGTCTTACTTTGGGTGGTATGCTTCCTCACTGTTGCTATTCTGCCCTCCCGGTAGTCAACCACCAACGAATGTAGGCTAGGACCTGCATGTAATGTTTTCTTGCCAATACTCTACAGTCATTACATCAACATGGAATTGCAAATGGGAGGGGATTGAAAAAGGCGACTCCTCCTTAGTAGGAATAGTAGCTGAGGCTGCTTCAACTCATAACGAAGCTATTCTAGCACATAAGTCCGGGATGATCTGAGGTTGCTGGTCTCACATGGAAGAGATACGAACCTCCGTTGGATAAACACCTCTTCTAGTATCGGCTTCTTTTGTTCGTAACGAACAAGCAACAGATTGGGGATTGCCAATAGAAAAAGATACAACCAACTTGTCTTTTGGAAACCTGGATCACCCCCATTGTAAAGAGAACACGGCACCCCTTTCCGTAGGCGCTCGCAAAGGTATTATACTGGATGTGCGCAGAGAGCTAATGAAACCCCATTCCTTTTTCTCTATACTCAACGATCTGCTATAGCTTGCTTTTCCATAGCCAACGTATTGACATGAGTTCCCAGGAAAGAGTTGATGGCATCTCAATGCAAGAAGGTAGAGAAGAATCCCTAGCGCAGATGTGCCGAGAGCGGGAAAGCCTGTCTTCCCTGAGATTATTTATTCCTCTTATTTCTTATATGAATAACTAAAATCAATCCTCGCTTGTATTAACTTCATGACTCAAGAGATAGAGTAACCCTCAATACCGACACCGCTCCTATCAAAATCAAATAATTGGATTTGTTTTCCCACTTCCTCCACGGGATTCATACATCGGATGAGGATTCCTACAATGGTACAACGGATCAATCCATTCAAATCAATGAAACCATTAGGTACGCCCTGGGATCTACTCTATTTTAAGATTTGCTAATGCCGAGATCCGATGCGAAAGCAAAGCGAAGGTTGTTATTCCATAGTTGTTGCCGGTAAAGGAACAGCTGAACGGGTATCTTTAGCAAAGCAATTTTGATTGGTTGAATCGTATTGAGTTCCGGTCTCTTAGTGGGTCTTTCTTTGTCCTACTTATAGTATCTTTCCTCCAGCCTATCGAAACTCATGTTTTTATTAACCAAAAACACATGCACTTTGTTAGAACTAAAGAAAAGGTTATTCAATCCACTAGTGCAACTGAAGTGAAGGAATTACCTATTTTGGGCCTCCACAAGAAAGAGCTCATAACCACTGCTTGTGAACAATTCTCCTCAACTGAAGGCATACTACTATTACTATCAGTCTAGTCTCTCGAGGGTACTCTTTCGATCTCGAAAAAACTTACTTCTCGGGAAGAGAGATATTCAGAAAACCCGATTTCCAGTCCTGTCTTAAGAACCCGACTCCAAAGAAAGAAAAAAGAAAAGCGGACTAAAAGAGAAAAACAAAAGAGAGATCACTTTCGATGATTGAACAACACTTTTATATCTAGATTGGAACTGGACTTGAACCTTCATATCCAGATTTTACTCCACTTTCACTTTCATATTAGGAACATCAACTTGCACTTTCAATAGATAATTATTCACTTCCCGGAATTGGCTCATATTCACATAGGCCAAGAAAGACGAATAAGACCTTGAACTCCCTATTTCACGTATAATCGAGAGACTCATAATATCAATGCCTTGGGTAAATGCCTACCAAAGGGAGAAGATTACCGAACTTTTTTCTGTCTTCTTCGCTTCCTAAAATATTTAGGGAATAGGCTAGCTTTCATGTTCATAAGTTCTCTTTGTCACATACATCGATCACTTTCGTCTTTCTTGGCTTACTCAGGTGATCTAATTAATGGGCAAGCCCCACTCAAAGCAATTCAGTCCTGGAGTTCTTTCTTATAAATGCGGATTCAATAGCACCGGTGACGAAAGTAAAGGATATTCAATCCATTTGTCGTCTTGTGGGCATGCTTCTTTCCGTTCTTTCTCTTCTTTTGCAGAGGTGTGTGTTGCGCCACGCATACAAATCATTTTTTTAGCCAAAGGGTGACTTTACCACTTGCTTTTCGTTCCAATGGATATGGGTTAGATGGATGGAGTCTTCCTTATTGAAGTGGACAAGGCAAGCAGCTCCTCTCGAATAAGCTGATCGGTGATACGTGATTTTGGAATAAAAGCTAGACGACTCAGTCCTCTTCTCATCTCAAAGCTCGACCTCTGCCACTACTACAACTTCCCTAGCCAAGCCATACTTCTCATTATTTGCTTGAATCCATAAAAAAACAAATTCTGTCGAGTTTCCTTGCATGGGTTGATTGACCTTGAAGTCCATATATAGATTCCCGTAGTTCATCTCAACTTGACCAACCGTTGAGCATGGAACAAATAGGGGAGATGGAATTCTTCTATATTGTCTTTCAACCCTTGCTCTCACCTTGGCTTCGCCTTCCACCTTCAGCTAAGCACCTAACCCGTGGGAGGGGACCTTCGGTCTAGCCTTTGTTCGGTTATGGGACTGACCTGGGATTCTTCCATCCAAGTAAGTACCACCCTTCTGATTTGGTTTGAGTACGGGACCGACCTTCTCTTTTGTTTGTAATTGGGCTTGCCCGAAACAAAGGAACTTTGGTGTGAGAACCCACCAGAGTTGGTAACCCAACGTTTTCACCTACGATTTCTCCCTCGTCTTCTTTGCCTAGCCTTTAGCTTCTTTCTTGTCTGATCTTAGCTTTCACTGTTAGGAAATAGGGCATTACCTGTCACTCCGCCTTTCTAAGAAGGCCTTTCACTTAGTTGTCCTTTCTACTAGAACTTCCCTTTAGTAGTTCTGGAACATCTATAGTATACTTGAATGTCGGCACTTTTTCTATATTCTCTTCCTCCTCTTCCCACCTTTCGAGAACAACAAGAGGGCATTCTCAAGTAGGCGTATTCTTCTTCACTTCCTAAGAAGGCATTTTCTTGCTAACAAGCCATTCTGGCAAACAAAAGAGCTACTTCTATCAAAGAGGAGCAAAGGCTAAGTGTAACTCCTGCCTTCGTGTCTTCTTCCTTTCAAAGCTTGTTGCGGGGAACCTGGGCTCCTTTTCAGCCCCTAAGAACTGCTACTTTGATGAATGAGGCCTGACGTCTTAATTCCTAATGCTACTCCTACTACTATTGCTATTGTTACTGCTTTTGGGAATTGGCATCTTTCTTCATAGGGGCCTAGCCAAGGAAAGCTTTCCCATTAAATGAATGTGCTTGTGTACTCTTTGATTCCTACGGAAGTGTGGGACTAATTGAATTTCATTCTTTTCTGCTAAGAGAATTATTCTTCCTTACAGCTTGCATTCGATGCATCCACCGTACTAAGAGCTCCTTCTAGAAGAACCGATGTTGTAACAACCCCAAAGGCGAATCTATCTAAATAAACCTAAAACTCCCATTATGATTTGAGATTGCCTTGCCATCGCGCCCCTTGCCTTTCTTACTGGAGTTCCAGTTGATGGCGAAGGCTTGGCAAAGAAGCTTGTGTCGGAAGAGAAGTGGAAAACTAAGTTGTTCGTGCTTAACTTAAACCCGATTGCCCTAGTACGAGTCATAATAAGGTTGAGGCTTGAAGACAAGCAACTGACATCTCGAATCTTAGCATTTGCAGGAGCATGGATGCCTAGAATACCCTCAGTCTGTGTCTGTCTAAATAGACTTTAAGGAAAAAGGTGATGTCTGCTAGAACTACGCTGGTATTTCCCCAAAGAGGAAGGGATGATGCAGTATAGCGACGGTAGGTATTTCCCTCAGTGATGAGACCAAGATTATCAAACCAGTAGGAGAGCCTCCTCACACCACGTAAACAAAACCTGCACACAAATAACAAATACTCGCAACCTGACGTGTTAAAGGGGTTGTCAATCCCTTTCGGGTAGGGCGCCTCAAGATAGGCAAATAACGTGAGGTAAAAGTGGTAGATAGGATAAATGATCGCGGAACAAATAAATTGCAGCAAGGTATTTTTGTATTTTTGGTTTAATAAATCTGAAAATAAATGCAAAGGAAAATAGATTGCAAAGGAAAATATGATGAAAAGAGACCCAGGGGCCATAGATTTCACTAGTGGGTTCTCTCGAGAAAAATAGCAAACGGTGGGAAAACAATTACTATTGGGAAATTGATAGAACTTCAAATAATCTTGACGATGTCCAGGCAATGATCATTATATAGGCATCACGTCCAAGATTAGTAGACCGTGTCCTGTCTGCATCTCCTACTATTACTCCACACATCGACCGCTATCCAGCATGCATCTAGTGTATTAAGTTCATGAGAGAACGGACTAATGCAATAAGAACGATGACATAATGTAGAAGAGCTCTGTTTATCTATTGCAGAGATATAGATCTCATCTTGTTATCCTTAGTAGCAATGATACATATGTGTCGGTTCCCCTTCTGTCACTGGGATCAGGCACCGTAAGATCGAACCCACTATAAAGCACCTCTTCCCATTGCAAGATAAATAGATCAAGTTGGCCAAACAAAACCCAAATAACGGAGAAGAAATACGAGGCTATAAGCAATCATGCATATAAGAGATCAAAGAAAACTCAAATAACTTTCATGGATAAAAACATAGATCTGATCATAAACTCAAAGTTCATCGGATCCCAACAAACACACCGCAAAAAGACTTACATCATATGGATCTCCAACAGACCATTGTATTGATAATCAAGAGAGAGAGAGAGAGAGAGAGAGAGAGAGAGAGAGAGAGATGAAGCCATCTAGATACTAACTACAGACCCGTAGGTCTACAAAGAACTACTCACGCATCATAGGAGAGGCATGATACGTCTCCAACGTATCTATAATTTTTGATTGCTCCATGCTATATTATCTACTGTTTTAGGCAATATTGGGCTTTCTTATCCACTTCTATATTATTTTTGGGACTAACCTATTAACCAGAGGCCCAGCCCAGATTTGTTGTTTTATGCCTATTTCAGTGTTTCGAGGAAAAGGAATATCAGACGAAGTCAAAACGGAACGAAATCAACTGGAGAAGTTATTTTTGGAAGGAAACCCACCTGATGGACTTGGACTCCACGTCAGAAGATACGGGAGGTGCTCACAAGGGTGGGGGCGCGCCCACCCCCCTAGGGCGCGCCCCCTGCCTCGTGGGGCCCCCGTAGCTCCACCGATGTACCCCTTGCACCCATATATACCTACGTACCCTAAAACTTCCAGAACAGAAGATAGATCGGGAGTTCCACCGCCGCAAACCCCTAGAGCAACCAAAAACCTCTCGGGAGCCCGTTCCGGCGCCCTGCCGGAGGGGGAACTCATCACCGGTGGCCATCTTCATCATCCCGGCGCTCTCCATGACAAGGAGGGAGTAGTTCACCCTCGGGGCTGAGGGTATGTACCAGTAGCTATGTGTTTGATCTCTCTCTCTCGTGTTCTTGAGGTGATATGATCTTGATGTATCGTGAGCTTTGCTATTATAGTTGGATCTTATGTTTCTTCTCCCCCTCTACTCTCTTGTAATGAATTGAGTTTTCCCCTTGGAGTAATCTTATCAGATTGAGTCTTTAAAGATTTGAGAACACTTGATGTATGTCTTGCCGTGCGTATCTGTGGTGACAATGGGATATCATGTGCCACTTGATGTATGTTTTGGTGATCAACTTGCGGGTTTCGTGACATTGGGAACCTATGCATAGGGGTTGGCACACGTTTTCGTCGTGATTCTCTGGTAGAAACTTTGGGGCACTCTTTGAGGTTCTACGTGTTGGTTGAATAGATGAATCTGAGATTGTGTGATGCATATCGTATAATCATGCCCACGGATACTTGAGGTGACAATGGAGTATCTAGGTGACATTAGGGTTTTGGTTGATTTGTGTCTTAAGGTGTTATTCTAGTACGAACTCTTTTATAGATTGATCCGAAAGAATAACTTTGAAGTGGTTTCGTACCCTACCATAATCTCTACGTTTGTTCTCCGCTATTAGTGGCTTCGGAGTGACTCTTTGTTGCATGTTGAGGGATAGTTATGCGATCCAATTATGTTATTATTGTTGAGAGAACTTCCACTAGTGAAAGTATGAACCCTAGGCCTTGTTTCCTATCATTGCAATACCGTTTACGCTCACTTTTACCACTTGTTACCTTGCTGTGTTTATATTTTCAGTTTACAAAAACCTATATCTACTATCTATTTTGCACTTGTATCACCATCTCTTCGCCGAACTAGTGCACCTATACAATTTACCATTGTATTGGGTGTTTTGGGGACACAAGAGACTCTTTATTATTTGGTTGCAGGGTTGCTTGAGAGAGACCATCTTCATCCTACGCCTTCTACGGATTGATAAACCTTAGGTCATCCACTTGAGGGAAATTTGCTACTGTCCTACAAACCTGTGCACTTGCAGGCCCAACAACGTCTACAAGAAGAAGGTTGTGTAGTAGACATCAAGCTCTTTTCTGGCGCCGTTGCCGGGGAGGTTAGCGCTTGAAGATATATCTTTAGATCTTGCAATCGAATCTTTTTGTTTCTTGTTTTAGCACTAGTTTAGTTTATAAAAGAAAACTACAAAAAAATGGAATTAAAGATGCCTCATATGCTTCATCCTTTTAATGTCTTTCGTGAAAATGATGGGAAAGAAAATTGTGCTCAAGTACTAGAAGAAGAATAACATAGAATGCTTGGCATAAAATATGTGAATGATGAGCATGATTGCAATGTTGTTAGTATGAATTCCTTGAATATCCATGATGCTAATGATATACAAAGCCACAAGCTTGGGGAAGCTATGTTTGATGAAGATGATATTTTTTGTCCCCCAAGCTTTGATGAGCAAATTTACTATGATGAAAGCATGCCTCCTATCTATGATGATTATTGTGATGACACGTACGCTTTAAAGAATAATGATAACCATGAAACTTGTCATATTGATCTTAATTTTCAATCATATGATAGTTATTTTGTTGAGTTTGCTCCCACTACTATTGATGAGAAGAATTTTGCTTATGTGGAGAGTAATAAAATTTCTATGCTTGTAGATCATGAAAAGAACGCTTTAGGTGATGGTTATATTGTTGAATTCATTCATGATGCTACTGAAAATTATTATGAGGGAGGAACATATGCTTGTAGGAATTGCAATAATATCAAGTTTCCTCTCTATGTGCTTCAAGTTTTGAAGCTATCCTTGTTTTACCTTCCTATGCTAGTTGATTATCGTTCCCATAAGTTGTTTGCTCACAAAATCCCTATGCATAGGAAGTGTGTTAGAGTTAAAAGTGCTAGTCATATGCTTCATGATGCTCCCGTTATGTTTCAATTCTTATCTTTTATGTGAGCATCATTGTCATCATCATGCCTAGCTAGAAAGGCATTAAAGAAAAGCCCTTGTTGGGAGACAACCCAATATTTATCCTTCCTGTTTTTGTGTGTCCACATGATTATGTTAATGTAGTAATCATGTTTTATAGCTTTTGTTTCAATAAAGTGCCAAGTAAGACCTTTAGGATAGCTTACGGTGATAGTTGTGTTGATCCTGCTGAAAATCAGAAACTTTTGCACCCAGTAAATTAGTTTTATTAATTAACAGAAACGTGATTCTGATCTGATTCTTTTTGATATGGATTTATACACGAATTTCTTAGGACTTCCTAATTTGGTAGGATTTTTGTAGTTCCAGAAGTATACGTTTGATACAGATTACTACAGACTGTTTTGTTTTTGACAGATTCTGTTTTCTATGTGTTGTTTGCTTATTTTGATGAATCTATGAGTAGTATCGGAGTGTATGAACCATAGATAAGTTGAAGTACAGTAGATATTACACCCATATGAATTTAGAATGAGTTCATTACAGTACCTAAGTGGTGGTTTTACTTTATTATACTAACGGAGCTTACGAGTTTTCTGTTGAGTTTTGTGTTGTGGAGTTTTCAAGTTTTGGGTAAGGATTCGATGGACTATGGAATAAGGAGTGGCAAGAGCCTAAGCTTGGGGATGCCCAAGGCACGCCAAGGTAATATTCAAGGACAACCAAGAGCCTAAGCTTGGGGATGCCCCGGATGTCATCCCCTCTTTCGACTTCGTTCATCGGTAACTTTACTTGGAGCTATATTTTTATTCACCACATGATATGTGTTTTGCTTGGAGCGGCATTTTATCTTGTTAGTATTTGCTTGATGTTAGTTAGAATAATGTTTTGCATCTTTAGTTTCAATAAAGAAGTCAAGGATAGCCTTTGCCATGCTTATTTTGCTAGTATACATGTTGCTGTTTGAAAAACAAAAAGTTTACCGCTGTTGCAAAAATTCCCTAGAAAAGTCAGAGAGTAGTATAATGTTGAATCTTTTTGCATACTGAGCTCTGATAAATTTATTACAGTGGGAATTTTAGTTCATAATTTTTGGATTCAGGGAAGTATTGCTACTCATGCATTCTTTACAGACTGTACTGTTTTGGCAGATTGCTGTTATGGTTGCATTGTTTGCATATGTTTGCCTGATTAATGATTCTATTTGAGGATAGGAGTATTAAATATGCAGAGGCATTTAGTATGCAATGTTGAATAATTATTTAAGTGATTTGTTACAGTAGAAAATGATATGGTTTTGCATTGGTCTATACTAACCTATCTCACGAGTTCTTGTTGAGTTTGTTGTGAATGAAGCTTTTGATAAAAAGAGAAACCATGATATGAGAGGAATTAAGGAGACACGAAAGCTCAAGCTTGGGGATGACCAAGGCATCCCAAGATAATATTTCAAGAAGTCTCAAGCATCTAAGCTTGGGGATGCCCCGGTAGGCATCCCACCTTTCTTCTTCAACAACTATCGGTTAGTATCGGTTGAGCCTAAGTTTTTGCTTCCTCACATGAGTTGTGCTATCCTTGCAATGTAGTTTTCTTTAGCTTTGCTTGCTGTTTGAATAAAGTGTCAAGATCTGAAATTATTAAATGAGAGAGAGTCTTCGCATAGTTGCATAATTATTCGACTACTCATTGATCTTCACTTATATCTTTCGGAGTAGTTTGTTTTTGCTCTAGTGCTTCACTTATATCTTTTAGAGCATGGTGGTAGTTTTATTTTTAAGAAATAGATGAACTCTCATGCTTCACTTATATTATTTTGAGAGTCTTAAATAGCATGGTAATTTGCTTAAATAATCATAATATGCTAAGCATACAAGATTTGTAAGAATTCTTATGAGTGTGTTGAATACTAAGAGAAGTTTGATGCTTGATGATTGTTTTGAGATATGGAGGTAGTGATACTAAAGTCATGCTAGTTGGGTGATTATAAATTTAAAGAATGCTTGTGTTGAAGTTAGCAAGTCCCGTAGCATGCACGTATGGTTAAAGTTGTGTAACAAATTTGAAACATGAAGTGTACCTGGCTTGTGCATCCCTATGAGTGGCGGTCGGGGACGAGCGATGGTCTTTTCCTACCAATCTATCCCCCTAGGAGCATGCGCACAGTACTTGGTTTTTGATGACTTCTAAATTTTTGCAATAAGTATATGAGTTCTTTTGACTAATGTTGAGTCCATGGATTATACGCACTTTTACCTTTCCGCCTTTGCTAGCCTCTTCTGTACCCTGCATTGCCCTTTCTCACCTTGAGAGTTGGTGCAAACTTCGCCGGTGCATCCAAACCCCGTGATATGATACGCTCTATCACACATAAACCTCCTTATATCTTCCTCAAAACAGCCACCATACCTACCTATTATGGCATTTCCATAGCCATTCCGAGATATATTGCCATGCAACTTTCCACTGTTTCGCTCATCGTCATCATGACATACATTACTTTTGTCATATTGCCATTGCATGATCATGTAGTTGACATCGTATTTGTGGCAAAGCCACCATGCATTATTTTCATACATGTCACTCTTGATTCATTGCACCATCCCGGTACACCGCCGGAGGCATTCATATAGAGTCATATCTTGTTCTAAGTTTCGAGTTGTAATCCTTATGTTGTAATCAATAGAAGTGTGATGATCATCATTATTAGAGCATTTCTCAAAAAGAAAAAAAAAGAAAAAAAAGAAAGGCCAAAAAAAGGCCCAAAAAAAATAAAATAAAATAAAATAAAAAGGGCAATGCTACTATCTCTTTTTCCACACTTGTGCTTCAAAGTAGCACCTTGTTCTTCATATAGTGAGTCTCATATATTGTGCTTCAAAGTAGCACCTTGTTCTTCATGTAGTGAGTCTCATAAGTTGTCTTTTTATACTAGTGGGAATTTTTCATTATAGAACTTGGCTTGTATATTCCTATGATGGGCTTCCTTAAATGCCCTAGGTCTTCATGAGCAAGCGAGTTGGATGCACACCCACTAGTTTTCTTTTGTTGAGCATTCATAGCTCTAGCATGGCAATCCCTACTCCTCATGTTGACATCAATTAATGGGCATCTCCATAGCCCGTTGATTATCCTTGTCAATGTGAGACTTTCTCCTTTTTTTGTCTTCTCCACACAATCCCCATCATCATATTCTATTCCACCCATAGTGCCATATCCATGGCTCACGCTCACGTATTGCGTGAAGGTTGAAAAAGTTTGAGATTATTTAAGTATGAAACAATTGCTTGGCTTGTCATCGGGGGTATAGAAGTTGGGAACATCTTTGTGTGACGAAAATGAAGCATGACCTAACTATATGATTTTGTAGGGATGAACTTTCTTTTGCCATGCTATTTTGAGAAGACATGATTACTTTGATTAGTATGCTTGAAGTATTATTATTTTTATGTCAATATGAACTTTTATCTTGAGTCTTTCGGATCTGAATATTCATATCACAAGTAAGAAGAGTTACATTGAAATTATGCCAACTAGCATTCCACATCAAAAATTATCTTTTTTATCATTTACCTACTCGAGGACGAGCAGGAATTAAGCTTGGGATGCTTGATACGTCTCCAACGTATCTATAATTTTTGATTGCTCCGTGCTATATTATCTACTGTTTAAGGCACTATTGGGATTTATTATCCACTTTTATATTATTTTTGGACTAACCTATTAACCGGAGGCCCAGCCCAGATTTGCTATTTTATGCCTATTTCAGTGTTTCGAGGAAAAGGAATATCAGACGGAGTCAAAACGGAACGAAATCAACTGGAGAAGTTATTTTTGAAAGGAAACCCACCTGATGGACTTGGACTCCACGTCAGAAGATACAGGAGGTGCTCACGAGGGTGGGGGGCGCGCCCACCCCCCTAGGGCACGCCCCCTGCCTCGTGGGGCCCCCGTAGCTCCACCTACGTACCCTAAAACTTCCAGAACAGAAGATAGATCGGGAGTTTCGCCGCTGCAAACCCCCAGAGCCACCAAAAACCTCTCGGGAGCCCGTTCCAGCGCCCTGCCGGAGGGGGAACCCATCGTCGGTGGCCATCTTCATCATCCCGGCGCTCTCCATGATGAGGAGGGAGTAGTTCACCCTCGGGGCTGAGGGTATGTACCAGTAGCTATGTGTTTGATCTCTCTCTCTCTCTCTCGTGTTCTTGAGGTGATACGATCTTGATGTATCGTGAGCTTTGCTATTATAGTTGGATCTTATGTTTCTTGTCCCCCTCTACTCGCTTGTAATGAATTGAGTTTTCCCCTTGGAGTAATCTTATCAGATTGAGTCTTTAAAGATTTGAGAACACTTGATGTATGTCTTGCCGTGCGTATCTGTGGTGACAATGGGATATCACGTGCCACTTGATGTATGTTTTGGTGATCAACTTACGGGTTTCGTGACATTGGGAACCTATGCATAGGGGTTGGCACACGTTTTCGTCGTGATTCTCCGGTAGAAACTTTGGGGCACTCTTTGAGGTTCTATGTGTTGGTTGAATAGATGAATCTGAGATTGTGTGATGCATATCGTATAATCATGCCCACGGATACTTGAGGTGACAATGGAGTATGTAGGTGACATTAGGGTTTTGGTTGATTTGTGTCTTAAGGTGTTATTCTAGTACGAACTCTTTTATAGATTGATCCGAAAGAATAACTTTGAGGTGGTTTCGTGACCTACCATAATCTCTACGTTTGTTCTCCGCTATTAGTGGCTTCGGAGTGACTCTTTGTTGCATGTTGAGGGATAGTTATGTGATCCAATTATGTTATTATTGTTGAGAGAACTTGCACTAGTGAAAGTATGAACCCTAGGCCTTGTTTCCTATCATTGCAATACCGTTTATGCTCACTTTTACCACTTGTTACCTTGCTGTTTTTATATTTTCAGTTTACAAAAGCCTATATCTACTATCTATTTTGCACTTGTATCACCATATCTTCGCCGAACTAGTGCACCTATACAATTTACCATTGTATTGGGTGTTTTGGGGACACAAGAGACTCTTTGTTATTTGGTTGCAGGGTTGCTTGAGAGAGACCATCTTCATCCTACGCCTCCTACGGATTGATAAACCTTAGGTCATCCACTTGAGGGAAATTTGCTACTGTCCTACAAACCTGTGCACTTGCAGGCCCAACAACGTCTACAAGAAGAAGGTTGTGTAGTAGACATCAAGGCACCAATGGAAGTGGTGAACCCCTCCATGACGGTGTCTAGATTGGATCTGGTGGTTCTGGACTCTGCGGCGGCTGGAATTCATTTTCGTCGACTCCCCTAGGGTTTCTGGAATATTTGGGTTTTTATAGAGCAAAGAGGCGGTTCAGGGGGCACCCGAGGTGGGCACAACCCACCAGGGCGCGCCTGGGCCTCCTGCCGCGCCCTGGTGGGTGTTGCTCCCCTCAGAAGCCCCCAGGTGCTTCCTTGGCCCATTGGATGTCTTCTGGCCAAAAAAAAATATCCCCCAGGAGTTTCGTTGCATTTGGACTCCATTTGATATTGATTTCCTACAATGTAAAAAACATGCAGAAAACAGCAACTCGCACTGGGCACTATGTCAATAGGTTAGTACCAAAAAATGATATAAAATGACTATAAAATGATTGTAAAACATTTAAGAATGATAATATAACAGCATGGAGCAATACAAAATTATATATACATTGGAGACATATCAGCATCCCCAAGCTTAATTCCTACTCGTCCTCGAGTAGGTAAATGATAAAAACAGAATTTTTGATGTGGAATGATGCCTAGCATGTTCATCATATTCTTTCCTTTATAGCATGGGCATATGGACTTTTATATGATTCAAAGCAATAGTCTAGTTTTGACATGAAGACTTTAATACTCAAGCATACCAACAAGCAACCATGTCTTTCAAAATATCAACACTAAAGCAAGTTATCCCTAGCCCATCATGCTCAATCATTGATCCATTCATGAAACACACTCGAATATTTGCTACACGCAATGCTCAAATACGATCATAGTGCCCCTTAGTTGGTGCTTTATAAGAGAAGATGGAGACTCAAATTCAAAATAAAAATTGCATAAGTAAAAGAAAGGCCCTTCGCGGAGGGGTGTAGGGATTTGTAGAGGTGCTAGAGCTCAAAGATTAAATTGAGAGATAAAAATTATTTTTGAGAGGCATACTTTTCCCACCAACCAAAACACCTTGGAGAATCCCAACACTTTCCATGCTAGATACATCATAGGTGGTTCCCAAACAAAAAATAAAGTTTATTCTTTTTTCCACCATAACTTTCACTTTCCATGGCTAACTGTATCCACGGGTGCCCTCCATACCAACACTTTCCAAGGAATTTATTATTTGACAACATAAAGTAAATTCATTACTCATTTCAGGACTGGGCATCCATAGTACCTTTGTCGTAATCTCGTGTAATGACAAATGAATAAACACTCATCGTGAGAATAACACATCTAGCATGGAAAATATTGGCTACCCTTTACCGCCTCGCGAGTAGTAGAGCACACAAGAGAGAAATTTATTTTGAACATTAGAGATGGCACATGCAAATTTTCTTAGAACGGCATGGAAATACCGCATATAGGTAGGTATAGTGGACTCATTTGGAAAAACTGGTTTAAGGGTTTTGGATGCACAAGTAGTGATCATACTTAGTGCAAAGTAAAGGCTAGCAAAAATTGAGAAGCGACCAACCAAAAAGCGAAAAATCTCGTACCCAAGCATTAAGAATAAGTAACATCGAACAATGCACCATAAGTAGGATATAAATTTCATTGCCTAACTATTGACTTTCATGCTTGCATAGGGAATCACAAACCTTAACATCAATATTCTTACTAAAGCACAATTACTCATCAACATGACTCACGTATCATATCGTCATATCTCAAAACCATTACTAAGAATCGAGTTTATTTTGTCCAATGATCTTCATGAAAGTTCTTATTATATCTTCCTTGGATATCTATCACTTTGGGACTATTTTCATATGTTGCTTTTGATAAGGTTAAACAAATATAAGTGAAGATCATGAGCATAATTTTTTCTTTCTCTCAAAATAATCTAAGTGAAGCAAGAGAGAATTTCTTAAAAATTTACTAACTCCCAAATAAATCTAAGTGAAGCATGAGAGCATTTCTTCAGAATTAACAAAGCACGCCGTGCTCAAAAAGATATAAGTGAAGTACTAGAGAAAATCCATGGCTCTAAAAATTTAAGTGAAGCATAGGAGCAAGCATAGCATAATTTTTGGCTCTCTCAAAAGGGTGTGTCCAGCAAGGATTCAACACTTAAAACACAAGGCAAAACAAGTAAAGACTCATATCATACAAGATGCTCCAAGCAAAACTCATATCATGTGACGAATAAAAATATAGTTTCAAGTAAAATACCGATGGTTGTTAGAAGAAAGCGGGGATGCCACTCGGGGGCATCCCCAAGCTTAGTTGCTTACTACTTATATGAATATTATCTTGGGGTGCCTCGGGCATCCCCAAGCTTAGCCTTTTTCTTATCCTTATTCCTTCATCCATCGTAAGATAACCCAAACCTTGAAAACTTCAATCACACAAAACTCAAACAAAACCTTCATGAGATCCGTTAGTATAAGAAACCAAACCACTACTATAAGTACTATAGCAAACCTATTCTTATTTTGTTTCTGCATTATATCTACTATATTCCAACTTTTCTATGGCAAAAACTCATCAACTAAAACCATAGAATCATCAAAACAAGCACACAACGCAAAGAAAACAGAATCGGTCAAAAACAAAACAGTCTGTAGCAATCTGGAAATTTTGAATAGTTATTTAACTCCAAAAATTATGAAATAAAATTTTGTACGTGAGGAATTTGTCTATTAATCCTCTGGAAAAATAATCAACTTAAAATCACTCTTCTGTAAAAAATGACAAATAATCTCATGAGCGCAAAAGTTTCTATTTTTCAGCAAGATAAATAAACTTTCACCCAAGTCTTCCCAAAGGTCTTGCTTGGCACAAACACTAACTAAAACACAAAACACAATATAAACAATAGTGTAATTGTGCTAAAACTCAAGAACAGGAAGCAAAAAAGCAAAAAAAAAATTATTCATTAGGTTGCCTCCCAACAAGCGCTATCGTTTTACGCCCCTAGCTAGGCATAAAGCGTAGGATCTAAGTTTTGTCACTCTTATCCTTGTTTCCCTTGGAGGTATTTGTGTCGGGAGGCTTCGTAAATAAGACATAAAACACATTATCCATAAAACCCTTAGCACTATCAAGTTGCTTTTTATCATAACCCCTTTGATTTCCGGCAGTGATCCAAGAATAGTGTTGATTAACATCGTTAAAAACTTGTTGGGTCATATCTAAAATGGGGACTTGATTTTTAAGATTCTCATCAAAGATTTGGTTATATCCAAGCAAATGTCTCAAAGCATGATCACTATATAAAGAATTTCATCAATCACAGGTTGTTCATGATTCATGCTATAAAAATCAAAGATTTCCCTAGCTTCCTGTATTATGTAGTCAAATTCATTCATCAAAACAAGAGTGGATAACTTTTTAGCTTTAGGATCCTTTGTAACGGGCAACTCATAAAACAATCTTTGCAAGGTAGGATGAGTATGAATAAATCTAGTTTCAAGTTTCAAAACAAGTGTCGAGATAGCTTCCGCATAAGATTTAGTCCTTTTAAGTATAGGGATATCATCAAGACTTAATTTTCCGACACAATTGAAAAATTCTTGGATATGTTCTTTTCCCATAAAATTCCCTTGCCCCAAAACAAAAGTTTTGGCATCTAGATTACCCGTACGCTCCACTTTAGGAGTTAGGCCATCATCTATTTCTGCCATACCAAAGTCACTCATGGTGACAAGTTCAAGCAAATAAAAGATCTGACGAGAAAACGGCGAACGAAAAAGAGGGCGAATGACACGGCAAATTTTTGTGAAGTGGGGGAGAGGAAAACGAGAGGCAAATGGCAAATAATGTAAATTGTGAGGAGATGAGATTTGTGATTATGAACCTGGTTGATGTTGAAGATCCTCCCCGACAACGGCACCAGAAATTCCTTTTGATGTCTGCTAGAACTACGTCGGTATTTCCCCAAAGAGGAAGGGATGATGTAGTATAGCGACGGTAGGTATTTCCCTCAGTGATGAGATCAAGGTTATCGAACTAGTAGGATAACCTCCTCACACCACGTAAACAACACCTGCACACAATAACAAATACTCGCAACCCGACGTGTTAAAGGGGTTGTCAATCCCTTTCGGGTACGACGCCTCAAGATAGGCAAATAACGTGAGGTAAAAGTGGTAGATAGGATAAATAGATCGCGGAACAAATAAATTGCAGTAAGGTATTTTTGTATTTTTGGTTTAATAGATCTAAAAAATAAATGCAAAGGCAAATATGATGAAAAGAGACCTTGGGGCCGTAGGTTTCACTAGTGGCTTCTCTCGAGAAAAATAGCAAACGGTGGGAAAACAGTTACTGCTGGGCAATTGATAGAACTTCAAATAATCATGATGATATCCATACAATGATCATTATATAGGCATCATGTCCAAGATTAGTAGACCGACTCCTGCCTGCATCTACTACTATTACTCCACACATCGACCGCTATCCAGTATGCATCTAGTGTATTAAGTTCATGAGAAAACAGAGTAATGCAATAAGACCGATGACATGATGTAGATGAGATCCATTTATCTATTGCGGAGATATATATCTCATCTTATTATCCTTAGTAGCAACGATACATACGTGTCGGTTCCCCTTCTGTCACTGGGATCAAGCACCATAAGATCGAACCCACTACAAAGCACCTCTTCCCATTGCAAGAAAAATAGATCAAGTTGGCCAAACAAAACCTAGATATTGGAGAAGAAATATGAGGCTATAAGCAATCATGCACATAAGAGATCAAAGAAGACTCAAATGAATTTCATGGATAAAAACATAGATTTGATCATAAACTCAAAGTTCATCGGATCCCAACAAACACACTGCAAAAAGACTTACATCATATGGATCTCCAAGAGACCATTGTATTGATAATCAAGAGAGAGAGAGAGGAAGCCATCTAGCTACTAACTATGGTCCCGTAGGTCTACAAATAACTACTCACGCATCATAGGAGAGGCACCAATGGAAGTGGTGAACCCCTCCATGACAGTGTCTAGATTGGATCTAGTGGTTCTGGACTCTGCGGCAGCTGGAATTGATTTTCGTCGACTCCCCTAGGGTTTCTGAAATATTTGGGTATTTATAGAGCAAAGAGGCAGTTCAGGGGGCACCCGAGGTGGGCACAACCCACCAGGGCGCGCCTGGGCCTCCTGGCGTACCCTGGTGGGTGCTGCTCCCCTCGAGCAGCCCCCAGGTGCTTCCTTGGCCCACTGGATGTCTTCTGGACCAAAAGAATCCTCCAGGAGTTTCATTGCATTTGGACTACATTTGATATTGATTTCCTGTTATGTAAAAACCACGCAGAAAACAACAACCGGCACTGGGCACTATGTCAATAGGTTAGTACCAGAAAATGATATAAAATGATTGTAAAACATCCAAGAATGATAATATAACAACATGGAACAATCAAAAATTATAGATACGTTGGAGACATATCAGCATCCCCAAGCTTAATTCCTGCTCGTCCTCGATTAGGTAAATGATAAAAACAGAATTTTTGATGTGGAATGCTGCCTAACATGTTCATCATATTCTTTTCTTTATAGCATGGACATATGGACTTTTATATGATTCAAAACAATATTCTAGTTTTGACATGAAGACTTTAATACTCAAGCATACCAACCATGTCTTTCAAAATATCAATACTAAAGCAAGTTAGCCCATCATGCTCAATCGTTGATCCATTCATGAAACACACTCGAATATTAGCTACACCCAATGCTCAAATACGATCATAGTGCCCCTTAGTTGGTGCTTTATAAGAGAAGATGGAGGCTCAAATTCAAAATAAAAATTGCATAAGTAAAAGAAAGGCCCTTCGTGGAGGGAAGTAGGGATTTGTAGAGGTGACAGAGCTCAAAGCTTAAATTGAGAGATAAAAATTATTTTTGAGAGGCATACTTCTCCCACCAACGAAAACGACTTGGAGCATCCCAACACTTTCCATGCTAGATACATCATAGGCGGTTCCCAAACAGAAAATAAAGTTTATTTTTTTTTCCACCATAACTTTCACTTTCCATGGCTAACTGTATCAACGGGTGCCCCCATACCAACACTTTCCAAGGAATTTATTATTTGACAACATAAAGTAAGTTCATTATTCATTTCGGGACTGGGCATCCCTAGTACCTTTGTCGTACTCTCGTGCAATGACAAGTGAATAAACACTCATCGTGAGAATAACACATCTAGTATGGAAAATATTGGCTACTCTTACCGCCTCACTAGTAGTAGAGCACACAAAAAAGAAATTTATTTTGAACATTAGAGATGGCACATGCAAATTTGCTTAGAAGGACATGGAAATACCGCATGTATAATGGACTCATATGGCAAAACTGGTTTAAGGGTTTTGGATGCACAAGTAGTGATCATACTTAGTGCAAAATGAAGGCTAGCAAAAAGATTGAGAAGCGACCAACCAAAAAGCCAAAAATCTCGTACCCAAGCATTAAGCTTAAGTAACACCGAATAATGCACCATAAGTAGGATATAAATTTCATTGCATAACTATTGACTTTCGTGCTTGCATAGGGAATCACAAACCTTAACATCAATATTCTTACTAAAGCACAATTACTCATCAACATGACTCACATATCATATTGTCATATCTCAAAACCATTACTAAGAATCAAGTTTATTTTGGCCAATGATCTTCACGAAAGTTTTTATTATATCCTCCTTGGATATCTATCACTTTGGGACTATTTTCATATGTTGCTTTTGATAAGGTTAAACAAATATAAGTGAAGATCATGAGCATAATTTTTTCTTTCTCTCAAAATAATCTAGGTGAAGCAAGAGAGAATTTCTTAAAAATTTACTAACTCCCAAATAAATCTAAGTGAAGCATGAGAGCATTTCTTCAAAATTAGCAAAGCACACAGTGCTTAAAAAATATAAGTGAAGTGCTAGACCAAATGCATAGCTCTAAAAATTTAAGTGAAGCATAGGAGCAAGCATAGCATAATTTTTGGCTCTCTCAAAAGGATGTGTCCAACAAGGATCCAACACTTAAAACACAAAGCAAAACAAGCAAAGACCCATATCATACAAGACGCTGCAAAGGGCGATGGAAAGGGGCGCGACAAGGATGCTGACTAGGATTCTCACCCAATCGAGCGCTCTCCTCTCCTTTACACAGAAATGACCCGCCCAAGGAACATCATGCAAAGGCAAGGACGCAAAATCGTTCTAATACCCACGATTGGATATGAGAATTACAGTCGATGGCATGTAGTTTTGCCCGCGGGCCACCCGCACTGGACGTCTGCACACCCATAGCCGCTGACAGGGGTGGCCAACCAGTCGCACACCCCGGAATCGGAAACCCGACGGTCCGACAGACGCCCCCTCCGTCGCCGCTGTTTGAACGACACGTGGCGCCGCTCCGGCTCGCCGCCCGAGGCCAAATCCGGCTATTTAAGCCGGTCGGCGTCCCCCAAACCTAACACATCTACCTCCTCCCTCCTTGCTCCGTAACCTGAGCCCATCCGCCTCCTATTCCCCACTCTCCCACGCTCTCCGGCATCGCCATGGTCTGGCAGAAGATCACCATGTACGCTATGCTCACACCGGAGCGCCGAAGGCATATTGCGGAGGAGTTCCAGGCGAGGCACGCTGCCCGCATCGCTGCCGGGCCGCCTCCGGACCCGCTAGAGCCGAAGGAGGAGGAGGGAGAGCAGTTGTCAGAGCCAATGGAGGTGGCAGATCTGGAGGAGGACGAGGCGGGGCAGCCAGCTCCCGGGTTCAGCATGGAGGAGGCGGAAGCGGAGTTCACCATCGCGCAAGCCGCGGAGATGGCGGAGCAGCAGTCCATCCTGAAGTCCATTCAGAATGAGGCCTATGTGGAGGCCAACCAGGAGTTCCTCTGGCAGGAGCTGGCGGCGACCAACGCGATTTTCGCCGAACTCGACACGGAGATTGAAGAGTGGGCCGGAGCGGAGCAGCCGAAGGAGCCGAAGCTGCTGCTGCCGCCCATTTACCCGGAGCCGGGCACGGAGATAGTCGACATCTCCGACGAATAGTTAGATGATCTATGTAGTATGTATGTCTTTTCCTTTGCATGCTTTTATATGGATTTAAAAATCTAGTATGAGATGTCCGGATGCAGTTATGGTAATTTAAGAAGTGTCTTATCACTGTCAGCGGACACGTCCGGATTCGTCCGCGGATTGATGCTCGCGATATACTTGTCGCACAACGTTTCCAAGTCCGACTCATGGTTCTCTCTCTCAAATAAAGTCCGACTCATGGTCTGCTCTTTGTTTCCATGTCCGAGTCGTGGTCGCTGTTTTCTGCGCGTTATAAAGGGGGTGCTACGCGCTAGCAGCCTAGCACGGCCACGAAGCCAGCATATTAGCCTCAGACCGGCCGGTGATCGACCCTAAACGTCACGGCGAAAGCGAAAAAAAAAACCCAGCATGTCGCTGCTTACAGGGTACGTCTCTCTCGAACGTTCTCTCGTCGTGATTTTTTCTTTATCTCGAGACGATCACTAACACTATCATCAGGACCAGATGTCTTAGATTGTGAAACGCTCTATTGTTTTTTTTTTGTTTTTTTAGTCAAAGAAATAGTACTTGTTCTTTTAAACACCTATAAATATATTCATACTCGTAAACATTATAGGCACAATGATTTGTATCCAAGATCCAAGAAATTACAAGGTAACTCCTATAACTAAAATTTTCAATAAAATCTCTTACAGATAGCTTCTCCGTGGTATCTATCTTTGCAAGATGAAACATTTCTAAAACTTCGGCAAAGATACCGCAGTTGGACCACACAACTTACAAGAACTTGATTACCTATAAAGACTGTTGAAAGTCATTCGAGTCCCCGTCAAATAGATGGGAAGCCATGCCCGATGAATGTACTTGGGTCGGAGTTAATCCTCTACAAATACAGTGTCGTCGAATGACAATATCTTCGGCGCAACATCGACGAAATATTTCAACTCCATAAAAAACTGAACTAGCAAAAACAAAATTCATCACAATAACATAAAGTTGCCATATTCAAATAAATTGATATGCCAGAACACAAAGCTCACTACCTCCATGCATCACCATGTTATGGTTTAGAGAGG